>NW_016807055.1:1780014-1884509 GCF_001698545.2 Rhinopithecus bieti
ACATAAACTGTTAGCTGGCATGGTGGCATGCGCCTGTAGTCCCAGCTACTCAGGAGACTGAGGCAGGAGAATGGCCTGAACCCAGGAGGGGAGCTTGCAGTGAGCTGAGATCATACCACTGTACTCCAGCCTGGGCAACAGAGTGAGACTCCATCTCAAAAAAAAAAAAAAAAAAAAAAAAAAAAAAAAAAAAAAAAGATAATTATTTGCAGAAGAGTGCATGGCTTTGATTAAAATCTTAAGGCTCTGTTGGGCTTGTGAGTTCTCTAATATAGCATCGTTATAGGCCATAACTATATTGAGCACCATTGGATCTTAAGGGTCATAAAGCCCAAGTAGCCCAGCTTCATTATAGTCTGGATCTGTAGCTTATTATTTTGCTCTGGGCCCCACTCAAAACAGGCAACTCCAAGAATTAATCAGTAAGTAGGTCAGAGTATACATTCAAATATGAGATATATTGCCACCAAAATCCAAAGATACCTAGGAAACATCATACCTTAATGGTAGGAGTACAAGGTAAAGTAAGTAACCTTTCACATTGGAATATTCTGGGATATACCTTAAAACACTAGACCCTTAAAAGCTTCACTAAGGTAATTGGCGTCTACATTTTCATGGGTTTTATCTCTCTCCCGCTGATAAGTGTCTTCTAAGGCATTTAGGGTTTTTGCTACATTCTTTTCACCAGGTTCAATAAGCAAGTTTGGTGAGATGTTAAAGTGAATGAAGTCCTTGAATACTGGTTTATGACACAGAAAGGTTGAGAGAGTCCTAAAGTAAGATACAGTCCTAAAGTGGAAGTTCGTGGTTGTGGTTACTTCTTGTGGCCTTTGCAAATTAATATAGAGTAAAAAGTATTTGCCAAATCAAGAGCTAGATATCAAATACCCAGAGGTATGTTGATTTGCTTCAGTATAAGACTATATTTGGAAGAACAGCTGTAATTAGAGCCACCAGCTATTTAAATTTGATAATCTGCAGTTACCCTCTAAGACCAGCTTGATTCTGGACAAGCCCAAAAGGTGAGTTAAATGAGGATGTTATAGGAATCACACTCAGCAAAATAGTCTTTTCAACACATGGTCCTGGCACAACTAAATTTTGCCCCTATCTCATATACTCTAGATTAATTTCAGATGGATTACAGTCCTGTGTGAATATAGAATATTTTCTTGACTTTTGGATCCTAATCTTAAACAGGACACAAAGCAATAATCCGTACAGAAAAGACTGATAGATTGTACTATATCAAAACTAGGAACAACTGCTCATCAAAAGATATCATTAAAGATAATAGAAAAACAAAACTCAGAATGGGAGAAGTTATTTGAACACATTTAATTGCTATTGTTCAAATATTTAGAACATTAATAAGAAATAGCAACCTAATAGAAAAATGGGCACAAGAATTTTGAACAAGTGTTTCACAAGTGACAATATCCAAATAGCCACAAAAACATATGTGAAGGGGCTCAACTTTATTAGTAATCAGGGGAAATGCAGAGATAAAACTATAGTAAGTTACCACTAGTCACCCACTAGAACAATTAAAATGTAAAAGATGAATATTTGCATCCATTGAAGTACAGAAATAAAAATTAAAAAAAAAATACATATATATATTTAAAAAGATGGATAATAGCAAGAGTTGGCAAAGAAGTGGAGCAATGCCAATGCTGATATACCATTGGTGGGAGTATATATTTTGACCCAACTGTTTTGAACAAGCAGTTGGGTATTATCCATAAAAACTCAAGATTCTATACCTTATAATCCAGCAATTCTACTTCCAGGTACATACCTAACAAAAATGTGTACATATGTGTAGGAAGTTACATGTACAAACATGTTCGTGACATCATTTTTAATAGCCCAAATGAAGCAATCCAAGAATTTATCAGCATAAAATGGACAAGTAAATTGTGGTATATTTATACAATGGGATACTATACAGCAAACTAAATGAGCGAATTACAGCCTCATGGGGCAACATGGATCCATCTTTAAAAAATCAACATTGAACCAAGTAAAGTAAACATGAAAGAATATATACTATCTGATTCCAAACATTCAAAAGTAGGCAAAACGATGCTTAATTATGAGGGACACATACTTAAGTGGTGAAACTAAAAGATGAGCAAGGAAGTTGTTATAATAAAAGTCAGGATGGCAGTTACAAATCGGGGCATGGAAGGGGTTGTGACTGGAGAGAGGCATGCAAGGATATTTTTTTGGGAGATGGCGACCTCCTGTTTCCTGACCAGGGTGCTGGTTTATCAGACATTTTGGTTATAATAATTCATTAAGCTATACAATGACTTTAAGATATATTTCTGTATTTCTTCCCCAATAAAAGTAAGCTTGGCTTAAAAGTGCCAATTATTACAATATTTTAGTAAATAAAATATTAAAGATAATTCTTAAATCTTTGTAATTAACAATAATATTTCAATCCTAAAATTTGGCTTAGCCACAGACAAAATTGTAAGATAGATGCTGAAGGGTAGGCTATTATAAGTAGAGTGGTTAGAGAAATCTCCAAGGAGATGGCATTTGAACCAATACCTGAATGAAAAGGGACCAACCACAGGAAGATGAGCAAAGTTGAAGACAATTTGGTTTAAAATCAACTGGTAGAATTGGGGAGTATCAGTCACTGTTTTTTCCTCCTACTGGTAATTTTGGTGAATCATGGACTAAGTAATTTTGCAATGTTTGCACTTTTGAGTCTCCTGTAACCTTACTACTCAAGCTGTAGCTCATGGACCAGCATCATCTGTTGTTAGAAATACAGAATCCCATGCACTATCCCAGACCCACAAATTTGAATCTACAATTTAATAAGATTCCCAGGTGGTTTGTGTGCATATTAAAGTTTGAGAAGCATTATCCTATAGTTATATGTTCATAAATAGATATGAGGAGATTGAATGTGAAAGTTGAAAATAGACATACATATTGTAAAGGACATTCCAGTCCTAGAAAGCTAAAAATATATAAAATTCATAATTACCCTTTGTCTATCAATCAAACAATATTGATCATATTGCTTTAGCATTCTTACATATTTTAAATTTTGTTCTTTGCCTCATGATTGAACACTCAAGTGAGTAAAGATTAATGATTGTTGTATGATAGAAGTTGTACATCCACTTTTCTTAGCATGACAACTGATCTCCATCTTATCTCAATTATGCTAACTTTATGAGAATTTTCTTGTTAGCACTTATTTTGATCCTTCAATTTGTTGTTTTCACTTATTTTATACGAAAGGGAACACCTACCATTCAAATAATAGTACAAATACAGCTATGTAAGATGAAGTGCTGTTGAAATTTTGGAACCTTCACAAAGTAGCTTAATTTGTTTGTTAGTTGATGCACAAAAGTCTAACTATGGGCAATAAAAAAAGTTTTAAAGTATTCACTATTATAAAATGTGTAGGGCAAGAAAATGAATTTGAAATTAAAAGATTCAAAGTAGGAGCAATCTCCATACTATGAAAAACACACAGAAATACCTAAAACTTGCAAAATTGCCAATGATGCATAAAAATTACCAAGAAGTGAAAAAAGTTGGGGAATGGAATCTTCATGTTTGATAAGTTAATTATTTCAACTAATTTAATATCTCAATCAGTTTGCTTTCCACCATTTTGTTTTTGAGAAGATTGCTTTTTTCTAAGTAACCTGGATCATAGGTTTCGATTTCTTTAGATCAGTTGGTTATGTTGCTTTATTCCTTCCATCCCTTTTGTATTAGTAAGGGTTCTCCAGAGAAACAGTACCAATGTGTGTGTGTGTGTGTGTGTGTGTGTGTGTGTGTGTGTGTGTGTGTGTGTATGACAGAAAGGGAGAGAGAGATTTATTTCAAATAATTGGCTCATGCATTTGTGGAGGCTAGCAAGTCATAAATCTGCAGAGCGAGCTGATAGGCTGCGGACTCAGAAAGAGCCCGTGTTGCAGTTCAAGTTTGAAGACTCTGAAGATGGATACCCAGGGAAGAGTTAATGTTGCAGTTGATGTCTGAAGACAGTCTGCTGGCAGAATTCCCTTTTGCTTGGGGGTGGAGTTGGAGGGTGGGGTCAGCCTTTAATTTGATTCAGACTTTCCACTGATTGGAAGAGGCCCGATCACATTATAGAGGTCAATCTGTTTTACTCAGAGTTCACCAATTTAAATGTAAATCTCATCCAAAATACCCTCACAGAAACAGAATAATGTTTGACCAAGAACTGGGCCTATTCAAATTGCCACATAAAATTAACTATCACACCTCTCAAGAAATACTCTGTCAGTTGCTTTGCTTTTAGAGGTGAGGAATGTGGCTTTCAGTTCATATCAGCTTAACTCATTGCCATCTCTTCCCTACCATGGTTTCATTGCTATAAAACATTAAATACTGATATGAATTTGTAGTAGCATCGGTAAAACAGATACCTTTTACAAAATAAGTTAACAACTTGACAAACTATAGTTTACTTTGGCTTGAGTGACTCCTCTTGAGTCACAACTAACCATGATAACAGATTCCACAAAAAACTACATTTCTGCTAGCCTAGGAGTATAACAAATGTTGACTGAAGGATATATTTTGATTTTTTTTTTTAAAGTGAGCTCATCTGCGTTGGGATATCTCTCCAAAGCTGTAAACTTGTGTTTGCTCAGTTCACTGTTGGCAAGACACCCTGAAGTAGTTATAAGGAAGGAATCCAGGAATTGCACTTTTATCTGTGTGAGCCTTTACCTGGTGCATTTCTGGTGCTTCTGATAACGCTGCCCCCCATCACTAAGGCATGGTTAGCGTTTATTAATCTTTAGCAACAGATCTTTCATGCAGCCAAGAGAACTATGCTGTAAAGTGCTCACGATTTACCAAAATTCCATGCATGAATTTCTTGATTCTTTGAGAATTCCATACATTTTCATAACTTTCATTGTTCCCCTCTATGTAGTTGAGTCTCAGATTTACACCTCAGGTCCTGACCTCTCACCTGACCTCTAAACACTCATTTCTAACTCTCTGCCTCACATTACAACCTAGATGTCCTTCCAACACCTTAAATCCATTATGATTAAAGTAAATCCATTAATGATCTCATTTTTGTTATTGTTGACTGTTGAAATTACTACTAGGCTTCCAGGATTAATCTTGGATTTTCCTTTGACTTCTTCCTAACTCCCTTATATCCAGTTAGCTTCCAAGTATAGTGTCCCGTGATTCTTATATTCACCCATCTTTTCCATTCTCATGGCCACCACTGTATGTAAGTGACCAGGACTATTGGAGGTCACCAAACTGGCCTTCTCACCTCTGTTATTCCACTTATTCCATTCTATACATTGTTACAGTTGATAATCCCTCATCTAAAACTGTTGGTATTAAATCTGTTTTTAGAATGAAGATTTTCCTTTTTAATTTTTGCAGTTTTAGAAAGGTAATATGGTTATACCATATATTTTAAAATCTACCCAATGAGGCTGGGGCAACATCTTGTAATCAAACACAGTTACTTCTTCAGTGAAACATGTGAATATTCACATTAAGATAAATAAAGAGTATAAATATTCTCACTTTGATTCAGGTTAAACTTGGATGCTGAATGAATTCAGATTAGACTGACTTTTTAAGGTTTCAGAAAAAAACCTTAAAATGTTTGGTTTTTTAGAACTTTTTGGATTTTGGAATTGTGAATTAGGGATGGCAGACGTGGACTAGATAAATCTTCCTCAAGTAATAGTATCACTGAATTAGTTGTAAACTCTTCACTCTGGTATCTTCAAATGCCTTCTCAATTTGACCCCACATCATTATTTTCTGGGTTTATTTTCTACTCATTCTCTATGTAGCTTCTTTTGCCTCAGTCAAACTATGTAAATATTGCTTATTTTTCTTTCCTCTGCATATAATCAAATTTGTCCTTCTTCTTGAAATGTTATTTTTTTCTTGTCCATTCTTCTACAAACTGTCTGTTGACATCTTTTCTATATTTCCAGAGCTGTTTCCTATATAAACTGCTTGATCCCTATTTTGGGATCAATAATTGTTCTCTGGTCTGAATTCCTGTAGCAAGCTTCAGTTTTGACATATGTACAATCAATCAGAATAATACCCCTTTCTTACCTCTTAGACTTGTCATTACATTAAATAATGCACAAATGCCTCTAGCACGGTGTCTGACACATAGTAGGAACTAAATTGACATTAATTATTCCCTTTCCCTCTCTTTCTCCTTCCTTTCCTTTTGTTAATATATACTATATGTTATCATTTTTTTTTTTTTTTTTACGAGACAGAGTCTCGCTCTGTCGCCCAGGCTGGAGTGCAGTGGCCAGATCTCAGCTCACTGCAAGCTCCGCCTCCCGGGTTCACGCCATTCTCCTGCCTCAGCCTCCCGAGTAGCTGGGACCACAGGCGGCCGCCACCTCGCCCGGCTAGTTTTTTGTATTTTTTAGTAGAGACGGGGTTTCACCGTGTTCGCCAGGATGGTCTCCATCTTCTGACCTCGTGATCCACCCGTCTCGGCCTCCCAAAGTACTGGGATTACAGGCTTGAGCCACCGCGCCCGGCCTATATGTTATCATTTTAAATGTACTTTGTTCTTCTCATTACTGGATCGGAAGTTTTTGAGCGTAGGACCTTACTTATTGGAGGCACAGTAAATATTGAGTTATGTGAAATGAAAACAAATAGTGTTACTAGAGAAAGTTAAACTCCTCTTCTGGATTCTGGAAAGACACTGGTTTGTGTATATATGAATGTACATTGAAACTTCAAACAAAACAAAACCTATGATCACAAATATAAGTTAAGTCTTCAGAATCTCCATCAATAACATTTTAACTGCCAGAGATCACCCAATATGACCTTCTGTATACTTCCTCTGGTTCAAATATTCTTTGTATTATTATTCCCTTCTCCTTCCTAATCTATAGACAGAATGGTTGTCTTTTGTAAGGTAAGACCACTTGCCTATACACTTGATTCCATCCTCTGTCTTCTGTGAGATTTCATAACATTAATTTTCTCTTACATTTTTAACCTTCAATAATAAAAATGCTCAAATATTTCCTCTTATAAATAGCATTCTCTCTTTGATTCCCACTTTGTTTTGTTCATTGAACTGGTATCTATTATGTTATTATGTCATCACCTCCCATGCCTCTTTAAAAAATTGTTTGTGTTGTGAAATATAACACTCATACATAAATGAATAAGATATAATTGTACAGCTAAAGAAATTATTATGAAGTAAAATCTGTACAAATACCACCTGTTCAAGAAATAGAACTTTGCTAGCATCTTTACACTTCCCAGTCTCAACCCCCTGAATTGACCACTATTTGGATGTTTATGGCAATCATTTCCTTGTTTTTTTATTTTAGTACCTTAGTAAACTGACAGTATAATTTAGTTTTTTAACTTTTTAAAGCTCTTTATAATAAAGTTTGATCTTTTCTGCTCAGTCTTACATTTGTGAAATTCATCTATTTTATTGTATATAGCTATAAGGCATTCATTTTCATTGTTGTATGGTATTCCATCGTATTTATATAGCACAGTTTATTTATCGAGTCTACTATAGATTGTTATTTATCTAAATATTTAAATTTTTGGCTATCACAAATGGCGGTGCAATAAATATTGTTTTAGATACCTCCTGGTACATGTAAATATGCATAATTGTTGAGTATATAACTAATAGTGTGAGTACAAGGTTTTAATGTTTGCTTATCTTCAACTTTACTGGATGATGCTAAACTGTGCTCCCAAGTGGTTGGGGCAATTCACACTCCTGCCAATACTTGGTACTGACCGTCTTTTTAATTTTAGTCATTAGAGTGTGTGTCTAGTGATGCTGGATATTAATAATATTGAGCACATTCTAGTATATGTTAGCCATTTGGAGATCCTCTTTTGTGAATTGTATATTCAAATCCTTCATTCATTATTCTACTGGGCAGACTGTTTTCTTATTGGGTGTACATTATGCATTCTGGATATGAGCCCTTTGTTGGATATATGTATTGCAATTAGCTTCTCTCACTCTGTGGTTTGCCTTTTCCTTGTGTCTTTTGATGAACAGAAGTTCTTTTTTTTTTTTTTAATAATATGACTATAAAAATAAAATTCACTCATTTTAAGGTTACAGTTTGATGCCTTTTGACTCATGCACACATCTGTAATCATCAACCACTACTTCAATTGTTGGGTCTGCCAACATCCTCTCTGCTTTCTTCCTGTGTCCTGGCCAAGAAAAACAGAGTGCCTTGACCACTCTGTGACCTGGCCAGCTACCTGTTTTTCCTGCATCCTTGAATCCGAGCTAGGATGTTGAACATTCCCAGCTACTGATAAAGCTGTTTAGGTTGTTGCTGGAAACACAGAGATTGATCATATTACTATACATGTAGAAGGCGGCTCAGAAAAATTCTTTAAGCCCTCACATAAACTCCATAACTGGACCCCTCATTGCAGACATACCCAGGAAGAACATCTCCCCTCACTGTCGCTCAGACAGACCTGCTGCAGCCTCCTCCTGTGTAACTTGTAAGTTCCCCTAATACATGCTTCAGATTGGTCACCCTGGAGTTTAGTGCTTCCTTCTCTGAAACCCAAGCCAGCCCAATCTCAGGAAGTTTTGGGATAGTCCCTTGAAGGGATTCCCCTGTCACTGTTCTTGGGGTGACTCCAGCTGCTGGGTTTGGCCAGAGAGAAAACCAATCTACACGTACAACTTTTCCACCTTTCCACCTCCCCAGAATCTTTCCACCTCCCCAGAAATTTCCCTCAGCCCCATTGCAGTCAGTCTCCTCCCCTCTCCCTCCTTAGGTAATCACTGTTCTGATTTCTATCACTGTAGATTAGCTTTGCCTGTTCTAGAATAAAGGTGTTATTGAATAATGTGTACTCTTCTGTGTCCAGCTTCTTTCGCTGTCTGTGATTTCATCTACATTATGTTGTGTATCAGTGCTTTGTTCCCTTTTATTGGTGGCCAGTAGTCCACCGTATAAATTTGTTTAGCCATTCACCTATTGATGGATATTATTAATAAAGCTGCATAAATATTTAGGTATAAGTCTTTTTATAGATACACATTTTCACATCTTTTGGTAAATATCTAGTAGAATTTCTATGATATGTCTGTTTAATTTTATAAGAAATAGCCAAATTGTTTCCAAAGTGGTTGCACCATTTTATGCTTCCATTGGCAATGTATTAGGTTGGTGCAAAAGTAAATGTGGTTTTAGCCATTACTTTGAATGCAAAAACTGTGTTTATTTTTATTTTATTTTATTTTATTTTATTATTTTTGAGACGGAGTTTCGCTTTTGTCACCCAGGCTGGAGTGCAATGGCATGGTCTCAGCTCACTGTAACCTCTGCCTCCCGGGTTCAAGCAATTCTCCTGTCTCAGCCTTCTGAGTAGCTGGAATCACAGGCGCCCACCACCAGATCTGGCTAATTTTTGTATTTTTAGTAGAGACGGAGTTTCGCCATGTTGGCCAGGCTGGTCTTGAGCTCCTGACCTCAGGTGATCCGCCTGCTTCAGCCTCCCAAAGTGCTGAGATTAGAGATGTGAGACACTGTGCCCAGTCAAAAACCGTGATCACTTTTGCACCAACCTACCTATGTTCCATTCCTTCACCAAAAACAGGTATTGCTATTCTTTTTCATTTTAATCACTCTAGTGGGTGGGATATTACACCAAGGTTTACGTTTGGTTATCTGTAGTTTTCCTTAAATAGTCTGAAACAAGTAATTAGCTTGGAATAAACTATTTTAGGAACCAATGCTGGCAGGATTACATCTATAAAGAGGATATTGTTCACCAGTTTTGGTTCTGAGCAATCTTGAGTTAGTCCTGTGCTGGTGTGAAGTGTGCTGGTGCTTTTTTATACAATCAGGATGCATCTTGATGGTTGGTGTAATAATTTCTGTTTCAGTGGTCTTCTGAATGTCCAGAGCCATTGTAAGGGGGATTGCCTATGCAGGCCATGCCAAGTCTCAGAGCATAGCAGAACATATTATAATACTTCTGGTGCAGTAATAGGCCACTGTGCTTTTGGGGGTCCCTTTCCGGAAACTAGTGGTCAGGATGATTAACGAAGGTCTTCTGCACGGTGAGATAAGGTGCTCACTTAAATGGAGCCTGGGTAGTGGCAGGGCACTGACTCTGTTCCCAGATCATTTCCTGGGGCTCACCCTAGGTGGTCTATGAATATCACCTTTGCCTTTGTCCACCTGGTCCTTTCAGTTTGGTTCCCCTTACTTCAGGCTCTACTGTCTCACCCTCTCAAAACAATTCCTCTAAAGGGTCTTAAACCACAACCCAGAGAAAATTATGTTCTCTAGTGGGAGAAAAGCTAGTGATGGTAGAGATCACTAGGTGTTTACATAGTTTCCGTTTTAACCTTCCTTTATAGTAATGAGCCCCAATTTCTACCTAGGCACAGTGCCATTTAGAATAAAATCCGTATTTTTTAGATTTCCTTTAAACGAGGCAGGGCCATAAGATGAAATTCTGGGTCCTGAATGTGACTTCCAGGAAGGCTTCTTGAAGGTGCTGGTTCACTGGGCGCTGTCTCTTTTGCCCTCCCCCTTCCTCCCCCTGGCATGTGGACACGGTCCCAGACCTTCTAAAGGCAGTCTGGGACGATGAGGTGAGCTTGAGGGTGAAAGTGGAGCAGACAATAGGAATTACCCTCTAAATGTTTTTTTATGTGAAAGAATGTAACTCTGTGGCTTTCAGCCACATTTTAAGTTTTCTATCACATGTCATCAAATCTAGTCCTGAGGTACATATACGAAATTTGGAACCTACTACAAGTGACAGAGTATAAAATGTGACTGACGCTAAGTCATTCCAAATCTATTATTTATGGCTTAAACTTTTTGTTTACAGTTCTTAGAAACCTAGATTTTCTTAAAGTAAGCTTTTGAAATATAATATCCAAGAATTTAATTTTTCTTTACCTGTGTCCAGCTTTAACAACTCTTCTTTGTTGCAGTGAAGGTGAGATGACCTTGTGATTTGGGCTGAGAAAAAGATACAAACAAAATGCAAGGGGAAAAGACAAATAAGTTAATATTTTAAAATACCATCCTGTATCATATTAAATAAATATTTCTTTGACTATTTGTAGCAAACCATCAGCTTAGCACATTCTCAGTTTATGTTCCTATGTTTCTAATAAAGTACAAGACAATTTGGCATGCTTTTTTGTTATTATAGTCTGTTTCCTAGAATTATTACTAATAATTATTCATAATTTCCATGGTGTTAAGATAGTATACTTAGAATGGCACTAAAGTTCTTGCTGTTATTTCTCCTGAAGACACAGATTCCTATGAAAATAACACACAGGGTGGGGAAAAGGGAGAAAATCTGCTGTGAATTTAATATCTGGTCACTTCTTGGTTTTCTTTAGGCCCACTGCTGGATTTACATTATCAGGCCACAAGAGTATGAATTCCCAAAAAACCCAAGTAGAAAGAGAATAGAGAGAAGGGTGGAAAACATTTGATTTCTTTATAGTTAGAGCTTTGTTCTAGGTCCTCAAGTATGAAGTTATTTAGATCTATTTATAAATCATCTATGTATCTATATTCATAAACCAACTCCATGTGCAAGGGAGCATCTCAGTTAACTTTGAATGAATGAAGTTCCCCACAATCCAAAGGTCAGTTCCTTAATTAGCAAGGCCTTTTTGGAAACATTTTGGAGATGAAATATTTTAAAATGTTTTAGTCATGTGCATTAGTCTGTTCTCACACTGCTATAGAGAACTACCTGAGACTAGGTAATTTACAGAGAAAAGAGGTTTAATCAGCTCTAAGTTGTGTGGGCTACATAGGCTTCTGCTTCTGGGGAGGCCTCAGGAAACTTACAATCATAGTGGAAGGTGAAGAGGAAGTAGGCATGTCTTACATGACCGGCATGAGAGACAGAGAGAGAGAGAGAGAGAGAGAGAGAGAGAGAGAGAGAGAAAGAAAGAGAAAGAGAGAAAGTGCTATGCTCTTTATAACAACTAGATCTCATGAGAATGTATTCACTATCACAAGAACAGCAAGCGGGGAGTCTGCCCTCCATGGTTCAGTCACCTCACACCAGGCCCCTACTCCAACACTGGGATTACAATTCCACATGAGATTTGGTTGGGGACACAGAGCCAAACCAAATCAGTATATTCAAAGTAGATTGAATATACTAAGCACGGTGCAACGGGGGTTGGCACTAACAGCTTTAATTACACCCTGTTGTGATATGAAGGAGCTCTCTGCAGTTCTATTGAAGTAGAAGAACCTCAGCTTCCATATTTTGCAGTCATCTGATAAGCAGAGTAGATTGAATTTACTAAGTACAATGCACCTGGGGGTTGGCACTAACAGCCCCAATTCCATCCTGTTGTGATATCAGGAAGCTCTCCAGTTCTATTGAGGGAGAAGAACCTCACCTTCCACGTTTTCTGAATGGCCCCATTGCCTTCAGCTTCCAGAAAGTGTTTGACACTCTTCCTTTTGCTACCTCTGTTTCATTTCTCTCTCTGTTTTTCCCTACTTGCCATTCTTGATGCTTCTTTTAATCTCTGCCATTGTAATGACTGGCTGCTTACTGATTTCTTTCCTCTTCCCTCTTTTTTATCTTTTGTCTTCTTTGCTCTCTTCTCTTTCCCTTTCTTGCCATTTCTTCCAAATTTTATGGTTTTATTTTATGGTAGCAGGGGTTAGCTTTTATAGTCATCATCATTAATGAGAGTGGATCTTCTTTCAGTCAGTGCAACAACCGATCACAACAAATTTCCCTTGGTACAATTACAGGTTTTAGAAATTGGTTTTAAGTTTATGGTTTGCTCCTGAAGTTTGACAGTGCTTGACTGCATAAGTGGTGTGTTGTATATGTAGAATCCATAGACCTGAGAACTAGAAAGAACTAAAAAGATCATCTAATCTGCTTTTTTTAAAAAGTGAGGCTACTGAGGTAAGTTAACTTACCCAAGGCCACTCATATATCTGATAGCAAAACCACAACTAGGACATAGGTCTATAAAACTATACTCGGGAGATAATTAGCTCTTTAGTCCTGTATATAATGCAAAGAGAACCCAAGGAACCAATGAACAATTGTTGTCCAATAGTTACAGCCTTTTAGGGAAAATATCTGCTCCATTCTGTTCTGGTACTTTAGAGAGGAGAGATGATTTCCTTCCTTCTTTCTTTCTTTCTTTTTTTTTTTTGCAACAGAGTCTCCCTCTGTCACCCAGGTTGGAGTGCCGTGGTGTGATCTCGGCTCACTGCAACCTCCGCTCACTGCAACCTCCACCTTCTGGGTTCAAGTGATTCTCATGCCTCAGCCTCCCGAGTAGTTGGAACTATAGGCATGTGCCACCACGCCTGGCTAATTTTTGTGTTTTTAGTAGAGACAGGGTTTCTCCATGTTGGTCAGGATGGTCTTGAACTCCTGACCTCAAGTGATCCACCTGCCTCGGCCTCCCAAAGTGCTGGGATTACAGGCATGAGCCACTGCGCCTGGCCAATTTCCTTTATTCTTGAATTGTAAAATTATCCTTACATTTATACTCACAGTGAATTCCAGAGTTTCTTCACAAATAAAATCTCTTTTCTTAACATTGCAATTATTTATGTATGAATAGAACATACAGTACCTGATGCCTGAAATTTGCTATATTTCTTGTTTCATACATATTGGGAGTTTCAAATGACCAGATGATTTTTTGTTAGGGAGTAAGCATTATATGTATCACAAAATCTTATATTTATTTTTTGAAAATCTAATTAAAATATTTTGCTGTCAGATAAATGAGCATACAATAAAAATCTCATTTTGAGCTACATTTATGCATTTCATTTTATATAGACAAATAGATTTGAAACCTGGGAAGAAGCTTAGAGATTTTAGTTCAACTTTCCAACCAGTGCAGTAATTGTTAAAAATTGTAACTGTGATTAGCCATCCACCTCCTGCTTGAAAAACTCCAGAGATTAGTGTCACCCTTGTAAGCAGCTGTGGTTACTGCACAGCACAGTAGACAGAAAGTTATTTCTTGCATTTAATCAAAATCTACATTTCTTAACCTATGGCTTTTTATTCTAGTTCTGGCCTCTGGAGCAACACGGAATTAGTATACTCTTCTCTCTATGACAGCTCTTCAAATATTTGAAAGTAGTTATTATGTCTTTTCTTATTCTTCACCTCCCAAGTTTCTTGAATAATTTATCAAAAATTATAGCTTCTCCCACTCACCTGGACATATGCCTTTCATTACATTCTAATTGGTCAATGTCCCTCTTAAAATGTGGCATCCAGAATTGAATTCTATGTTATAGACATGGTTTAACTAGCCAGAAATACAATATAACTGTCACAGGTAGTGTGGGTAGTAATTTCTCAAGGAAGCCTCATCCTTGAGATAGACTAAGACCCTTAAAGCGGCTTGCAGAAAAACACTTTGTAAATTCTAGAGTGCTTTATAAATGAAATAATTTGCTATGTCCCATTTAAGACTTTAAAATACAACAAATAATCAAATAATGTAATTTTTTAACACATTCTTTATAGCATTTTACACAGGGCTGATTTCAACCATTGTCTGCATAGTTAGCAAAAGGGTTAGTTGTTTTTTTTTTTTTTTTTTTTTTTTTCCTGTGGAAAAGTAGAAAAACACTTTAAATCTCAGCCATTATTCTGGGTCACTGGGCCTTTCTTGAGTTGAACAAATTTTATAGTCTTTTTTAGAACATGATTTTTTGAAACAAATGATAAACGTCATTTTTTTTTACCTGTACCTGCTTATTTAATGAGATAATAGCAGAATCTTCTATTGACAAGACCTTTTAATAAGTAGAACCACTTTTACATTTGAAGTAGTTTTAAATATGTAACCTATATTTCTTCAATTTTAAAGTAAATTTAGACTTTTCTGATTTTAGCTAATTTAGAGTAGAATGGGAATTTTACCTGAATATGGTTTAATACTGTCATTTGACCATTCATTCATTCTCAGTTGCTTACTTAGTATTGATTACATGGTAAGGACTTGAAAAAAAATAAATTGTTAATTTTTCTTTCATTATTAACCCTAGAAAAGTTTTTTAAAAGAATAACTTTCTTCTAAGATGTTTGGCATATATCTGTATGCTGAACATTCTGATTAAGGATTCTAACATTCTAACAGCAGGTTATAGTTGGCAAATACAAATGTGAATATGAATGTGTATAAAAAATATTGTGAAATATAAATATGTGGCCCCAATGGGATAATCATAATAATGAGTGCCCAGCACACTCCCTGGCACATAGTAGATTCTTAACTACTTAATATTCATATTTGCCATATGAATATTACACATTAGGGGAATATTATTCCTAATCTTGGCAGTGAACCTGTTGTTACAATGGGAGATTGAGTCCTATAGATTTCTTTGCCATTGTTCAAATAAGTGAGACATTTTGGGACTGCACTATATTTTAAGACCTCATATCTCTTTTGGAGGAACATTATTTCTTGGTTGAAAGAAATTACTGTATTTTCTAAAACACGACAATATTGTGGTGGTTGTAGTTTGATTTGTAACGTGTGTCAAACTCTAAAAAGCATAAATTCTTTAAAACTACATAAATACTCAGAATAAAATCAGTCATTTAGTACTAGCTACATTGGAAATAAATTTAAGAAAAACCTAGTAAATCACTTCTAAGGATATAGTATTCTAAAATTTATTTAGAAATATAAGAAAAATTAGAATTCTGGAGAATCATCCATTTTTTTTGCATGCTTTTAAAAAAATTGTGCAATTTAAACTTTTTTTTCTGTTACAAATCTTGGCAACTAGGGCAATGTAAATTAGAGGGTACTTGCTTTGTAAAATTAGATTTGAAGTCATGTAATTTAAATTTATACCGGTAGGTCCACAATTTCCCTTTCTATTAAATTTACTTTCTTTTTAATAGTTTAAAAAATTGTTATTCAAATAGGTAAACATTTCCAGAGAAAGACTGTGTTTTCTTTTAGTTTATGAACTTAAATCTTCCTAAGCTAGGTATTATTTGGCTAATCATAGAATTTATACTCATAATAGGCTGAAGAGCTATAAATATTCTAATAGCTTCTAGTGGTTATTGTTTTTGGCAATATGATGTGTGGGCTTTTATATCAATATTAGTTAGTGTTTTTTAAACTTCATAGTATTTTCCTCCAGCAAAGAACTGTCTTTTCTGAGTAGGAAGAAAATTTTTGTTTATAAAATGAGGCCATTTTGCATGTTAATTAGGAGGTCTTTGAACTCTAAGAATAAAATCCATTAATGCTTTGGGTATGGAACAATTATGCATTCAAGGACTTTAATTTTATGCTAATAATGTGACAAGCTTTACATTTTTCTTTGTTTTGTTTGCATTTTCTAAAGATAATTTAATGCAAATAATCCATCCATATACTGCATAGAGCGTGTCGGATGGTTTCCCTATAGTTAAGATTGTATCAGCTTTCCTATTATAAATCTCTATTACCCATGGTTTATAATTTAATTGAAAAAACTCACTGCAGGCAGAAATTCAACACTTAGAGTTTCAGGCTAAAAGCAATATTTCTTTTTTTAAAAATTGCCTTCTCTATTTAATTTCATAGTTAATGGAAATATAAGAAGGATGATCCTGGAGCTGATTTTCAACAAAGACAAACAGACCATTGTCTATAACTAAAATAATTTCTAAATAACAGTAGTTGATATCTTATAATTGGTCTAATACTACAATGTTTAACCAAATAAGAAAAGACAACAGTGAATTCTATTTATCCTTTCCCTATATGAAAAATACACACTTACAAGGAGAACAAGAAAATTCTGTAAGACCAGACATGTGTAAAATGTATATTTGACAATATTGTCTGAGGTGTTATGTTTTTATTTGATCTCAAAGTGCATACTTTACACCTTTTAGTGGATCTAGACTAATGCTATGAAATCTGCTTTTTGTTGAACGAATATAGGAACAGGGCATAGGACAGGAAGATGCATACTCTGAAATTCTTTACTTTATCTGTCTTCATCTTAAGTTTATACTTCAAATACCTTGATGGGATTCAGGGGTTAATTAACAGGCATAGTAACATCAGCTGCCTTACCCAGTAAAACTGAGAAGAGTTTTTAGACCCACGGTGGTTTTGTCATCAGCTTTTGAACTCAAATCCTGTAGTATAGAAGAGTTAACCTGCCAGGTGATATGCAATCTCCAATCAAGAGTAGTAGTTTTATCAAGCCCAATGAGACAAAGAAAATATGAGTGAGTTAGAGCAATATGTACCCTGTTTCCCTCAACCCATGAACATTTTCCTATTTAATTCTTACTTATAATGCTACATGTGACATAGATACCATAATTTTCTAACCGTAGGTAGTTATTGGAAACTTGCTTAAAAATGATCTGGCTCTCAATATCATACTGAATGGGCAAAAACTGGAAGCATTCCATTTGAAAACTGGCACAAGACAAGGATGCCCTCTCTCACCACTCCTATTCAACATAGTGTTGGAAGTTCTGGCCAGGGCAATCAGGCAAGAGAAAGAAATAAAGTGTATTTAAATAGGAAAAGAGGAAGTAAAACTGTCCCTGTTTGCAGATGACATGATTGTATATCCAGAAAACCCCATGGTCTCAGCCCAAAATCTCCTTAAGCTGATAAGCAACTTCAGCAAAGTCTCAGGATACAAAATCAATGTGCAAAACTCACAAGCATTCCTATATACCAATAACAGACAAACAGAGAGCCAAATCATGAGTGAACTCCCATTCACAATTGCTTCAAAGAGACGAAAATACCTAGGAATCCAACTTACAGGGGATGTGAAGGACCTCTTCAAGAACTACAAACCACTGCTCAACGAAATAAAAGAGGACACAAACAAATGGAAGAACATTCCATGCTCATGGATAGGAAGAATCAATATCGGGGAAAATGGCCATATTGCCCAAGATAATTTATAGATTCAATGCCATCCCCATCAAGCTACCAATGACTTTCTTCACAGACTTGGAAAAAACTACTTGAAAGTTCATGTGGAACCAAAAAAGAGCCCACATTGCCAAGACAATCCAAAGCAAAAAGAACAAAGCTGGAGGCATCACACTACCAGACTTCAAACTATACTACAAGGCTACAGTAACCAAAACAGTATGGCACTGGTACCAAAACAGAGATACAGACCAACGGAACAGAATAGAGCCCTCAGAAATAACACCAAACATCTACAACCATCTGATCTTTCACAAACCTGACAAAAACAAGAAATGGGGAAAGAGTTCCCTATTTAACAAATGGTGCNCACCGCATTTTCTCACTCATAGGTGGGAATTGAACAATGAGAACAGTTGGACACAGGGTGGGGAACATGACACACCAGGGCCTGTTGTGGGGTGGAGAGAGGGGGAAGGGATAGCATTAGGCAATATACCTAATGTAAATGATGAGTTAATGGGTGCAGTACACCAACATGGCACATGTATACATATGTAACAAACCTGCACATTGTGCACATGCACCCTAGAACTTAAAGTATCATAATAAAAAATAAAAAAATTTAAAAAAAGATCTGATTCTATCTATGCAATGTATTGTGTTTCTAAATCAGTTTCCTTTGAGCTTCTAAGGAAAATTATTAAGGACAATATACAAACTCACATCTCTTATAACACTTCACCATCTGCAGAGGGCTTTGATACACATAATATACACCAATGCTGAGATAATAGAGAAAGCAGAAGCTAAAATATTAAGTAACTTGCTCAAGATGATGAAGCTAACAAGTGCTAACATTCTGTCCTCAGGCTAACATAACTTTTCCTGTAGCCCAGTGGCTCACTCCTTGTGGTTCTTTTAGGGGACCTCATATTTTTAACTTTGAGAAATAGAGTCAGTGATTCTGTCTTAGTTTGTTCCTAATGTTAAAACAAAGTATCTTAGACTAGGAAATTTATAAGTAATGGAAGTTTATTTCTTACAGTTTTGGAGGCTGGGAATCCCAAGATTAAGGGGCTGGTATATTTGGTGCCTAGTGAGGGCTTGCTTTCTGTTTCATAGATGGTGCTTTGTTGCTGCATCTTCTAGAAGGGACAAATGCAGTGTCCTCACATGGTAGAAGGAATTGAAAAAAAAAGGCAGCTCTCTGAAGCTTCTTTTTTAATAGCATTAATACCATTAATAAGGGCAAAACCCTTAATCACTCCCCAAAATACCTCACCTCTTAGACTACACAATGGAGATTAAATTTCAACATGAATTTGGGAGAGACATGAACATTAAGTATGTAGCAGATATCATGAGGAGAATGCCTTGTACTTACTTGACATGTGTCAGAAACCATAAGGGAATTTATAAAGTTTCTAGTCAAATTCTTAAAATATTCCATGTTATCTTAGGTTCATAAATAAATAACTTAAAGCTTAGATAAAATGTATGTACATCTTAAGTATAACCTTGAATGTAAATGGATTAAATTTCTTATGTAAAAAATATAAGACTGGCTAAATGGATTAAAAAAAACACCTAAGACTCAACTATATGCTGTCTGCAAAAAACTCACCTCACCAGCAAAAACACACATACACCAAAAGAGAAGGGATGGAAAAAGATACTCCATGCGATTAGAAACCAAAAATGAGCAGGAATAGCTATACATACATCAGACAAAACAGACTCCAAGTCAAAAGCTATACAGTCAAAGACAGACATTATATGATAATAAACTGATTAATTCAGCAAGAGAATATTACAATTGTAAATATGTGTGCACAAAACACCAGAGCACTCAGATCTATAGAGCAAATATTATTAGATTCAAATAAAGAGATAGACTGAAATACAATAATACCTGGGGACTTCAACATCCCACTCTCAGTATTGGTCAGATCATCTAGACAGAAAATCAACATAGAAACTTTGGATTTAAATCATACCACAGACCCAATAGACCTAACAGACATTTATAGAACATTTCACCCAACTGATGCAGAATATATATATTTTTTTCATCAGTATGTGGGACATTCTCCAGTACTGACCATATGTTAGGACACAAAGCACACCTCAAAAGTTTTTTAAGAAGTGAAATCACATCAAGTTTCTTATTTGAACCATGATGGAATAATACTAGACATCAGTAAGAAGAAGAACATTTGAAAATATACAAATACATGACAAACAACATACTCTTGAATAACCAATAAGTGAAGAAACAAACTAAGAATAAAATTTACAAAATTTCTTGAAACAAATGAAAATAGAAATATAACTTACCAAAATATTTGAGATACAGCAAAAGCAGTATTTAAAAAAATTATTAACTTTATACAAGTTTAGAAAAGCAGTATTAAGAGGCAAGTTTGTAGTAATAAATGCCTACATAAAAACTAGGTATATTTAAACAACCTAATGATGTATCTGAAGGAACTAGAAAAGCAAAAATAAACTAAATCCAAAGTTAGTCAATGGAAATAAATAATAAAGATTAGAGCACAAATAAAGGAAATTGAGACTAAAAATGCACATAAAAAAATCAATGAACAAAAATGCTTTTTTGGAAAAGATAAAAGATGGTCAGACAGACTAAGAAAACAAGAGAGAAGACCAAAATAAATAAAAGCATAAATGAAAAAGGAGACATCACAATGAATACCACATAAGTAAAAACAATCACTACAGAGTAGTATGAACAACTATATGCCAACAAATTTGAAAACACAAAGAAAATAGATAAATTACTGGACAATTTATCAACCTAAAAAGGTTGAATCAAGAAGAAATAGAAAATCTGAACAGACTAAAAACATATAACAAGAGTGAACCAATAATAAAAAGTCTCCCAACAAAGAAAAGTTCAGGACTGGATGGCTTCACTACTGAATTCTATCAAACCTTTTAAAGAAAAATGAATAACAATTCTTTCAAACTATTCAAAAAAATTAAAGCAAAGGGAATTCTTCTTGATAACTCTTTCTGTGAGGCCTGTATAACCCTGATGCAAAAGTCAGATATGGACATAACAGAGAGAGACAGAGAGAGAGAGAGAGAGAGAACTACAGGTTAATAACATCCCTGATGAACACAGGTGCAAAAATTCTCAAGAAAATACTAGCAAAGCAAATCCAACAACGCATCAAGAAGATAACACACTGGCCGGGCACGGTGACTCACACCTGTAATCCCAGTACTTTGGGAGGCCGAGGCGGGTAGATCACGAGGTCAGGAGATTGAGACCATCCTGGCTAACACGGACAAACCCCATCTCTACTAAAAATACAAAAAATTAGCCGGGTGTAGTGGTGGTCGCTTGTAGTCCCAGCTACTCCAGAGGCTGAGGCAGGAGAATGGTGTGAACCCGGGAGGCAGAGCTTGCAGCAAGCCGAGATCATGCCACTGTCTAGAGCAAGACTCCGTCTCAAAAAAAAAAAAGATAACACACTATACTCAAGTGGAATTTATTCCAGGAATGCAAGGATAGTGCAACACAGGCAAATCAATAAAATGTCATGGATCACATCAGTAGAATGAAGGTCAAAAGATCATATAATTATGTAATTGTTTTAAATGTTGAAGAAAAACCATTGGGAAAATTAAACATCCCTTCATGATTAAAAATCTCAGTAAATTAAGTATAAATTACCTCAACATAATAAATGCCATGTATGAGAAACCTGCAGCTAACATCTTACTGAATGAAAAAAAGCTGAAAGCTTTTTCTCTAAGAACTGGACTAAGACAAAGATACCTGCTCTACCATTCTCATTCAATATAGTACTGCAGTTCTACCTTGAGCAATTAGGCAAGAGAAAGAAATAAAGGGCATCCAGTTTGGAAAAGAGAAAATCAAATTGTCCCTATTTGCAGATGATGTGATCTTATATATAGAAAAACCTAAAGATTCTACCATGCAATTTTTGAACTGATAAATTCAATAAAGTTGCCAGATGCAAAATCAACATAAAAAATGAGTAACATTTCTATATGCCAAGAGTGAACAATCTGAAAAATAAACCAAGAAAGTAATCCTACTTATAGTAGCTACAAATAAAATAAAATTCTTAGGAATAAATTTAAACCAAGGAGGTGAAAGACCTCTACAAGGAAAACTACAAAACACTGGTGAAAGAAATTGAAGAGGATATAAACAAATGGAAGACATCCCATGATTACATATCAGAAGAATTAAAAATATTATTAAAAAGACCATACCAATTAAAGCAATCTGCAGATTCAATACAATCCCTATCAAAGTACCAATGACATTCTTCACAGACATAGAAAAATAAAACCTAAAATGTGTGCAGAACCACACACACACACACACACACACACAAATCCCAAAGAGCCAAAACAATCTTAAGCAAAAAGAACAAAGCTAAAGGCATCACATTACCAGACTTTGAAGTGTAATACAATGCTGTAGTAACCAAAACAATATGGTACTGGCATAATAACAGACACATAGACCAATGGAACAAAATAGAGAACCCATAAACTAATCCACGTATTTACAGTCAACTGATTTTTGACAAAGGTGCCAAGAACACTTATTGTGGAAAGAGCAATCTCTTTAATAATGATGCTAGGGAAACTGGATACCCATATACAGAAGAAGGAAACTAGATCCCTATCTCTCACTCTATACAAAAATCAACTGTAAATGGATTGAAGATCTAAATGTAACACCCAAACTATAAAATTACTAGAAGAAAACATATGGGAAACATTGGCTTGGGAAGAGACTTATTATGAATGAGACCTCAAAAGCACACACAGCAAAAGCAAAAATAAACAAATGGGATTATATCAAACCAAAAAGTTTTTGCACAGCAAAGGAAACAACCAATAGAGTGAAAAGACAGCCTACAGAATAGGAGAAAATATTTGCAAACTGTTCATCTGACAGGAGACTTATATCTAGAATATACAAAGAACTCAAACATCTCAATAACAAAAAGGCAAAAAAAAAATCTGATTAAAAAGTGGGCAAAGGATCTGAACAGACATTTCTCAAAAGAAGAAATACGAACGAACAACAAAGGTATAAAAAGATGCTCAACATCAGCAATAATCAGGGACATGCAAGTAAAAACAACAGTAAGATATCTTACCATGGTTTGGATGCCTATTATAAAAAAGACAAAAAATAAATGCTGGTGAAGATACAGAGAAAGGGGACTCATACACTGTTAGTGGGAATGTAAACTAGGGAAGTTACTATGGAGAACAATATGGGAGTTCCTCAAAAAAACACAAATAGAAGTACCATATGATTCAGCAATCCTGCTACTGGGCATTTATTCAAAGGAAAGGAAATCAGTATATTGAAGAGACTGCATCCCCATGTTTATTGCAACACTATTTATAATAGCCAAGATATGGAATCAACCTAGGTGTCCATGAATGGGTAAAGAAAATGTGGTATGTATACACAATGAAATACTATTCAGCAATAAAAAAGTAAAATCCTGTCATTCATGGAAACATAGATGGAACTGGAGGACATTTTGTTAAGTGAAATAAGCCAGAAACAGAACATTCAATACTGCATGCCTTCACACATATGTAGAAGTTAAAAAAAAAGCGGATCTCATAGAAGTAAAAAGTAGAATGAAGGATATTAGTGGTTTGGAAGGGGAGGGGAAAGGGAGGAATAGGGAGAAATGTATTAAAGGATATAAAATTATAGCTAGATAGAAGGAATAAGTTCTAGTATTCTATACCACTGGAGAATGACTATTGTTAACAATAGTACATAGTTTCAAATAGCTGGAAAGAGAATATTGAATGTTCCCAACATGAAGAAATAATAAATGTTTGAGATGATAGATATGCTAATTACCCTAAATCAGTCACTCTAATTGTATGTATCAAAACATTACTATGTACCCCATAAATATGTACAATTGTTATGTATCAATTAAAACCTACTAAAATCCATATATATCTAAGCTACACAGTACATCAGTAATAAAATAAAAGGAAGTCATGAATTTACGAGTCTGTCTGATGAAAAATTGTTCTTAATATTTTGATTATATCAAAAACATTGCTTAGGTATTAAGGTTATAAGAAAAGATTATGTGAACACATGTGATTGTTCAGTCTTAAAGAGATTTTTGAGAAAATAGTAGATAATTTCCAAGGATGTTTTAAGGTAGTAATGGTATAATAAAACAGGCAATGCACTAAGAAAACCTCTAGGATTGCTTTGAATCTGGAAGTTCATATATTTTGTATATAGTGAAAAAGCAGACTATTTCTGAAATTTACAAGCCAATTCAAATTTCTTTTTTTCCATTATAAGAATTTGAATAAGCCATTACTTCTATCCCTTTTATTTGTTGCTTTTGAATTGAATAAATTTAGAATGTAAGGTAGGGTTTACTTTTAAACTTTCTTTTCTCAGAAAAGTTTTCCTGACTCATTAGGTTTTGTGAATGTTGTGTGATATCGAGTTCAGGTATTCAACTTGATAACATTTCATGTAACTGAATGGTCAGTCCATATGTCACGTAAGAACCAATAACCCTGTATCCTTCTACCTTGTCCTGAGCAGACATTATCATCGAACTCTCTTCATTCTTACAAGTTGAATTTGTTCATCCTCTTTTATCTTTTTTGCACTGAAATATTCTTGCTAGGGCTCCTAGAGATCTCTCAACGGTAGCAACCAATGTATAATTTTTAGGCAGTACCTGGAGAGACAGTGAGATGTATTTGAAAGATGATGTGTTTTTTATTTAGACCAGGTGTTGGCAAACTTTCTGCAAAAGACCAGGTAGTAAATATTTTAGTTACTGTGGTCCATATGATCTCTGTCACAACAACTTCACTCTGCCACTGCAGCGTTAAAGCAGGTATAAGAAATATTTAAACAACTAAGCATGACTGTGTTCCAGTAAATGCTATTTATGAACACTGAAACTTGAATTTCAAATAATTCATGCATCACAAAGTCTTTTTCTATATTTTTTCAACAACTAAAAAATATAAAAGTCAGCTGGGTGCCCGGTGGCCCACGCCTGTAATTCCAGCACTTTGGGAGGCCGAGGTGGGGGGATCACTAGAGATCAGGAGTTGGAGACCAGCCTGGCCAACATAGTGAAATACCATCTCCACTAAAAAAACAAAAATTAGCCGGGCATGGTGGTGGGCACCTGTAATCACAGCTACTCGGAAGACTGAGGCAGGAGAATCACTTGAACCTGGGGGTGGAAGTTGCAGTGAACTGAGATCATGCCACTGTACTCCAGCCTGGGTGAGAGAGTGAAACCTAGTCTCAAAACAAAACAAAACAAAACAAAACAAAACAAAACAGTAAAAGTCATTCTTAGCTCACAGGCCGTGGAAAAATGAAGGGTGGCTGGCATTTGGCATGTGGGTTGTAGTTTGCAGATCCCTCCTTGCTTTGGGCAGACCTGGCTTTACATAGCGGCTCCATTAATTGTTGGCTTTATGTTCTCGGGTACATTAGTTTACTTTTCTGAGTTTCAGGTTTGTCAGTAAAATTGGAATTTCTGTATGAAATATTTGTAAGGATTAAACTAGATAATGTATGTAAAACACTTAGTGCAGTAATTGTTATAGTAAGTAATTTGTAAATAGCAAATATAAGGGCAATCCAAATTTTGAATAATAAATGATTAACTTACTTGATGACTCTTCCTCAGTTAATGCTGTTAACTTCTTTTTTCTCAAATGGAAACATCTTTCTTATTCATGATTAAAACAATACGTATTATGTTAAAAATAATATGAAATAGAAAGATAAGAATAAAAAGATGACAGCCAGGCACAGTGGCTCACGCTTGTAATCCCAGCACTTTGGGAGGCCAAGGTGGGCAGATCTCCTGAGGTCAGGAGTTCGAGACCAGCCTGACCAACAAGGAGGAAACCCATCTCTACTAAAAATACTAAATTAGTCGGGCGTGGTGGTGCATGCCTGTAATCCCAGCTACTCGGGAAGCTGAGGCAGGAGAATCGCTTGAACCCAGGAGGTGGAGGTTAAAAAAAAAAGAATAATAAGACAAAGAATAAGAATAAAGATAAGAATAAGATTAACCCACAGGGTTAATCCCATAACAACCCTAGTATATAGATATGACCATCTCTTTCATTTCACATATAAGGAGACTGAGGCTTAGAGATGTTAGGTATTGCCTAAGATTACCATTTATATAATGTTTATTTACCTTTTCCTGCTCAGAAAAAAATTTCTCTCTTGGGGAATTGTGCTTTTTCTATCCCAAATGTGATTGTGGTGGGGGGTAATCAGATTCTCACACCCTGTGGCTGCAGGGTAGACATGTGTGTCAGAAAGGGTCTAACCCCACGCCCTGCTGCCCTGGCCGGCTGTATTATTTGTCCACGGTTGACCATGTGATCCAGGCATGCCCAGTCAGCAGCATTTCCGGAAATAATTTTAATGGAAGCGCCAGGGAACCTCTTTTCTCTTTAGCCACGAGTCTTGGAGAACATAAGTTTACTATTACCTGAAGCCATGGATTGAACTTGTGGGAACAGCTGACCTGGGAGAATGAAGCCAGTATGAGGAAGCAGTGCTGGTAGGCTCTGGGAAGGAGAAAGAAAAAACCTGATGACGTTTGACTCCCCGGATCCAGGCATTTCTGAAGGCAGATCTGCCCCTGGATTCCCTATGGCTTGATGGTGCAAGCCTTGACCAAAACTTTTTCCTTGGGTTGGTTTTATTTTTCCTGTGTGTGTGTGTGTATGTTTTCAGTCAAAAGATTATTGACTGAGCAGCTAGAATCAGGATGTAAGCCCATATGTGGCTGACCCTAGAGCCTTGAGTTTCTCTACCTTTCCTCTTCAGAGACAACCACTGCTAGTGGTTTGATATTTTTCTCATGACTGACTTTTGGTTTTTAAAATGACTGTGCAAATATTGTGGTATATGTGAATACTTAAATTTGTCACTTATTGCCAAATTATCATCCAATTTGGCTTTACTAATTTATACTTGCCCCAACACTGTCACACTGGATATCTTCTGTTGCTTCTCCAGGTGCACCCCATACTCCTTTCCATCTGTACCAACTCCTGCCTGTTTTGTGCTCTGGGAGGCTGACCTGAGAGTAAAGGTCCCTTGGCTTCTGCCTTATGGTAGTGCTGGATTAATGAGAGATACTGGCAGGAGATGAGAAGGAAAGAGGAGAGTTCAGTTGAGGTTTGCTTCTCCTGGCTTTGTCTGCAGGGTTGATGAGCTGTGGCTGCCTCCCTTGACCCAGTGTCACAGTTCCTGGTCATTGAGCCTGTCTGCTCAGCTTTGTCCCTCTGTTTGTAGCCCTGGGGACTGCACCGTCCTTTATAGGTTCTCTCCACCCTATCCTCACCCATATTAATAATCCTTTTGTTAAACGCTCTTCAAATTACCGTATTTTAATGTGATCTTTGTTTTCTGTCTGGACTCTGAGTAATACTACTTATATAAATATCTTTTCCCTCCACATTTCATGTCAAGATATGGTATTACCACGTTTTAAATCATTTCAGTTCTCATAAGGGGAAAATGGCATCTTGTTTTAATTTATTTTTTTGATTATTATTGAGTTTGAACATCTGTTCATATGTTAATTGGCTATTTGCATATTCTTGTTAATTGCTTATTAATATTCTTTGCACATTTTTCTTTTGGGTGATCTCTCTCCCTCTTAAATTCCTATTATGAGTGAAATATTTTTTCTATTATGTTTTCCAGCTGATTGCTGTTAGTATAAGTGAAAATTATTGATTTTGTGTTTTTCTGTATTCTTCTGAACTCTTATAAGTTTTAATAGGTTTTAGTTGATTTTCTTGGATTTTCTAATATCATTTGCAAAGAATGACAATACTGTCTCTTCCTTCCAATTTATGCCACATTTCTTTATCTTGTTTTACTGCATTGGCTAGATCCTCCAAAATACTGTTGGACAATAGTGGTGCTAATGGGAATCATTGGGCAATAGGGGTGTTAGTGGGAATCACTGGGCAATAGGGGTGTTAGTGGGGATCACTGGGCAATAGGGGTGTTAGTGGGGATCATTGGGCAATAGGGGTGCTAGTGGGAATTTTTGTCCCATTTGTGACTATAACTCAGCTCTTCACAGAATGTGTTTCACAGAATACTACCACAGAGAGTTAACCCCTTGAGAGAAGTTCAGACTTGTGCGGAAGCACTGCACACTCTTAAGGAGTCTCAGTGCACATAAGCATGTTAAAGTCTCTGAGACTTTTATTTTGTCCTTGCCTAATATAGCTCTGGTAATGAATTTTATGCAGTACATTTTCAGTTCAATAATTTGCATGGGTCCTGGAGGGCCAAAATACAAACAAAATGTTTTGCAATAGTATAGCTAAACCACTGTGGTTTATTTATTTATTTATTTATTTATTTATTTATTTTTTATTATACTTTAAGTTCTAGGGTACATGTGCATAACGTGCAGGTTTGTTACATATGTATACTTGTGCCATGCTGGTGTGCTGCACCCATCAACTCGTCAGCACCCATCAATTCATCTTACACTGTTGGTGGGACTGTAAACTAGTTCAACTATTATAGAAAACAGTATGGCAATTCCTCAAGGATCTAGAACTAGATGTACCACTGTGGTTTTATGGAAAAATTCTGCTGAATTATTCTAAGAATTATTTATTATACCCCTTCTCAATGCTTCTCACTTTAGAAACATAAGCCACTATATTTTGTATTAAGGGATCAGATGAATCATTCACTGTTTTGGCATGTTTGCCTTCAAAAGAAACAATTGAAATGAAAAAACTAACTTAAATGGAAGGATGGTGTTAGGAAACCATACTATTCTTGCTGCTTCCTTTTCTTCTCTGTTTTACGCACACAATACACACACACACACACACACACACACTAAACAAAAACATAAAAGCCAAACAAACAAAAAACTCCATACACCAATGGACCTCAAGTTACTATTTTTTCACATGTATACACTTTTTTCTTAACCCCCTTCTCCCTTCTTTTCCTTTCCATTATTTCTTCCTTCCCCCTTTCCTCGCTTCCAATGCATGCTTAATTATCTCCAGAAAAATCTTTCTCTGTTATTGCTCATTTTCCACCTCAACTATAAGTTAAAAATTATTCTTATCATTATTGATTATTCTTATCATTATGATGAAAACAACATTAATATTAGGGAATACCAGTAATGAGGGAAGGGAAGGGCACTAGTTTTAAAATTTACCATAATTGTACAACTAATTCATATTGTTATGTAGTCATGTGAAATTAGGCCCTAATAGAGAACTGGTGGTAACCACTTCCAAAGACCTTGAAAAAGCTCAGAAGTCCTTTACAGAATGCTCACAAACATCTCATTTCATGTTGTTTTGTCATCCAGTTAAATCTATTGTTCCTAGAGCATTTAAGAATAATAAACTATCTTTTATTCTATTTGACTTTCCATTGTCTTTAATTACTAGTATGAAACAATCCTGCTTCCTGCTATATTTCATTGCAGATATTTCAGATATGCTATAAGCCTAAATTGAGCTTTTATAGATTTTTTTTTTCAGGTAAACCTAATCTTCATTTATTACTTCTAGGGTAATATTCATCATAAGTTTCAAAAATATGACATGTAAAT
Organism: Rhinopithecus bieti; assembly: GCF_001698545.2. Lineage (NCBI taxonomy): Eukaryota > Metazoa > Chordata > Mammalia > Primates > Cercopithecidae > Rhinopithecus > Rhinopithecus bieti. Next base: position 1,809,682 of record NW_016807055.1, read on the forward strand.
AAACTCTGAGAAAACAACTCACTTATAAATTGGCAATTTTCTGTGTGGTGAATAAAAAGATATACCAAAAGATACAATCTTCTATATTTACAGACTTTGTTTAGTTAGTTAGATTAGGTCAAATTTGTGGGTGTGAATTTAAATCACATTTCTAGCTTAATATAGAATTACTGAAATTCAGCAGTATCTCAACTTAATTGATATCTCATTATTTTAGTCATATGTTCTCATTTTTCATTTTAAATTCAATTTCTTTTATTTCTGAAGTTAGGATTCCAATGTTTTAAAGATTAAATTCATGACTCTATGCTAAATAGAAGGGCATAGTGGATATGTTTTTCTTTTGGACATGGTTGGGAGTGGTGTCTGGCAAAATGCCTTTTCCATTAAATAATCATAAAAGAAAATTTATTATTGCTAATGAATTCAGGGATTTTGCTTACTAGAAGTAGTCAAGTAGTCTGATACAAAAATGCACATTGCAGTATGAACCATAACATTGCTAGGTTTGTAATGTAAGAGTTGCTAAATATATTTTGAATATCACGAAGACTGTATTTCTGGCCTGGAGCATGCTCTTTGTTATACCCTCCATTTCATATTCTTATCTTTTTCATGAGGAGTAGTGAATCTCAATAAAATCTATGGATTGTGTTATGTTTAAAGGCTCCTAACTGAACCAATATGTTCACAGATAAGATCAATAATATATGTATAAACCTTTGAAATTTAGATGGAAGTGGAAGCTGCCTAATAAAACTCTGGTACTGAATTTTATACAACATTACTAGTCTTTTAATTTTATATTCAGGTCCCGAAGGACTAGAAGGCAAACTGAACACATCTGCAATTTTCTGGATTAAACGATTATAGTTTTATGTAAAAACTCTGAATGCACTTAAGGTTTATGTATTGTAAAGGCGTTGTGTAATGGTTATTCATTTCATTTCTTTGTTAAGAGCTTTTGTCTAATGTTGAAATTTTGAATTAAAAGTTTTATGTTTACACCTATTTAGTTGGCCCATTAGTTCAAGATGCAGACTAAGGAAGCTCTATAGTTCTAAAGTACGTTTCATTCAACATTTTTTTTAGAGAGTTGGTATCTAACGCTGTATTTGTAAGGCCATCATTATCAAACCATGTAAGTGCTAAATTCCTTTTGAAGCTTTCAAGAGGTATTTTAATTAAGTTTTCAAAATTGCTTTCAGATCATACTCACAATTCTTTTGTGCTTTGTTTCCATTAACAAAATAGTAATTAAAATTAAATTTTAAAAGACATAACCACAGTAGGTCATACTTTTATTAACTTGAGATAGATAATGAACCTGTCCTATATAAAGACTGAGCTAAATCTGCTGAGAGGCTGTAGATAGTGTATTTTAATTAAGGTAATCCTTATTTGCATCTAACAAGCAGCATTGCTACTTAGAAATTTAAGACCTTAGTGATGCATATTAGTACATTACCTCAGCAAATCTAATAGAGATTTAATACTTGTGTTTTAAGGAACTATTTGTCATAAATTAAGAGTATTTGCATAGTAAATTTCAAGGATATTATTCTTTTCAGAGTTTTCTACAATTAAACAACACATTAAACATTAAAATTTTATAATTTTTGTAGTGCTAGGAATGCTTGCTTTGTTATTAAACTGAACCTCATTTTCAGCTGCACATAACCCTATGGAAAAGTCCTGTGTTAATAAAGACATAATGAATGTACTGTCACTAAGGTTTTTTTCCTCTTAAATCTGAGTGATGGCCTATGTGTTTAAAGAATGTTTTAGCATGCAAAATGCAACTCGGAAGACATCCATTCAGTTGGATGGAGAGTATTTAATCATTTAAAAAGTAGGCCAAAGAGACTTATCTCAACCATACTGCTAAATAGTTATGAGCTGCATCATATATAAATTAAGTGTTCTCTAATTGGGGGTATGGATAGAATCTTTCTTTAGTCAATTAAGTGTTTACAGTATTAGTATCTACTTTAGTTAGTTAGAGCAAAGAAATTAAAGAGACCATTTTAATTAAGAATGACAACTTTATTCTCAAGGTCCTTTTTATTTTGATGGTTAACAGGATAATTTTAGCATTTGCATTTTATTGATCCAGAGAGAGCGATTTTATGAAATATAGCTTAGAAATAAGGCTCAACAGTTGTGTTTACCTGTGGTCATGTAGATTTGACTTGTGGTGAAGACCTCTGTCACTTAGACATCTTTACCTGGGAGTAACTTAGGTAGGGTATGAAGGGCAAGATTCCTTTCCTACAAAGAAGGAATTTATACCTCGTTCAGCTTACCTTAGACTTCTGTGTGTTCTTTCTTCTCATTATCTTCTCCCATAAACTAACAAAATCCCTTTGCCTTTCCAACCAAGAGGAAAAGGTCTAGAAAGTGTTTGCCCCCAGTGTCTAGACAGTTCATTGGCTCCCCTTGCTTGTAGTAGTTTAAAAGATTCCCTACAGCAGGGAATCCAAGTGTTTAATATTCAATCAATGAGTATGATGTTTCAAAGATCTAATTCAGGTTATATGGGTGTGGGTGCTCTATATGTGGTCATTTTTAATTTAGTGTTGCATCAGTTCTAATAACAATGCTAAAATATTCAGATACTTAGTTTTATCATATGTTGGAGCCAGTATAGAAGGTGTTACTTCAAGCAGTTTTTACAAACAAGAAACATTATCAATATATTTATTATTCTTATATATAATTGGCTAAAAGTGTCTAATAGTTACAATGTATAAAAACTAGTTACACCTAAGAGATAATAGTCATCAAATGTTATTTGAATTCTCCTTTCATTAGAAGGGCAAGTTGAAGTTGTGGAAATAACAGACTTCTGAAGAGACTCCACTGTGGGTTCAAATCTCAATATTGTGATTCCTGGCTGGGTGATCTTGGGCCTTAATTTCTACATTTGAACATTGGAAATCACATTGCAAGGGTAAATCTTGGTTCTCTCTTTTGTACACTATCAAAGAATATATTAATTTGGAAGCTCTAGTGATTTCATGGTCAAAATATATGACAACTGTTCCTTCTCTGTCATGTTTTTGCTAACTGTTCACTCACCCTTACCCCTCATTATTATTTAAGAGATGAAAAACTGAAACCCAGAAAGATAAAATGATTGATTTGGGGTAAAACACTAATTAATTAAAAAATAAAAATGGGTAGCAAAGATCAGCTCATCTGGGTCACTTAGTCATGGTAATGCATCAAGTATTGCTGTAATCCCCAACTGCTTACTCTCTCTTACAACTGCCGCATATCACTGATGTTGAAGTTACTTTCTTGTTTCCTGTATACTTTCTTTTTTTTTTTTTTTTTTTTTTTTTTTTTTTTTGTTGAGACAGAGTCTCGCTCTGTCACCCGGGCTGGAGTGCAGTGGCCGGATCTCAGCTCACTGCAAGCTCCGCCTCCTGGGTTTACGCCATTCTCCTGCCTCAGCCTCCCGAGTAGCTGGGACTACAGGCGCCCGCCACCTCGCCCATCTAATTTTTTGTATTTTTTAGTAGAGACGGGGTTTCACCGTGTTAGCCAGGATGGTCTCGATCTCCTGACCTCGTGATCCGCCCGTCTCGGCCTCCCAAAGTGCCGGGATTACAGGCTTGAGCCACCGCGCCCCGCTCCTGTATACTTTCAAGCCCTTGAGTAAATTCCCTCCTTGCACTCACTACCAAAATGCCAAGAAGAATCACCTATACTGCTATTTTAATTTCCTTATTATTCCGTTTTCTTAGCCCCTGTAATAAGCTTTTCTTTCCCAATCATATTTAAACGAAATTCTTTCCAAGGTCATTAATGACCCCTTCTTGGTTACTTAGTGAGGAATTGCCAAATTGTCTGTTACGTCAAAGAATTTACGACCCAACGTCTTAGATTAGGACTACTTTCAGGCTATTTTGCTTAGATTGCAATATTTTAGATGCTCAGTAAAACTTGATGATTGGAAGCTGATCAACTAATGAGCTGACTTGTGGGTGACCAAATCTGTCTTCTAATATAGCCATAAGAGCTAAAACTAGCACCCAACATTTAAACACTTATTCAGCACTTTCTATATGTCCAGGATTGAGCACTTGCTCTTTATTAATTCATTTAATTATCACTACAATCCCACAATGTTGCTATTATTGCCATAACTATTTTACTTATGAGGAAACTGAGGCATAAAGAAGATAAGAAAATCGTCTGCACAAGGAAGTCATGGAACTGGGAAGCTGATCTAGACAATCTGATGCCATGGCCCAAGCTGTCGAGCACTTTGCTATTTTGGCACTTATATTTTGTAGGCTAAGAAAAACTGACACAAAAATATGTATGGGGCCCAAATCTTTCCTTCAGTATTTACTTATTTTCCATTTGAGGTAGCTTTAGTGGAGGGCATGTATGGGAAAAGACCAGAGAGGAGAAGCGAGTAATTGGAGTCAGCCAGATGTAACTGCGTTTTGGCTCTGCAACTCCCTTGTATGACCTTAGGTGAGCTGTTGAGCTCTCTGAAGTTCCTGGTCTGTGAAGGGTCATGCTAATACCCACACCATCTACATCATGGGCTTCTGTTTCATGTCATCTAAGTAGTAGATTTCTGTTCCAGAGTAAGAGCTTTATACACTGTAGCTATTACTATTATTTGTCCACTTATTTCACCTTAGAGAGGTAAGGAATCTCAATAGTACTCTTTTACACAGAGTGCCATCATTCAAAAGTTAAGGTTTACCTCATTTTTGATATCTTGGTGGCCTGCAATGTCCCTAGTTTCTATGATAAGAGTTTTATAGTCATGTTTTCCAGTAAGTATAATTTTCTCTTCTGGTATATACATTCTCCCTCCTGTTAGAGTCATAAACATCTGCATGAAATTCAGGGCTCACTGCATTAATCCAAAATATTTTAATGAAGAACTTATTTGCAGTTAATCTCTATGATAACACTTTGTGGGAATCAGTAGTGACTAAGTTAATTTTGGAAGAATAATCGTAACACAGTATGTTTTCATTTGGAAAGAGGGGAGGAAGTTTCATTTTCATTTCAATAAATTTTATGGAGTATCTACTATGTTCCAGGTTCTGTACCTGGATAGAGTGAATACATTTCATTTTAAGTTATCACTAAGCAATTAGGCAAGGCTGTCTGTTGTGTTGTGTTAAAATGGATTATGATTCTGAGCCAGCAGCAAAGAGCGCTGGGGGTTGGGAAAGGAGACAAAATTAAACTCTGTATTTGCTGTTCATGATGTAACCACAACAATATAACCCAAATCTCAACCTGAGTCATGTTGTATTAGAATCTCACTGTTTTTATAAAGTGCTTTGAAGATGCTGACTTAGATTATTTCTATTCTATTTTATGTTTATGTAAATACACACACATATGTAATAGAATAATGTATTAATCAAATATGTAATTTCTGGTATATTTTGCCTCACCCATAATATTATTTGATGCCATCTTGGTATGACCAATGTATAGGAGCTTATCTTCAAAGAGAAGTTATTAGTTATCTTCAGATACATAACATAGATGTGGTCTTTGCCCTTTAGGAGTCTGGAGTTTACAACAGGCAGTACTAAGACCAAAACACCCTATACATATCAAACAGGTACATAATTTGAATAAAACATTTTGTGTTTCCAGAAATGTCCCTTACCTGCCTTAATCAGCATGTGTGCTAGTAATTTTTGCATCTGTTTCTGCAAAACCAGAAAGAACTAATGATTCAATTCTAATGGGGAAAGAGGAAAGATGTTGCAACACCATACAGTTCTTTAAATTTGTTTGTTCCACACATCTTATTATTGTTATGCTCTTTATCTATGATTACTGCACTAAAATGTTAACCTTTTAAGAAAATTCATGGCACAGTTGGTTGCAGCACTGTGATCTGCCAAATTATAGCATTCTGAATGTTTACAAGTCATCGAGATTCCCCAGAGGGGCTCCCTAAATTCCCTGAAGGGAAAGAAAAATTAAAATCATTGTTTTCCCCTTCTGCTTTTGTTCACAGAGAGAATAGACTTGTTTGTCAAGAACAAACACACAGAGGTGAGAGATCAAGAAACGGTGGGACCAGAGAGCCAGGCTCTGCTTTGCTGAACACAGTCAGAAGGAGTGAGTCACCATGTCACACAGTCAGAAGGAGCCAGTCACCATGAGGGGTCTCAGTGTCTGAGAAGAATTCGTGTGAACTGTCAGCTGAAAGCATCGACAGCTTCCCATTAGTAATGAATTATGGAAATAATTTTATTAATTTCTTCACCTCAATCAGAACATGTTAGTGAAAGTTGCTCAACCAAACATCAAAGAACCATTGCATTTTAACCTTTTAGTCTTTTACCGTGTAACCAGGAACAGCGAAGAAATAAATTAGTGTAGCATTCCTTTAAAAAAAATGCCTGGAGATAAGGAGTGGACATAATTTTTTCTGTTTTTAATTTAATAGCAGGTTTATGGTTTTATGCAAAACCATTCACATTACATTTGACCCTCTGGGAGCTGCTTTTTTTTCCCCGTGGATATAATTTTGAGTCTTTAATAATCTGTTGTTAAACCCAGTCTGAGTTTGATTAATGAATTGTGATGAACCGGTGCATTAATTTGCAGGTTTGGTCTAATGCCCTAAAAGGCTGCTTTGTTGTCGGTTATTAATGCTCAACTCTTCAAGAGGAGCCATGGGATGGCAGTGTGTCCCAAGTAATGAACAAGTTACACATTTGAGCAGTCCCAGTGATAGAGCTGTAGCTCTAGAAGTGACCATGGAGCTATGTTATTGAAAGAAAAAAAATCCTGATTTAGCTTAATGCCCTAGAACAGGGGGCCACAGACCTCCAATTCCGGAGGTCTCTGGATGGAATTCAGGGGAATCTGTGAATTTCGACTGGAAAAAAATCTTTAGTTAACCTCCAGCTGAAATTTAACATTGTTCAATTATGAATGTAGGTGACAACCATAGGATTCTTAGCTGTATCTGTGACTTTGTCATCTCTAGAAATCACAAATATTTCCAGAACATGTTATAGAGGTGCAAGTACCTCCCCATGTCATTTGTGCTTGTCACTACCTCAGAATTACAGTAAGTATGAGAACAGCTGCCTGACTTATTTAATGTAATAAAGAAGTACATATGTTACTATCTTGTTCATTTTTTAAAAAAAATGACTGTATTCCAATATAATTGCTTTCATTGGTAATTTTATTTTACATATTAAAAACCAATATCCAAGAAGGGGTTTATGGATCCAAAATGGTTAAGAACACCCTTTCCTGAGTGACTGCTGTCTGTGCTGCCCCTTAGTGATACTTTACCTGTTCCTCAGTGCTCTATTTTCAGGAACATGCAAGCTTCAGATATGTTACCAATGTTGTAATGATAGCAATGACTAAGTTGTGCAGACATCATCAACTTTTTAATTACTCTCATCCCCTTTCCTCCTCCTAAGCTCTGGAAGCTATGAACTGTTTGTTTTACTCACTGATATTTCCCCAACTCATATCTTATTTGACACATAGTAGGCACTTTGTAAATATTTAATAAATGAGTGATAGCTTAAAGAGAAAGTAATTTTTTTGCCCTGTTTGAGTAAATCTGAGCTTTAAAATCATTTTTTTCAAATGAAATAAAATTTGATGTCCACATTCTAAAGAGTTTATTACATTATAAAAAGTATTTAGAAGGCATTAGAAACATTTATAGGAAATAATGTTCACCAGTTTATTGTTCAGCAGCTCATTTTATCAGGACACTGTAGATTCTCATAACTGATTTTTTTCAAAGCATTGTTATAATTAAACGAAGAGAACTGGAACTCTCCGAAGACATATATAGTTTTAGAGAGTTAGGAACATCAGATTAAGAAAAAAGATGAGCATGTGCGTTGGGAGTACGTGTAAGTGTGTGGATGTGTTTGTGTGTCTCTGTGTGTAAAGAGATCCAACCTGGCGAAAGAGTCTTTAGAGCTGTAAGTTGCCTTAGAGATTATTTTTCAATTTAATTTAACAAGTATTGAAACTGAAGCACAAGGAGGTTAAATGGCCAGTGACCTCCTAATTGCTAAATCCAATAAACCTTTCTCAGACCTTATCTTATTTGACCACGCGATTGCATTTTATGTTGTTTACCTTCTCCAAGCCTGTGCATACGCTGTTTCTGCCACTCAGAATGCCCTCCATTCCACTCCTTCCTATCATTGCCCCCTACTCATCTCCCAGGACATCACATCTTTTAAGCTGTCTGGTCTCCAGCCCTCAAGTAGAACTTTGTTTTAGTTTAATGTTTCTCAGTTTTTCTCATTATTTCCCCCAAATAGCCTTTTACATTTAAACTCCCACCCCCACCCTTAATTCTCACCTTTTTCCCCTACTCCATTCTCTTTGCGTGGTTTTAATAACACAGAAAGATTTGTGTATCTTTTTATGCATTGTGACCTAAGGCAACAAGCCATTATAATGTCTAGATTTTTTCCCCCTCAAGAACCAATTTCTCCTCCTTTGGGTAAGATCACCCTTGCTGAGAACATGTGCTCCAGTAGAACCCAAATGTCACAAGACTTTCCCCATCCTGTGGATTCAAAATAGGGTCACAAAGGGCTCCAAACTTTGCCCATTTTGTTAAGTAAATTCTAGTCTTTTCCATGGAATTTCCTCCCTCCCCAAACTCCTCATGGTGTTTATCTGTTTTTAGGAAATTAGTCTCTGTTCTGTCTGCCTGTTTCTACCTGTAGGGAGCTGGGGACTGGACATTACCCTTCAGAATGAAGCCATCCTCCATTTTGCCCTTGGTCATGATGGTTCAGCCTGACAAAGTGCTGCTGGTGGGCAGTGAATCTCAGAACCCTCTGTGGTTGCTGCCACAACGGCCTGGTGGGGTGGGGAAGACAGTCACTATTACTGCTCTTGTTCTTGGCTGTAGGTGCTTATGTTTTCTGGCCTCAGTCTAGATATCTGGTAAAGTAATTGTTCAGTCAAGTGTGTATTGCAGCAATATTTTGTGGTGATATAACTCCTTCAACTCCCATCTCACACAGCCATGCTCTCTAGGTGCATTCAGGATACCAGGTCAAGTTTCAACTTCCTGGGGTTGCATAGTCTGTCCTGCCTTCAAGCTCGGCTCATGTTGTTCCATCTTCCCAGCATGCTCTTTCTTCTCTTTTTCCAGTAGATAATACTACTCTTGGTTGCCACATCACTTCTTTCAGGAAGCTTCTTGGATGCCCCTTTAGAATCTTTATTTGTTATCCTCCTGTGTGTTCTGATGGCGTCCTGGATTCCTAGGTTATTACATACAGATTGTTTCTTTGTCTATATATCCTATCATACTCTAAGTTCCTTGAAGGCAGAAAGCACATAGGGTTGTCAGATTTAGCAAATAAAAATACAGGACTCCTAGTTAAATGTAGTTTCCAGACAAACAACAAATAATTTTTAGTATAAGTAGTCCCATAATTGGATATTTGAATATGGAACATACATATTTGAATATTTGAGTATAGAAAATACTGATACTAAAAATTATTCATTGTTTATATGCCATTCAAATTTAACTAGTCATTCTATATTTTATCTGGCAATTCTACGAACATATATTGTGCTTATTGTATTCCTGGAGCCTAGCACAGTTCCAATCATCTAGGAAGTATTCCATAAATGTTCATGGAATGAATAAATTTATTCTAGATGCTGGTGACATAGCAGTGAATGAAAAGAAAAGTCTTTGCCTTCTTGGAGATTACCTTCTAGTGGATGAATACAGATGATAAATAAGTAAGTAAAATATATAGTATGTCAATGTTGGTAAGAGGTATGGAGGAAAATAAAGGAGAAAAGAGGACATAATATGGAACTAATTTTTTTTCTCTCCAAACTTGCTCTGTGTTCATTTGTTCTCATCTCAGCTGCTGGCGATTCTATTTTTCCAGTTGCTTGGATCAAAACTCTGGAAGTCATCCTTCCTCTTTCTCTTCTATCCCTCATCCAACCTGTTAGGAATTTTTTTTTTAAACCTTCAAAATATATCCAGAATCTGACCACTCATCACTGCCTCTACTGGTAGCTCCTTGGTCCAAGCCAGCATCATCTCTTGCCTGGGTTATTGCAATAGCATTCAAGATGGTGGCTTTTCTTCTGCCCTTGTCCTTCTATATCCCATTTTCAACACTGCAATCAGACCAAGTCTTTTAAAATGTAAGTCAGATCATACCATTTTTCTCTTTAAAACTCTCCTGTGGCTCCCCACTTTTTTCATTCTAAAAGACCAGATCCTTAAAATGGTTCTCATGGTTCTTCATGAGAATTCCTATTCCAACCTCTATTCCCCACCCTCCTCCTGTTACTTCTCTGACCTCTCCTCCAAAAAGTATCTCCATCTAAGACGACCAACTAACTGTCTTAGTTTGCCATGGATGCTCCTGCTTTATCACCGAAAGTCACACATCTAAGGACACCCCTGAATCCCTGGCAAACTTGGACAGTTGCTCACCCTACAAACCACTGTAGCCGTGGATGCCTTTTTACTGGTCCTCAGGCATGTCAGACACACTCACTCATATCTTTGGCCTTGGCATTTGTTCTGCCCGTTTGGAAAGCTCTTCCCTTGCATCTGCATGGCTAATTTCCTTACTACCTTCAAAATTTTGTTCTGATGTTATTCTCACTAAAGCTTGCCCCGAACATGCTATTTCCAATTACAACTCTTTTCTCATCCCCTCTGAACAGTGTCACTAATATCCCTTACCCTGTTCTAGTTTTCTATGCATAGCATTTATATATGTCTAACACACTGTATAATTATTAATGCATTTATGCTTATTATTTGTTTATTTCCCCCTGCTAGACTGTAAACCCCATGAATGCAGGAATCTTTGTTTTGTTTGCTGTTTTGCCTTGAGCACCTAGAACAGTACTTGCCTCATACTGTGTTGCTGGATTAATATTTGGTGAATTAAACTGAAGAGGGATTGGAGGCTGTTTGGGGCGGAGGGAATTGCAATGAGAGATAATGGTCACAGAAGAAGGTGATATTGGAGAGACCTGCTTTGTGAATCTAGGGAAAGAAACAGGGAGAGGGAATGGTAAGTGCAAATGTCATGGTGCAGGAATGTACCTGGCCTGCCTGGGAAGAGTGATGTGGCAGTAGGGCTACAGCAGAGCAAACACAAGGTTGTGGTAGGAGGTGGTATAGGAGAGGAGATGGTGTTTCAAATCATGTAGAGACAAAGATTGTAAGAATCCTTTGGATTTTATTGTGCATGAAATAAGAATCCAATTGGGCAATTTGGTGGATGGAGATTGGTGACATGATCTGATTCAGCATTAACAGTTCACCTGGTCACTGTGTTGACCAAAGACTATAGGGAACAAGGGCAGAAGCAGGGAGAGCAGTCATGAAATTGAAATGAAGAGAGAGAGATGCTGTTGGTTCAGACAAGATTAGTAGCTGGGGAGGTAGCAGGAAATGGCCAGATTCTGGATGTACTTTGAATTAAAGGCAACAGGAAATGTTGATGAACCAAATGTGGGATGTGAGAAAAAGAGGGGTCAGGAATAATTTCTAGTTTGTTTTAAGTAAACTTTTCTTCAAATATAGCATGCATGCAGAAAAATGCCCAAAGCATAAATACACAACTTGGGGAATTTTTCACAAAGGTAACCACTCATATAATCTCCTCCTCCTGCAAGACATAGAACATTGCCAACTCCCAAGGGACCCTGCCTATGCTGCCTCCTGGTCATCATCCCTCTTTTCCCAAGTAACCACTGCCACTGGCTTTTTCCACTAAGACAACTTGGCCTATATCCACAAGTTTTGATATGTTATGTTATTATCATTTGGTTCAAAATATTTTCTAATTTCCAACGTTATTTCTTCTTTGACCAATTTCCAGATATTTGTGGAATGTTCTAGTTATCATTTTTGTTACTGGTTTCCAGCTTAATTCTACTGAGGTCAGAAAACACATTAAAAGTTTCAATATTTTGAAATTTTTTTGAACTGGGGGACTTGTTTTATGGCCCGGCATATGATCAGTCCTGATAAATGTCCCATGTTCCCTTATTAGATGCAGAATTTTTTATATATGAACTAAGTCAAGTTTATTAATGATACCATCTAGTTGATCATTTAGTAAGTGAGAAAAATGTGTTAAAGTATCCACTATCATTGTGGATTTATCTCTTCGTACCTTTAGCTCTGTCAATATTTGCTTTACATTTTTTGAGAGAATACAAATTTGAAATTGTCTTATCTTTCCGGTAGATTAATTTTTAAACACCATTATCAAATCTCCTTTTTTATGTTTGATAGTAGTGTTTACACATCTCTCCTTCCATTCTTTTACTATCAACCTTTCTGTGTCCTTATAATTAAGATAATGCTTATTTAGGTTGAATTTTTATTTTTTCTTTGAGTTGGATAAACTTTATCTTTCAATGGAAGCATTTAGTCCATTACATTTAATGTAATTACTGCTATATTTGGAATTATATTTATTGGGTATAATAACATGCATTCTTTACTTAATAGAGTCTAATATAAATTACTAGTTTTATCACTTCTCAGACAATGCTAGGATTTAAGAACATATTAACTTCATTTATTTCCTTTGTCTGTTTGAGTTATTGCTGTCATACATTTTAATTATACATGTATTTTAAACTCCATAAACTATTATTATTACCTTGTAGTCAATAGGCATTTATATTTATACTCATATTTACCTCTCTGTTGCTCCTCATTCCTCTCTGTAATTCTGTCTTTCCAGCTGGGATCATTTCCTTTCTGTCTAAAGAACTCCCATAAGTATTTATTTTAGTATGGATCTGCTGACAGAAATCTGTATTATCTACAACATCTTGTATTAAATTGGAAAGGTATTCGCTGGATATAGATTGCTAAGTTGCCAACAATTTCTTTCAGCACTTCAAGATGTTACTCTATTTTCTTGTGGCTTCCACAGTTTCTGCTGAGAACTTAGTTGTCATTGTAGTTCCTTTGAAGGTAATTTGTTTTTTTATCTGGCTGTTCTTATGGTGTATTATTTGTCTTTGTCATTTGGCAATTTTACTGTGAAGTGAATGTAATGTATTTATCCTGCTGAGGTTTAACATCTTTTGTCTGTTTTAGAAAATTCGCAGACATTTTCTCTTTAAATATTGGTTTTTGCCACCATTTCCTCTCTAATTGACTTCCGGGGCCTCAAGTACACTTATGTTAGGATTCTGCCATCTCCCATGTGTCTCTTGTACTCTTCTCTATATTTTTATTTTTTTCTCTTCATGCTCTGGTCTGAGTATATTCTACTGAGATATCTTACAGTACTAATCTTCTTTTCACCTGTGTTTAGTCTACTATTAAACTCATCGACTGAATTGTTAGCTTTATTATATTTTTTTCAGTTCTAGCATTTTCACTTGATTTTTTTAAGGTTCCATTTGGCGAAGCTTTCTTGTCCTCTGTTTTTTGACCATTTGAATCCAATTTTGATAACTCTGTTATTTGGATCATCTCTGGCCCTGTTTCTATTGTCTTTTTACTTTTTGTCCTGTTTCTTGGTATGTTTGGCATTTTTTTTTAATCGAGTGCCAGACATTTTGTATGAAAACCTCTAAAGATGACTACTCTAGAGGTTCTACCTTATACAATGGTAGGCAGCTAGAATAAGGGCAAAGAAACTCAATCTCAATCTAATCAGTGTATGACTGAAAAGAGATTGGGTTTTAGAATTTATAAGACTCCAGGGTCATCCACTGGGGCTCAATCTGCAGGCTGACTAATCTTGGGCAAGTTACTTAATATTTCTATTCATCAAATTTATCAAGAATCACACAGGAAAAATAATAGTACTTTCCTCATAGGGTTAGAAGATGAAACAAATTAATATAGAAAAAGTGCTTAGAATAGTGCCTGGTTAACATAGTGGTCAATCAGTGTTTGCTAGTGTAGTTTTTTTTTTTTTTTTTGAGACAGGATCTTGCTCTGTTGCCCAGGCTGGAGTGCAGTGGCGTAATCATAGCTCACTGCAACCTCGACCTCCTGGGCTCAAGTGATTCTCCCATTTCAGCCTCCCAAATAGCTGGGACCACAGGTGTGTGCCGTTACACCAGGCTAATTTTTAAATTTTTTTGTAGAGATGGTGTCTTGTTATGTTGCTCAGGCTGATCTCAAACTCCTGGCCAGCCTCAAGTGATCCTCTTGCTCGGCCTCCCAAAGTGCTAGGATTACAGGCTACACTGTGCCCTGCCTAGTGTAGCTATTTATTTGTGCCCTAATCAGACAAAAACTTAAGGCCAAAATATTCTCTTTCATTGCCTGCCTTCAACAAATATTAATTGGGATAGCAGCTAATGGAATTCAATATGTGGAGAAAGATCAGACTTTGTTAAAAGATAGAATCAGAAAATAGAGTGGAATTATAAAACTTAAAACCTCTTGCTGTATTGAAAATAGGGCCAAATAGGTCATGCAGACATCTCGGTGCTGGTCCATGGTTATCCCAGATAATTTCCTATATGTAATTCAGTCAGTTTGTATACTGCTAGATGGAGTTTCAGGGCACAAGTCTTCCCCTCTGGAGTGGATTTTGAGGACTGATCAATTTCTTGCCTTCTGTCCCTGGAATGGGAGTGAGGAGTTGTTAAAGGAAGCAAGGCTCAAGAAGAGGAAGTGAATAACCTTAGTTCTCCCTCCATTCTATCTCTCAGGCTTTCTTTACCCTCTTTCGGAATGATGAATTCTTGATCTATGCTCCAGGAATCATGTTCTGTCAAACTGAGAATTAGACACAATTTCATTAGAGAAGTTCCCAACTAATGTTTCTTTCTCAGTCTTATAAGAATCATCCTAGTAGGATCATTCAAGTTTGATGAGATTCAAGGTACATGATTATGCCACAGACACCGTACATAAAGCAATCTGTGTTTTGACTGGTGATAAATTGATAATCACCTACCTGGTTAAGCCAGTCCACAGAGAGGCAGTTAATATTGTGAAACTTCAATAAAGTCGGCTGTCAATGCAATAGATATTGCAGGTGAACTCCTTGATCTCTCATTGTAATCCTTAGAATCTCTGTTATCTATCACTCTATAATACATTTGTTAAGCAGGGAAATAGGCCTCTAAAATCTCACCATCAAAGTAAGCCTCAACAATCATGTTTTAAAATCTGACACACAAGTCTCAACAACCATCAGAATACTATTTAGCTATCAAATTTAGCGAGGTGATGTAAATTTACGGAAGGATGGCAAGAGATGGCAAAGTGTTCCCCTTTCTTTTATGGAACAGTGCAAAAGTTTTAGAGGTATCCTTTTGCACTCCCCTTACCAATCAGGCATTTGAGTAGTAGGTTTTGGTCTTAAGCTTTCCCTTTCCCTGACAGGTCAAAATGCAGACTTCCTAAAGTTTATGAGATTTTCCAATTGCTAAGTGGTGCAAAGTAGAGTAAGAATCACATTATAGAAGTAAAAGCTTTATTTTCATGAGTAAATACTGTTAAAAAACAAATAATATTGACAGATGGTTTTTATTTAGAATAAAAGATTTAATAATTAATTTATTTATCTTAGCTGTCTTGTACTTGGTTTCACTGTGAAAATGAGTTATCACTTCAATAATTCTTCCTGGGGAACCCATATTCCACAAAGGCCAAAACTCAAGAGTAAAACCAGTCATGGCTCCACTTAGCATTTCTAGGCTGTTACCCTTTATGAAGAAGACATTTGGTCTTCCCCTGGTATATTTTGAATTTATATGAACATTCTAATGAATGATCTTATTGTGTGTGGTTCAGTCTCCCGAGGAAAGAATTTTCTTCTATTTAATCTCAGGAAATAGGATCAGCTCTGCCGAAGTATTATGGAGCCTAAGGAAACACTTCCTGTATTTAAATTAAGCAGTTTTAAAATTGCTTAAAGGGGTCTCACTAATTACAATTCCAGTGGAGAAAGCTTGGGAAGATTTCAGACTATATCTGAATCCACTTCTCTTCTACTCTTGGTGGGAATTTTGAACGGATTTTTATAGTTTCCCTAGGCAGTCAATTACAGATCTTCTTTTCCAGTAATTTTGAATTCATTATTCTCAAATATCAGAATGCATAAAGGAAAATATATCCTCCAAGCTATGGTATAAGACACAGTGATTCAATCAAAGGTTTCTTACAGTTTGGAAAAAATTTTCAGTTTTTCTTACCTTTATTCAGAATTGTCTTGGGAGAAGTATGTGATCAAGACTTGCTGAGGAAATTGACTTTTCTTCATGACAGCAAGCTCCTTGAGAACAGGAACATGTATGTTACATCGTAACTTTTCTCGGAGCACCATGCACAATATTTTGTACGAAATATAAGTTCAATAAATGTGTAATTAAATTTATTGATGTATATTGTCTTGACAAATACTTGTCAGGTATTACAGAGCATTCTGGTAATTGAGAAAGACATGGGTTGTTATAGGATGTGTTTCAAGGAATCCTTAGACCATTTTACTTGCAATCAGTTTCTCATACCAATGGAACTTTTTTGGTGTCAGTCAAATACTGTTAGCTGATAGGATGTTTGCTTTGACTTTTAACCCTATCCTAACTAAATTTAATAAAATAAAAGTAGAGAAAGCAAGAACAATATTTCAAAACCACTTTTTTTCCCATATGGTTCGTTATCTGCAAAAAAAGTTATATCTAATGTGGAAATTAAAGGAAATTTTTCACACACTTATTGAAGACATTGTATAATATTTTTAATCATAGTAGTAAGCAGCAAGTTAAAATATCCAGAAGAGATACAGTAATAAGAGGTAATATGTGTTGAATACTTAGATGGGCCACATGCTTTTTTCCCCTTCACATTCAAAAATTAATTTGATCCTTTCAAACAACTGGGAATTTGGCAACATGATTAACATTTATATATGAAGAAGCCAAAGCTCAAAATGTTCATGTGGGTAAATTCTGGTTTAGGAACTAGGCAGAATGAACTAATATGGACAATCCATTATACTCTTCTTTCCTGCCCAGCTTCCACTTTTTAAATTGTGTTAAAATACACATAACATAAAACTTCCTATTACTATTATTATTATTATTATTTTAGATGGAGTTTCGCTCTTGTTGCCTAGGCTGGAGTGCTATGGCACCATCTCGGCTCACTGCAACCTCCGCCTTCTGGGTTCAAGTGATTCTTCTGCCTCAGCCTCCCAAGTAGCTGGGAGTAGACGCGCCCACCACCATGCCTGGCTAATTTTTTGTATTTTTGGTAGAGATGTTTTTTCACCATGTTGGCCAGGATGGTTTCAAACTCCTGACCTCAGGTAATCCACCCATCTCGGCCTCCGAAAGTGTTGGGATTACAGGCGTGAGCCACTGCACCCGGTCTTTAATTATTTTTTAAGTATACAGTTCAGTGGTATTAAATACACTCCCATTGCTGTGCAACCATCACCACTACCCATTTACAAAAACTTTTTCATCTTTCTAAACCAAATCTCTGTACCCATCATAAGTCCCCAGTCCCCTTTCCTCCCAGCCCGAGAAACCCCCATTCAACTTTCTGTCTCTATGAATTTGACTACTCTAGGGACCAGATGAGCCACCTTTTTAATCTGTAGGACCATTGCCTCCCAGACCTGGGTCACATTTTCCATTTTTTTATTTGACAATTTGCTTTTTCATAGGCAATAGACTATGTTTTAGACCCAGTGTAAGTTTTTTCACTCCTAGGGATGTGGGTCTATACTAATTTCATAGTCATACTAAAGGTTTTAGATCTTTAGCATTTGATCAGATGCTTCCAAGGACTTGCCAGAAGATTCTGTGACCTATCTACCTCCTATTTCCAATCCACATTTAGTTATCTGTTCCAGGACGTCTTTGATCATTGAACTCTAATGAATTTGAAGAGCTCACCAAAACATTTCATTTCATTAAATGCTCCCAGTGAAGCTTCATGTGCTATGTGGAGTTCCATTAATGTGTAACTCAGTGTCATTGCATCTAGACAAGGCCAGTCCACATGGCAGTCAGACGAGTTCTCAGAAAGAAGGAAGCCAGAACACCCGAAGGAGGGAAATAGAGATGATAAACCAATAGTGTTATTTATGACACAGAACATGAACTTCAAGAGATTTTAAAGTCATTTTCAACTTCTTTGTATGAAAAAGCTGATAGGTACATTTATTGGGTTTGGGAAGGAAATATGGCTCCAGCACCATGACCATGCAGTGACAAGGTTAAGACCAGATAAGCAAGAGAGTAAAAGACCTGGGCTCTCTTGCTCACGACTTTGGAGGGCTGGTGTAGAGTAAGCTTCTAATTAACATTTGTTGAGTGAATCAACAAAATTGCTGTTAAATGAGATTTTCCAGGACACCAGATCAAAATATCCAAAACATGATCATCTCAAACGAACATTAACTCTGAATTTCCTTGGGTCTCAATAGGTTATGGGGATAAGCACTAACCATATGCTTGTTCCCTCTAAGATTCACTGTGACCATTCACTAATATACTTCCCTATGTAAACGAAACTGATGGAAATGCAGTCCTGTGGAGCCAGTAAAGCTTTTGCCTGATCTTTAAAACTTTCCTGTTTGCTTATTTGCCTCCTATACTCAATAATACCACTATGTGAGAACAGTGGGTTGGGTAATCTTAGATGAGTCACTTTGATTTCTCACCTATAAAGAAATGGGTTAGGCTGGGTGTGGTGGCTCATGTCTGCAATCTCAGCACTTTTGGAGGCCAAGGCAGGTGGATTTCTAGAGCCCAGGAGTTCAAGACCAGCGTGGGCAACATGGCAAAACCATGTCTCTACTAAAAAATTAGCCAGGTGTGTTGGCACACACCTGTGATCCCAGCTACTCAGGAGGCTGAGGTGGGAGGATCACCTAAGCCTGGGAAGTTAAGACTGCAGTGAGCCATGATTATGCCACTGCACTCCAGCCTGCATGATTAGAGTGAGATCCTGTAAAAGAAAGAAAGAAAGAAAGAAAGAGGCTGTAATGAGTGAGTCTTGAAATCCATTTGCTCCATAATCTTGGATTTTCTCCTTTTTCCCCACTTCTTTGTTCTTGCAACCCACCCCTGCTAACTGGATGTTATACTTGTTGATATATGCAGAATTTCTGATTTTAAAAACTATTTGCAGATGGGAGGAGTACAGAAAGAAAACGGGGTGGGGTTGGGTAGTGAAGTATAAAGAGGCAGTGGAAGAAAGACTGATTCCTTGGTCCTGTATTTTAAAGAGCTTCATAAGATGAAGAATGAACTCCCCAGCAAGATAGACTGAGCAGTGGTTTTCCTTCCTGCAGCAAGATGTTAGATAATGACCCTGAAGGGGCCTGTACGAATCTCATCTCTGGCAGTCCACGAGCAGGAAGACTCTCCGGCTGGCTCCTGTTTCTACCCTGACTCACACACTTTACAATGAGGCAAGCCCGCTGCTCCCTTCTGGGAGTCCTGGGACAAGATTCTCAAGACTGCGTAATATTTTAGAAAGAGGTCAACAGATTGTTGTAACCCCTTAGCTACATTTGTATCTATTTCTCTAGATTGAGCAAGGATTTGCTTTTCCTTGTTTTAGGAATTACTCTATTGGCACAAGCAGCTGTTGAGTTAGTATGATGGGGAGGAAGGGCTTATCAAATTCATTTTATTTTATTTTATTTTATTTGAATTCTCATTTTTTGGAAAACAATCTATCCTGTAATTACTTCAGATACCAGTTCTAAGTTTTGTAAAGTTAGGCTTATTGAGTTTTGGGGCATTATTTCCAGTGAGTTCTTATATGTATATGTGAAAAAATTAATGTAACATCTAAAAAGTAATTATTTAAAAAATTATGAATAGAATCTTAAAATACTTTAGAAAATTTATAGATTTTAAAACATATTTTCAAAAATTACCTTAAACATATAAATTAGCTATAATCTTCCAGGGAATTAGGAAACCCATGCTTTTGGTAATAACCCTGTTTACTAGGGACTAAAACCCCTCCTGTGTCATAACCACATCCAGTTACAGTTGAACACTAGTTGAGGACCCTGTCAGAACTCCCAAAGAATCAAAAATTACAACTGGGAATCCAAACAGAGATGCTCAGGTGTTTTTGATAAAAGAAGGCTTGGCATACAGAAGATGTTCAATGAATATTTATTAAATACATACAACTGAAGAAGCTGCTAACTGAGTTTCTTTTATGAGGAAGTTTTTGAAGCTAGCTCCAAAAA
Organism: Rhinopithecus bieti; assembly: GCF_001698545.2. Taxonomy (NCBI): domain Eukaryota; kingdom Metazoa; phylum Chordata; class Mammalia; order Primates; family Cercopithecidae; genus Rhinopithecus; species Rhinopithecus bieti. Next base: position 1,829,907 of record NW_016807055.1, read on the forward strand.
ACACAGCAAAAGCAGTGACTTCATGGAGGAAACTGCAGCATGGAGGACACTTGAAACTGACATGTGGTGAACTCTGTGTCGTGGATCTAGCTCAGCCTCTGCTATAGACTTGTATCTGTGGACAAATTATTTCACCTCCATGGGTCTCAGTTTCCTCTCTGTAAAAGGAAGAGTTGTCAGTGGTTTTCAAACTGTGATTTTCTTTTTGTGATCTAAGTCTTATGAAGAATTATAATGTACACACTAGGTAAAAGTGGACCCTCCTGGGTTGCATCTGGGGAGGCAGCCTGGAGTCCTGCCTGCCCTAGCACCCCTCAACTTGAGGGCACACAGCTTGAAAGTGACCAGGCTTAATGATCTGTTAGGTCCCTCTCCAGCTGTGACATTCAAGGGCAGTGTTAATAATCAGTGTTACAAGGAGCTGCCTGGAGGCCAGTGGAGGATTTTTGAGGACATATTTTGAGAAGTACTTCTTCAGAGTGTCATCTTCTCCCCTTAAACCTATTTCGACCCCTGCAGCCTCTAACCCTGTTGATGGCACCATAATCTCTGTTGTCTCCTATGCTGGAAACCTAGGAGTTATCTAAGACCCATCCCATCCCTCAGGGTCCATATCCAATAAATCACTGTCTCCTTTCAGTGTTCAGGTCCTTATCCTCCATCAGAATTCAGGTCCTTATCCTCTTTGACAACACTCCTGGTCAGTCTTCTGACTGTCAGTCTCCTTCCTTCCCTATATGGTCACTCCTTTACATAATGTCTTTTAATTGTTCTCCATGACCCATAGGACAGATCCCATCTCTCTGGGAGGGCAGAGAAGGTTTTCCAAGTCTTTCCTACCTCACTCCCATCTTTCTCATACTATAATTCGTGCTCTGGCAATATCAAGCTTCCTGGAGTTCTTTGGATATACCATGTAGTTTTACATCTTCATTCCTTGGGATATAGTAATTTTTCTCCTATTTTGCCCTCTAATGTTTTCTCCCCCTCTTTTCTGTAGCCAGTTTCTAATCTTTCTTTAAGTCAGTGCAAGTGCATTCCCTGTAAAAAACCTTTGCTGACTCCTTGGCTCACGTGAGACTCAGCTTCACGTGAGATCAGTCCAGAGATTTAAATGGCTTCAGGGTCATGTGAAGGGCTAATGTGAAGTACAATACTTTCAAAATTTAAAAACCATGTTTTCACATAAAATAATATTTATTCGATCCTAGCATTTATCATGAAGCTATTTTAAGCTTTAAAAGTACAGTTTGCTTTTCCTCTTAAAAAACTCATCATTTAAGAAGAGAAGTCAAAATACACAAGCAAAATAAGCATCGAATAAATTTATTCAAGTAGACTTTTGAGTCTTTGAGTAAATTTCTCATTACAACTGTGTCCTAATGTGAGCCTCCTGGAGGGCGAATGCCCGCTGTGTTCCTCAACCCCGGGGCACATGAAACTCTGTCAGGAGAGCCATCCTTTTCATTATGCAAGTCTCCTTCTCCTTGCCTAGCATCAGAGCCTCCAGGAGCCTATATGGCACCTCTGTGTGAATTGGGAAGGCAACTCCTTTGGTGTGATGTGGCCCCAAAGGCATGGGGCTTAGCAATAGGACTGTGCTTTGTGCTAAGAAAAAAGTGTTCTCTAGGGAGATGGCTCCAGAGGGAGTGGAGTTGGCTTTGAGCCCCTCTCCCAGGCAGCTTTGTGAAGTGTAGAGACTGACACTGCCTAATGCAAACAAAGAGCCCCACATCTCCCCCTTGCCCCACATGGTAATCTGGGGCTGCCAACTAAGCCTGAAAGGAATAGAGATGGTCTCTCTGAAGAGCATTTTGGTGGGATTTCTTGTTAAGCCTAGCTTGCCATTCTGATGGTGCAGTAGCATACTGTGGTGCTTTCTGAGCTCTGACCCAGAGAAATCCCTTCTTTGTCACTTTGTATAGCTCATTTTGCTAAGTGACAAAGCTGAATCTGTCACAACATGAGTCAAACAAAATAGCGATCACCCCCTCACGTGTGTGGGGCCTCTTCACTTTGACGCACTCTGTGGTAAGCGTTATTCACGAGCAGTTAATTATTGGTCTTCATGCATAAAATGAATGTGACATTGGAGACAGATGTTTATTGTTTGTTACATATATATATTTTTTTCAAAACTCCAGCTACCGAAATTGGCTGAAATTACCATCATAAAGCACTGCCTTTGTACATTCAGGGTCGTATTCTGATCCCTGACCTGCAGGAACAGCATACTGATGGGGTAATATACACATGTACAGACTTTTCTTTTTATTGACAAGATGAATGGAGTTGCTTGAACAACTGTGCTCAGGCTGAAACAACTGCTGAGTTCCACCAGGGGCTGCTGTTGAACTTCTAAAAAAAGATCATCTTTTGGAGGCGAAGGGGGGTAGTAGCGGATGGGGAGGGAGGGATGGGAATGGGGGAAGAGGAATAGAAAAAAACAAATCTTGGAAGAAAACCTGACATTTCTGTCTGAGGTGAAGCATGCTTTGCTGATGCCACACATGGAATGTTTCGGAAGTGTCAGTAATAAATACTTCTATCAGAAATCTTCATATTCTATATTTCTGCTTATCATACCCCAAGGAGAGTCATACAAAGACATAGCTGTCAGGGTCTAATTTGGATCTGAAAACTATGGCGGTTGTCAGGCATCTTTTCCCATGTGTGATATTTATCTTCTCTCACAAACAAACTGAGTGCAGCGTTTTTAATTAATTTCCAAGTGTCTCCCATGGTAATTTTCCCCTAATATATTAATACGATGATTTAAGCCATCATTCAGAGGCAGACTTTTGGTTGAAAATCACTAAAGGCTTAGATGGTGTTTAGCGTTATCAATAAGCTACACGTTCGTTGGTTTGCAGGGAATCAATAAAGTTGCCCTTTCCTCATTTTTACTTTTAGAGGCATCAATGGGATTTTATCTCTTTTGAGTTTATTAAGGAAATCACGGGTGAGCTGATTTTGTTATTTTTCTTCTTTTGATTGGAGGAAGTTCTTAGGCTGTTTCCTTTACTGCTTGTGGAAGGCTTACTTTAAGAAAAGTTCTTGATTTGATGATCAAGGAGTGAATTTTCTTCTTTAAATAGTCCCCTTTAAAAAAAAAAGTTGATTTTTAAAAAATAAAGGTGCCAGAAATAGGCTACTGAAAGGGGTATACCCCTGATATAGACAAACCTTTTGGGGGACAGCAAATTAATTTATCTTTTCTTTCCCTGCCCAATAGCCTTTTCAATAAAAGATGTGGAATAAAATGCATAATAAAAATTTTAAGGACAGGAGTAAAGCTGGAAGTGTAACGCATGTTTCTTAAACAGCATATTTTAACAACAAATGAACATATGTTAATAAGCTAACTTTAACCATTCCACGACGTGTGTATAGATTTCAAAACATCATGTTGTATGCAGTAAATACATACGATTTTATCTGTCAATTTAAAAAATAAATAAATTTGAGAAAAACTCTAAGCAAAACAAAACAAAACAACCTAAATGAAAATGAAAGTGATGTCTTCTATAATAAGAAGTCACATTTAGAAGAGTTTTATTTATTTACTTTTGGCAATGCTTGTATCTTTATTTAATATTATTATACTCTTAACTAAAAGGTTGCCTCAAATTTTGTAAAGATTTTTTTCTCAATACTCCTTTAGGATATTTGATTACTGGGGTGATAGGGCAATCTTTCAAGAAATATTTATCTTTCTCTGAAAAAGGCATTCAAACATCATTGAAAACCCATAGCAATAAAAGGTAGATTTCTAGAATGTTATATGAAGCTTTTAATTATCGTCAATTAAAGATGAAATTTTTGGAAATGCATGAAACTCCTTCATGTAGAACTGGAGATTACATCTGTGACTTTTTTTCTGTATGAGGGTTTATTTCTTTCCTTCTCTCCTCAGTTCTCAGCCCAGCCATAAAAACACTTTTCCTAGATCCATTAGGAAAATTTAATAAGCAGATATCTCTCTAATGAGAAAGGAATTTTTAAGTTTGGCTGCTCTGTGCTAGTAATTTGTGTTTTTTTCCGGTCTTGCATGTTGTATGTAAGCACCACAAAAAAATCAACCTTTTAAACAGAGATTGATTCTGACAGCTTTTATTTTATCTGATTTCCAAGAATTGATATAGAAATGCTTCTTAATTGAAATAGTTCTCCTTTTTTTGGTTTTTATTTTATTGTCCTTTACTTCTTGACATCTTGTACATTAAATCAAAGGCTGTTTTAGAGACATGAAATGACAGCTTTTTCAGAGTCCGATTCTGGATCCTGACAGATCTGCATTTCTCAAAGCAGACAAGTTGCTCTCGCCAGCCTCGGAGACGCTTCCTGCACGATGGACACGTCACCTAGAAACAACATAAACTGCAGGTTAATCACCGAGGAATGGCTCATGTCAATTCCCCACTGCCCTGCTTCCTGTCTAAGAGGAGTAAAGCCAAGAGTGACTGTTTCTTTGCTATTTAATTTAACAGAATCTGAACTCAACTTTAGTTTGAAATTATATTTCCTCTTGGCCAGGATGGAAAGGCTACTCATGTCATTTAGTAACGCGTTGTAAAGAAAAGTCAAAGCGTCCTCATGGACTATTTTTCCCTGTTGTATCTGCCCGTGATGAGAGAACACATAAAGTGAATGAGACGTGACACAGGCATGCACAGAGAACCCATTTGTTACACTGAAATTCTGAGGAAAATGCTATTTGTGTTACTATGATGTTTTGGAGTTAGAAAAGAGTTATTTGGGAAAAAAAGTGTCTTGATATCAGTGAGTAGAAATAAAAATGAGACAAGATACAAAAATATGATAGCACAGTAAAGAGCAGCACAACAGAGCAGACCAGTTCTCCTTAGAGGTAGAAAGTAAACATCTTATAATGGGAACAGTAACAAGATGAGTATTAGAGATTTGTTTTTCAGTTCTACCTAACTCTTTGTAACTTTACAATGTAAGATTCAGAAATGGGAGCCAATTACCATAATATGTGGTGGTTTGGTGGGAGCATGTTCTACATCAGACAGTTAAAAGGTTTTATTGCTATTAGGAGCATGTTAATGCCCTTGATAATGTCTCTACTTGCTTTGTAATGTCTCTTGTCGAAGTATAGAATTCTTTTATCTTCTTATTGCATTATGCAAAAACTTGAATTGAAAAGATATTTGCAGGAACATTTAAAGTAGTGCATCAATCAGCTTCAAAGAAGAGAAAATGTTCTCAGAATAGCTTATAAAAGGATAACTGTCAGTTTTATTTTGGATGAACAAAGGCGGCAACGTAAAAAGCACTTTATTGTAAAAGCATACTGTGCAATTCAATAAATATGCCATATAAATATAAAAGAGAAGAAAGTTCATAATTATCTGATGACTTAAATGTAATTTAAGTAATACTTTTAAAATGCACCTAGCAGTGAAGTCCTCTTTTTCTACTGGGTTCTGAGTTCTAGCCACTAAGCCCCCATTAGGTGATAACTTAACTCTCTCTCTTTCTGTCTCTTTCTCTCTCGCTCTCTCTCTGATAGCGCAAGGATTTGAATGGATTAGTCATGGTCCTGTTTTTAATATATCTCTAAAAGATATAGAAAGGAGTGTGTGTGGAAAGCATTAGCAAAAATGTTAACAACCACTTAATGGTGCAGGCTTTTCAAAATGGTTTGGTCTTATCTACACAGTATTCAATTGTTTCTCATTGTCATTGCTGCTATAAGACAATTTTGAATTTGAATGTAACCGTATTGTGACTTGAAATAGCAGTTCCCAGTGTTTTATGTTTGTTAGGAAAAGCCATTAGCAGTGCAGTTACTGGACTTTCTAAATCAGGGATGCTTTGTTACTTTTTATGTAAGGGTACTTACAATTTTCTTATAATTAGAAATCTTTTTTCTTATTTAAGATAGATGGTTTTTAACTGTAAATGCTAGCTATACAAGCTTATTTTTCAAATGTTTCCCAGGTAATGAACTCTTACCTCATAAATGCAGCAGAGATGATTCTTTCTGATAACTCTAAAAAACCTACGATGCGAGCTACCTATTTAAAGAAAATATTCAGATCCACGTGGAAAATATAATATAAATTTTTATAATAGTAAAAAATCATCTATAGAACTAACCTTTCCTATAGCTTATGTTTCTACACATGTCAGTATGCATCTAAGCATGGACAGCCAGCTCCCCGTATGCAGAAAGCACTTTTCAAGTATTTGTTGATAAAGGATAGAATATAAAATATCCCAATCAGTAAAATCTGTATTTTGCTTTATAACCTGACAAAGGGATACGAATCCCTTATTAAATATAGTAGTATACGTTTTCCCCCAGATTCGGGTCTTTTCAAGACTCAAAACATTTCATTTGAAGTCAAAAAATCGGGTTAATTCATGCAACCACACTATTGTACCTTGTAAAATTATATTAGTGTTTGTAACACTTCTAAGAAATAATCTTCATTTATTTTAAAACTGCAAATATGGCACCTTATAATAATAAATCAATTCATAAGTTTATTTATGACATCATTTTGCTGGCGACTTGTTTTTCATGACTACTGTTCATGAATTCATTAAAGTAATTTTCTCCTTCTTTCAGTGGGTTTCCTACAGACTCTATAGCCACAGTACTCAGTCCGCTGCTACTCTCTGAGACACCCCATTTTCTCATTGCTCCTCTCTCTTGGTCTGGGAACACTCTCATTTTGAAAGAACAAGGAAAATTATCTCCTAAAAGAAATGTAATAACAACAGAACTTCGGAGATTTCAAAAACGTAGAATTCTTAAGTTATTGAACTATGGGAAAAGCTGTAATTTATAACCAGTAAGTTAGTATGTTGTACACATCTGTGTACTGTTTCAGAAAATAAAGGTTGTTACCATAGCAACTGCCACATAATATAGAACATACGTTATTTGTGAGATGCCAGGCTTCGTGTTTAAAAAAAAAAAAATCCTTCCTCATGGCTGCTCCCTGGTGTTGCAAGCATTTCAGCTTTTTCTTTACTATAATAATGGATCCTCTTTTATAGAGTCCTGTTATTTTGAGTATTTTACTTATTTTTATTTTCTCATTCTTTTAGGGTTTGTTAGCTAAATTGGTAAGTTTGTGTAATACTGCTATGATTCGGTTGACTGCCTTGAAGACATTTCTCACCTAGTGGTAATTTATTAATTTTTAAGTAATTAGAGTTCCTCTTTCAGATATAGCAACATGTATGTGTTAAGGATACATTTAGTTACTCTGAATATAACAGGTAAATGCAGCGGGTAACTTTTTATTTTCTGGCCCTTTGAAGATTTTTTGATTTTGTATTGTATGACCACTATGGTATTTAACCACTTTTTAAAAATAAAAATGTCACCTAGGAGTATGTATGTATTTTACAGGTGTCATTTTTTATTTTAAAATTTGTGTCATATTTAATTTCATTTGAAATGATTATATAATGACAAAATTTAACTTCTAAAGAAGCGTAGATTTCCAGTCTTTTTTGGTAAGTGGTAATGCCACAGAATAAGAAAGTTGACAAACAATTCTGAAGTCTCAATTTTAATTCAAATCCTTTTAGTTTTAAAGGCAGACTCATGAATGAATAAAAGGAAGGAGGTAATAATGCAAAATGGAGGACCCTTCAATATGGCTGAGCAAGGGATCAGAATATCCAACCGCTTTAAAATTAGTCTGAAAACAGCTTGACACATTAGAGCAATGATTTTTGGACTCATTGTTCTCATCCACACTATGGTAGAGATTTTTGATATGTATCTGATAAGACTGGATTTCTAGTGCATGGTGAATTTTTAGCCCAGATTCAATACATTATTGCAAACATTGACGTATTTTATCAGGTTAGAGGTTTTCCAAAGAATAGCATCTGAGTTGTCCTTTGCTGGGTACCAGGTTTCCTTAGAGACAGCTACCTCCGTATCTTCGGAATGGTTCTGTGTCACAGAAATGTGCTATATCAATCCTGAAAACAAAACACTTCTGGTGAAAAATGGCAGAATAGATAATACTCCTCCTTTCTTAAAAAATAATAGTTTAATCAATAACCTTTTATTAAACATCTACCATGTGCCAGGCATACTTTTGGGGATATAAAGATGAATAACGGAGCTTCCCTGTCTCCAGGGAACTCACAAATTTAATCAGGGAGAGAAGAGCACCATTAACTGACACAATGAGCTGTATGCTGCAACCTGATCTTTCCACAGTCCTCATCAGTCAACAACAACAACAACACATAGTAATCATAGTCGACATTTATTGAACACTTAACTTTTTGACAGGCACCTCAGATGTATTTTGTAATTCAATCCACACAATAGTGCTCCGAGGGTTTTTTTTGGACAAGAAACTGGGCTTAAAGCGTTTGAATAACTTGCCTAAGGTTACACAGTGGAGTAAGGGTTCTCATGCTTGCTAAACCCCTAAAATATTACCTAAAATAATATACCTTGACCACTTGTTGCATTGGCACTGCTACCATCCCTATCCCTGGCACCTTTGTCTCTCACTGGGCTCTGCAGTAGCCACCTGGTAGACTTTCTGGTTGCCTCTTGGCCCTATGATCCATCTTCCAAAGACTGGAAATCTACTCTTCTTAAGCTCCCAGGGTGGCCTTGTAAGAACATAAGTCAGATCACATACTTCCCGCTTGGACTTTTCCAGTGACTTCCCATTACATGCAGAACAGAATCCCAGCCCTTTCCCATGGCTTACAAGGCCTTGCAGTTTGCCACCCTTCCCTGATCCCTTAAACTTCATCTCCTACTGTTCTCCCTCTAGCTTGTTTACAGTGCTTTAGACCAGGATCAGCACACTTTTCAGCACAGGGCCAGATAAATATTTTAGGCTCTGCAGGCCATACAGTCTCCTTTGTGGTTGCTCAACTCTGCTATTCTAGCATGAAAGCAGCCATAGATAATAAATAAGCAGATGAGCGTGGCTATATTCCAATAAAACTTTATTGACATAAACAGGCGGCAGGCTGGATTTGGCCTGTAGACTGGAGTTTGCTGATCCTTATTTTAGATTTACTATTTTTTCTTTTTGTTCCTCCAATTTGCCAAGTCTTTCTTACCAGAGGGTTCACCTCAGATTTTCCCTGGGCTGCCTCTTCTGGCCACTGCATCCTCACTGTGAATGAGAGACTGACCCAGCTTCTCTATTTAAGTGGTTTGCTGTACTCCTCTCCTACATCATTACCTACTTTATTGTCTTCACAGCCCTTATCACATGAAACATCTCATTAATGTGTTTGCTTACTTCTTTATCAACTGTGTCTCCCTCTGTAAGGGAACGTCCTGTGAGGAGGACACTTTTTGCCTCACTCACTGTGGTGTTTCTACCAACTAGAGCAGAGCCTGTGGCATGAAACAGGTGCTCAGGAAGTGTTTTCAGTTGAATGGAGTACAAGCTTGACTGACTCTAAAGCTTGTGCTTTCTACGATTTCCCGATATTCCTCTTCTGGAAGAATGAGCTCACACCAATGGTAATTTGAGGAATTTGTCACACTGGATTCATGAGGACCTGGCAAAGCTTCACCTCCACGAACTTCTGATCGACCCCAGGGAATTTCTCTCATGGGCATGTGAATAAGGCTGACATCTGCCCCATGGTGTCCCGGAATATTGATCTCTCATGCTGTTCATCACTGTCTTTGCTGACAAAGTCCCATGGCCACTGGGTGTCATCGCTTCCAGCAGGCTTCTGTGTCACTTCTACATAGTCTTCACTCACTGAGCACCTTGAGATGCCACCTGTGGGTGTCACAGAGACCACCTGGCGATGCCATTGCCCCTGCTGCCACCTCTATCTGAGCACCACTGCCCCTGTCATGTGCCCAAGCCTTCTGCTGGGACTACCCTTGCTTCTAGCCCCACCACGATGCCACCACTTCAATGAGCTAAGCTGCTTCTAATTGATGATGGAACTAGGAAGATCACCCTCTTTGAATTTTCTCTCAACCTAGTGATTCTGAATTAGTGTGACTTGTGCTCCCAAATTGAATAAACTTTTACTTACCATCGTCTCTCTTCCTAAATGTAGTACCTGATGCTTACATGAGGCTCATTGTGTGCCTGGCAGTGTTGGGAGAGCTTTACATACGTTAACTTGTGTAATGCTCACAACAGCCCCATATTATTTTCATCTCCACTGAGGCCAGAGAGGTTAACTGACTCACTCAAGGTGACCAGTAAGCAACAGAACTGAGATCTGAATTCAGGCAACTGGCTTTAGATTCATGCTATTAATCACCCATCTACAAGGACCTAGACAGGTGTCCGTGGGGCTAGGCTTGGGATAGATGCAAGAAACTGATACCACACTCCAAAGCCCTATTTCACAGTTACCCTGGGGCAAATAAGCATAGTCAGTTAAGTCTCTCAGTGCCATGTGATTCTTGGGTGCACACCACTGGCTTGCTAGATTGTGTAATTATGTCTCAACTGAAGCTGAAGCAAGGACTGTTCTCCCCAGACTCTTCTTCAAGTAAGGTGCTAAGGTAGATGCTTGAACTGTGTCTTTAACACAAAGGAGTCATGAACTATGTAGAGAAGGAAGTGAAACTTGAACTGCATCCTGAAATATGAATGTGTTTTTCCCAGAGACTTTAGAAATGGACATAACTAGACCAAGGGGCTAGTGCAATCTATATTCCCTGCAAAACAGAGAACAGGCCAAGGCATGGCAAGAGAGAAGACTGAGAAAATAGAATGGACTGGATTTTGAAGAGCCTTGATGCTAAGGAATTTGGACTTTGTTTTCTAGGCAAAAATAGGAGTGGGAAGGTGAGGCAACTAGCTTTAACATGTGAAAGCTAGATATCAAAGAACTCCCTGATATTCCTGTTGAATGGAGGTTTTGAATCTATGGTTCAGAGGCTTGATGTCTCCTTGGTCTGTGGGTGGTCTGTGGACTCACCTCTTATAATATTGATTGGGACAGGACTCTATCTTCTTGGCTGTCATGTGAGCTAATGGTTGACAATGCCCCATATCAGAATCAATTCCATTTTCCTCATTCCTTGTAATAAAGTTTACCCTCTCTACATCTGTTCCCACTGCCTGCCCCAGCAGTAGTGGAGGTGATTCCTGAGTGTTGTTATATTGGAGTGGCCACAAGAAGTTCTAGAACTACTGCACCAGAGGACCTCAGCCATGGAGATGATGTCACGCCTGATTGCCTTGAATGACTTTATCCAGGTTAGCCAGTCTTCCGAGCCCTGTGCCAAATCTCCCAGCCACCTCCCAGCTGGGATGATTACGAATGGACTCACCCTTAGTCTAGGAAGCTGTCTGGCAAGCGTGGTCATCTCTGACGACTTTGGAGACTGTCCAGTTTTCATGTCCACTAATTAGGCAGTTATTCACGCTTCATTTCACTTACTCACAGGGCTCCCTTCCGACCGGCACACTTCTGAAGTTCTTCTGGAACATCACGATATTCCAGATGAAGTACATCTGCTTCCCTTTGGGAATCAAATGCCCCTTTGGGATTGAGTCTCTTTTACACAAACCACTTTTGAATCTTGTCAACTTTGTCTGTAAGAAACATTTAGGCTTATCTCACTCTTATCAGAACAGAGGTCTTACATATTTGGCAAGTATATGTAAAACTGTAGGGGAGAGCAGCCAATCCATCTATTTTATGTGCCCTCCCCACTGCACCTCCTTCTTCCCTAACCCCTGACCACCCCAGCTTAATGACTAGAAAGTGAGGGGAGTGGAGAGTGATTCGCAAGGTGCAAGGTTAGTAGATCCCACAGGAGAACAGCATATAATTTCATGAACCTTGTGAGGAATTAGAAAGAAACAATTAGTCTGAAGAAACATTCATCATCCTTATAACTTATATCCTGTTTTTCCAGGGTTAATCCAAGCACATTAGTTTTTCTATTCCCATTATGTTACAATTTTTTAAAACATGAGACCCATTTTTTTCAAAGGAAATTTTCAATGACTGCTCTATTAAACAGACAAAAATGGGGCTGTGGTGGTTGAAGGAGGTGTGGAGCCTGGAGATCGCTCCTCCTAGTGCCCCTTTCCCTCTCCTATAGTACCCCTGCCCCCCATCAAAGGTAGGGCTCTGGGGAAATGAGGGTGGAAACCTCTGTTCTACCCAACTGATTGATTCTGACACTCACTCTGGGAGGTGCAGCTTATATAAAAAAGGAAGTAAAGGAACATTTGAAGAATGACCTATTTTGTCTTAATGGTGAATAACTCTAGATTTCCTTTGGTTACCACTGGAAATGGCGTGACTTCTTCAGGATAGTAGAAAGAACAAAACACAATGGTTCTCGGAAACATCCTTCTCGAGAATCTTCCTTGTGATTTTTCACTCTCAAAATTACCCTCGTAACGTATTGCATGCAATACTCTTCCCACCAAAAGGGAAAATAATTCTTTTCTTCAGCTCCAATTTTGCTCTATTTTCAATGGTGGGGTGGGAGTGGACACAAAATCACACAACGTATCTATCTCACAACCACATACAAGTAAAAGCCAACATATCACCATTTTTAGCTGAATTCTAACCTTTTTGGGGAACTGGGAATATAAAATTTTGAAGTCACCCATATATTTAAAACTCAAAAGAGAAAACAAAGAACTTGACAGAAAGAAATTCAATAATAAAAATAGAGTTTACACAGTTATAATCAGTTCAGTTGGTGAAAGACAGTGGAGGAGAAAAGAAAGGGAAGGGAGGGAGGGAAGGGAAGGGGAGACAGACGGAGCCCGAGATGTGGAGTGGTGGGAGCTTGGGAGACAGGGTGGCTGGCTGTTCCTGAAACCCTGCACCTTTGGTTGCTTCCCTCTGTGGGAGCCCCATGCAGTGCCCCTCATTTGTAGGCGGTCCTCGCCTGGTGCTCAGCATCACTCTAGTTCTACCCTAGTGTGACCGCTGGAGCTGCTAGTGGCAACCCTTGCCATCTCAACTTGCCTGAGGCTCTCCTTGACAAGTTGTCTTCTTGGGAGGAGCCTTGTCAAAAAATGTCTACATCTTCCCCAGAATGCCTTCTCCAGATCTACTCTTTGCATGCAAGGGAAGTCCTTGTGCTGTGGTGCTTTTGGTCTTTTTGGAAAATGTTTTTCATGAATCAAAGGGAAAAGTAAAATGAGAAATATTTGGTTCTTTTCTGGGTCTTTAATTTTCTTCCAAAAATTTTTTGAGAAGTACTTTCTTTCTTTCTTTCTTTCTTTCTTTTTTTTCCTTAAGAGTGCAGTTCTTGATGGAGAAGTGATTTTTCTAGGACAGTTTCCTAAACTTTAGTCATCTGCATACCTCTTTCATGACCTTTGCTCTATCTGCATACCATCTGCGCTTTTTTCTCAATATTTTCTTTCTATCAATTTAAAATGGAATAATTTAGCCTTATTCTTGGATAAATTCTTACTATTTGATAAAATTGGTGAAATCACAAGTGTGTTATATTTTTGAAAAAACAGATAGCTTAAATATTGGGGTATGGGCAACTAAAATGATCTCACCAGTGACAAATCTCCACCGTTTGGGAAATATGATTTGAGGAAATGGTCTGCTACTGGCTGGGGCTGATACAATTGTCCACTATGAACATCAAAGAGGAAAGAAATGGGAAAGCTGATGGACTAGGAAGGAAGCTGTAGACCCCAGCATTGTAGTTACTAAAACCTTGGAATTCCTTTCAAGATAAATTACATTTATATGCACTTATCAGATACATGTATTACATTTACATCCCAGTTAAGAGTGATGAAGTTTTTCTAAGTCCATTGCCCAAAAGATGATTATCCACAAGGGCATGGGAAATGTGGTTCTGTCACTGGTTTCAGCAAGTCATTGTAAGGAGCATTTTCTTGAAGGTGGTGTGGTGGTCCTCTCATTGCTATGTATTTTTTCTTCCTAAAATAAGCAAGATTTCTGTGATTTAAAAAAATCACACTACTTAATAATACTCTTGATCAACTGAGTACCTTTGTAGTTTCTCAGGAAAAAGATAAAATTGGGTTGTATTATTACTTTATGTTTTTCTCTTTGGCATGGAGTTTTCTTTTCAGATTCCAGGGTAAATAGAACAAAGGATCAGTTTTTATAATTTATTTTTTTTTCAAGAGCATCTTCTGGTGTCTCATTATTTGGAGATAGCTGTGAAAAGAAAGATTGGGAAAATAGAAAGGGGAAAATAGAAAGGCACAGTTCATTGTGTAATTCACAATAACAGTAATTTTTTTGTTTATATGTCTGTTTGGATGCTTTTTTTCTGGGAAAGACAGAATGGAATAATATTCTCTTTTTCCTCTCTTTTACAAAACTCATTGATGCAACACAATGCATGTTACGTAATAATCACAAATATCATGACTTTGGGGAAGCAGGGTTTCAAGTAAACATGCTGTACAAAGTATTTTATGAAAATTTCAATTTTTGAGCTTGAGGATAATAAAAGGATTCCTTTGCCTCTTAGAAAAGAAATCCTGAAAACAAATGAACAAATGGACTTGGTCCATGGACACCTAGCCAAGACTGTCTCTGAGAAGAATGACATGCCTTCGGCATGAAGTAGCTACAAGAAAAGGACATGTAATTAAGGAGGAAAAAAAATCAGAAACTGGAGCCATTAAAGAGACTGTGATATGAGGAAAACATTGTACAGGAGATATGACCGACGATCTCAGATCTGAGAACTGAAAGGGAATGAAACTAGTTAAAATTCCACTGCTCATTCGCTCCACGGGAGAAATAACATTCCTGTGCGATGCCACTTGCCACTTCATTTTTAGAAACAATTAAAAGATGCAAATATTTATGAATCACTGTGTATGTTGTGATCCTATTTTGAAAACAAACATTGCCTTGTACTTTAGGTTCTCAATGCTGGTTGCTGTTGGGATTCAGGGGTTAAAGCAAGCACTTCAAAATGAGCTCACTACTGCTACCCAGACAAAGGGATGCAACTCTGAGAGTGTGTTCTGTTTGCCTGCAAGCTGTTGCCTATGCCAAATGAGCATTTTAAAAACCATTCAAATTAAGTTGAAAATTTGTAATTATATTTTCCCTTTTAATTGTAACTTATGCAAATGTTATATTCCAGCTGTACAAATAATTTTCATTTCAGACTACAACATTCACATTAAATCTAGCATGTAACACCCTGATACAAGATTTTTCCCAAGCTGTAGTTGCAGATTTAGAGGGCTAGAGTTGGCTCTTTTAGTTATGGCTTCCGTTGTTGTTACCCTGCAGTTAAGTATAGATTGCAATGTGGCAATAGAGGAGAGAAACACCTTTGCCATAATTTGCTGGACACAATTTATGAATAGAACACGCAGAGAATGAGAAAGCAAACACATACACAAAAAGGTGCAACATCTAAGAAACTTGGATGTTTGGTAAAGTGAATATTGTGTCCTTGCTGTAATTGATGAATTCGGCTTGCAGAACATTAGTTACAGGAAGGGAATACACATGACTCATTTGTTAATTGTCAGCCACTTAGTGCAAACAGAAATTGAGTATTTTCTATTTTCAATGAAAATTTTACTTTGGGAATTTTATGTACGAAACCAATAAAATTTTTAACCAAGAGTGAAAGAAGCACAGATTGTTTTAAATACATGCACACACACAGTATTTAAGGGATCACACATATCTGAGAAATAAAACAAAAAAAGAAAAACCCTATAGAAATGCAGCACATTGTTCTGATTCCTGAAGAGTTTTTGTTACATAAATTTGGGAAGGTTTTCATATTCTTGAAAACCTTGGTAGGGAAACACAAGGAACCTTGATTTACTTCTATCTAGTTCACTGCTGATCAGCTTTTTGTATTTAACGGTTCTAGAAGCAATGGAAGAGAACAAAAAGGAAAGTTTATGACACATCCTCAAGTAATTCACCAGCTTGTTTATAAACAAAGCAAACTAATAGAGTAAGATAGACTGTAATAAGATGATATGTGTGTGTTTATAGACCTAGCAGAGAGTTCAACACTTCATTACTCAGTTGGGCAAAGTGAGATTTAGTGTGGCTTAGTGATTTGTTTAAGGTCACACATCTAATAGTGATAACAACCAACATGTTGGAAACGTAGGAAGTCTAACTTCTGTCCTTTGTTTTTTCCATCATTAAGGCATTTGTCAATTGAAAGCTGCACAACTAGAAATTATATTTGCCAAACATGGGTTCTTCCTATATTTGCCTGTGAAATGAATGTTGACTTGGAAATCACGTAGGTTTTTAACACCTGTCCAGGCCCTAAATAGAGATTGGAAGGGTATGTTGATCTCTAATTACCTCTGATTAGTCAAAATTGATCTTTAAACTATAGAAAATCCAAAACAAAGATTTCATAGCCCTAAAAAGTGCACTGTAAATCTGTATGCTTCAGGTCAAAGAGCAAATGATTAACTCCAGATTGATTCTTGTAGCAAAAGGGCAGTGCAAGAAAATGCTGGAAAATAATGACTGGGGACAAAAGGCTCTGGTGGTGTATGAGTCATCAGCCTGGGACTGCTCATGGCCTGGGCTTTGTTCATTACTGCTGTTAGCACACATTCTGTTATACAAGTAACTATGACAATGCCATATTCCCTTTACTTGTGAAAAAATGTTGGGACCCACATATGGCAAGAAAAGATTGATGATCTAGGGTTGGCGTATTGCTCTCTGTGCAATAATTTCCTACAGATGAGTGTGGCAATTCTCATTTCTCTGTACACTGATTGATTTATTCACTAGTTCGTGTATTTATTGAGTCATTAATCATGCATTTTTGGGGCACTTACTATGTACCAGGCAATATTATGCTTAACACTGGGAACAAAGACAGACAAAAGCAAAATTAAATCATGTATTTAATGAATGTTTATTGTCTACATGTAACTCATGGTTTAATGGAAACAGAAATTCTTGACTTCTGGTCTCAGCCCTCATCCAAAGAGTGTGCTGCCCATATGTCCAAAGCCAGATGAGTTGTCCTATATGGCTTGGCATCTCTCGTTTAGCCAAACTGAGTGTAGACTCATAGATGCAGACTCTCCTGCATATCTTATCAGGAGGGCAACCCTATATCACTGAAGAGATACAGCATCTTCCACAGTAAAATTGTGGTTAAAAGCATGGACATCAGAGTTAGACATGTAGGAGTCATATCGTGGCTCCACTGCTCACTAGGTGAGCATCCTTATTACAATTGCAATTTTCTCGTTAGTAAAACGAGTGCAATCTGTAAAGACGGCAGTGAGGATTAAATTTAAATAAATAAATGCTGACACTTAGTAAGACCTGACAAATGGTGGCTATTAATAACATTGTGCTAAAATTAGCTCCTCTTTTAATACCCACTTCCATTGGCAAGTGATGTCTCTTGCTTGCCCTACATTAGCTCCACTGTGTCCACGGCATTATTTTGCTGTGTGAGTACAAACTTAGACACCTGGAATTTGCACTCATCCTCTGGTTCCCTTCATTTACTTTGAAATGTTGCTGATAGTTTGATTTTCTCATTGTGGTAGTGGGAGGCTACTGAGCTCATTCATGGCTATTTTCTGGAGGACATTCTGTGGAGCAGCCAGGAGGAAAGACAACCCAGGATGGCTTTCTGCAACCACAGCAGAGTGATTTCTGGGATGTAAACTGCATCAGAGTTCTTCCATCTTTTCTCCTGGTCCCCTCTACAACCTTCACTTTCTACTTTCTTTTCGCCCTCTCTTTCTCTTCTCTCCATCTACTCTTTAGACATTTACAAATACACATTAACTTCACAGTTCCTGACTAGGACATTATCTTTATTAACACTTGCAATGTGTGTGGATTATAGATATTTTCATGACCTCTTTAGTGCCCTAGGATACGCCACTGCCATTTATTTGTATAGTCTCCTACTTTGATGAAATGCAGATAAGTTGAAAAATCTGCCAAAAATTGTTGTCCTCAGGATATTGGGAAACAAGCACACTTCCACAGTTAATTGTGTGTGCATTTTAATCATAGTCTAATAAATTGGCTTTTATTTCTTTAAGTTACTCTGGGAGAAGTCTCAGAATACTAACATTTTTGCTTCACTTGGGGACATCTGCTCATCCTCAGAGCACATGCAGAAATCAACAAAATTGGGTGGGCGTGGGGACGTTTTATTTATGTTTCAGAAATAGGAGAAATTATTTCCTTCAAGTCTTGGAACCATATTAAGCATGTAGGGTAAGAAAAATTCACACACTCTATTATAGTACCCCAGTGGGCTAGGATCCACAACGTAACATTTTCCCTATCTTGCTGTCTTTTTTTTCCCTTGGGAGAGAGGTCTCTAGCCAGAGCTTCTCAGACTACAGGGCACATAAGAATCATTGGGGTGTCTATTAAAAGGCTGATTCCCAGGTTCCACCATCCAGGGATTCCGATTCATGGCATGAATTGGGACCTGGCATCCTGCATTTCACATCAAACCACTACACAGAGTCTACTTGACTATCTCCTTTGATTTCTACTCTTGCTTCTGCCCATTTTCCCAAGCTCAGCTAAGGAAAGCTGGTGCAAGAGGAGGTGCCTGACAAAACAGATGTCGCTGTGTCAGAGCTGTTTATTCAGAGCTCACAGTGCTGCCTAATACACAGTGCCATCGGGTTGTTGCTTAGGGAGACACCTATGATTCCATTAATTATTTAGGGATCCGAAGTAGCCACCATTAATGAATTTGAATGTATTACAGTGATCCTAATCAGAGTAACAGATGCAAAATGACAATATGATACACACAATTTTCCCCCAGCGAATTACGCACTATTAAGGTCTTTTGCAGTCAATGAATCCAGATGCTTCCGTACTCTTACTGACCATGAAAGATCCTGGTTTCATTACATGAAAGAAAACAAGTTCATCCCATCATCTTGCAGAGTTAAAGCGAGATCCAATTCAGCAGCTGGTAAGGCATCATAAGTTGGTTTGCAATAATCCTGCCCCCGTTTCAGGATTGACTGAGTAGAAGAATTCTGTTGCATCTGGGCTTATCATTCCCTTTACATTATTTTTATGCTTTCCCAGATGAGATGCTTTACTCTTTCTAAGAAAGCCTCCAATGGACAAAGCAAGTTTTATACACATATAATGTGAGAAAAAAGTGAACTATTTTTATAGAGGGTAAATTCATTAAAATCAGAGTAACAAAACTAAAGTCAACCATGATAAAATGGGAAGCAGAAAGCTTCTCAAGAGTATATTCCTAAAAATGTTGTCAGATTTCTGATATAAACCAGGCTATGCATGGCAGCATTTCCCCCTTCCTGTCCTAGAAATTATGCAAAAGAAAACCAAAACCAAACTGAAAAGGAAAAGCTCAAAAGGCAAATATAAACCATAGACTCTGCAACATCTGTAAAGGCTGCCAGGAGACACTGAAATTGTGCGGTGGCTGCCAAGGAGGAAGCAGAAGGAGGCAGCACTGAGAGAGTCCAGGGTTGGCAGATTGGAGGAAGTGCCAGCAAAAATACTCATCCTGAAGGCGCAGGACTCACCTGAAGTGCTAATGTTAACACAGTGTTCTGGAATTGAGGTTTGCAGGGTCGATGCAAAAGTGTTCCTATCCTGGTTTGGCTCTGAGAAATATAGGAGAAGGCTGAACAAAGAAACCAAAGATGAGCTGTATTTGAAGGAAGCAGTTTATTTCTGGGGCAACAGGAAGGGGAATGAAGCCTGAAAGGCCACCTGGCCCCTCCACAGTAAAAGACCTCTTGAAAATTGTTTGGGAAAATGTAACTCATTCAGTGGTGAAAAGTTTTTTAAAAAGGGCATTGATAAAAATATCCTATATGGAAAATGGTGGGAAAGAGCAGCAAAATCACTGGCAGATGGAGAATACTCATAAGTGGATGAAAATCATGTCCTAACTATTTGCCATGAATTAAAATAAAAACATATGCAATGAGGCAATTACCTTGAGCAATTCCTTTTTAAAAAGTGTATTCATTTATTGATCATCCACTCTGTGCTGTGCTTTATAAGACTTTAGAGACATCATTATTTATTTATTTTTAATTTTTTTATTTCCAGAGGTTTTTGGGGAACAGATGGTATTTGGTTACATTAGTATGTTCTTTAATGGTGACTTGTAAGATTTTGGTGCACCCATCACCTGAGCAGTATACACTGAACCCAATTTGTAGTCTTTTATCAACCCTCTCCTACCCTTTCCCCCAAGTCCCCAAAGTCCATTGTATCATTCTTTTGCCTTTGCATCCTCATAGCTTAGCTCCCATTTGTGAGCGAGAACACACAATGCTTGGGTTTCCATTCCTGAGTTAGTTTACTTAGAATACTGGTCTCCAGTTCCATCCAGGTTACTCTGAATGTCATTAATTCATTCCTTTTTATGGCTAAGTAGTATTCCATCATATATATATATATATATAATATATAATAAATATATTATTATTTATATACTATAAAAAATAAAGAAAAATATATATAATATATAAAAATATGTTTTAAAAATAGTTATTTGTTTAAATAGAGCTACAGAGTAAAGCCATACATTGCATATATACTGTGTGTTGTGTGGTGGTGTGTGTATATATATATATAGTATGTATATATATCATATGGGCATTTGGGCTGGGTTCTCCATATTTTGCAGTTGCAACTGTGCTGCTATAAACATACATGTGCAAGTATCTTTTTGTAGATGACTTATTTTCCTCTGGGTAGTATACCCAGTAGGGATTGGGGATCCAAACGGCGATCTACTCTTTATGTTCTTTAAGAATCTCCACACTGTTTTCCATTGTGCTTGTGGCTAGTTTACATTCCCACCTGGCAGTGGAGGATATGTTCCCTTTTTCACTGCATCTTGCCAACATCTATTAAAAAAAATGCTCAGCATCATTAATGATGGGGGAAATGCAATCAAAACACAGTGCATACATCTTACCTGCAAGAAATGGTCATAATTGAGCAATTACTTTGAAGGAAGACCCCAAAGCAGAAACCAAGAACACAGAGGAAAAGTAAGTAGTCGATGAAAAATATGAAACATGTCGAAATCAGGAAATATGTAATTCCAGAATGATGACACAACTGTGAAGAAACATGAACGAGACTTTGTATAAAAACCACAGTGATGGAAATAATGAACATAAAAACAAAGAACACGCGAGATCATCGCCAGCCTCCGTGTATAGGTGGTATAGAAACCAACAGTTCTTCATAGAAACACAACCCAAACGTTTAAGATTGATTCAGGAAAATTCTGATAATAAAATGTGACTCTACACATTGGAAAAGGCACGCATGCCCCAGGGAAAAGTGACCCAGATCATCATCAACAAGTAAGGTACTCTAGTGAAATTATTGAACTCTAAGAAATGAAGGAAGAATCTTCGGGCAGTAAAGGATAAGGAACATTTTTTTTTTGCTTGGAAAGGAGAAACATCAGCTAAGTTCATCTTCATATCCATTGATAGCCATATAATCCTCACTAATGAACAAGTGGTACACCTTTCAAAATTCTCAAGAAATTGATAATGTAGTGAGATCCCAGGACTGTTATATCCATCTCCATAGTGTACGAGAACGTGCCATGAATCAAGAAAATGCGTGGGTGCTCCGGAGAGGAACATTTTGGGAATAACAGCAACTCAAGGGAGAAGTTCTGTCATCAAGTGATGGCTTGTATACGGTAAAAGGTCGGTCAAAACGAACTTACGCAGCGGTAACTTTTTATTTTTCCTTTCTGGAATGAATTTTATTAGGAGATAATATGAATAACTAAGCAAAAGTATAAAGAGAATAGTCAATAATCAGTCACTCATGTACCCATTATTCAGCTTCACAGTTTGGATGGGCCAATCTGATTCATCTGTATCTCATCATTCTCTCCCCATCCTCCCAGGAATAGTAATCCCTCATTTCTTCTTCCATAACTATTTTAGTATGTATTCTATTACACAAAAATATTTTTTAAACCCATGCAATACCATGTATCACACCTAAAAATAATGAATAGCAATCTTTAATACCATAAAACATCCATTTAGTGGGTGTATTTCTGTGATTGCCTCAAAAATTAAAAAAAATTTAAAATATTTTTAAAAATATATTTTTAAAAAAAATAGTTAATTTGTTTAAATAGAGCCTACAAATAAAGGCCATATCTTGCAATTGATTATATCTTTGAGTTTCTTTTAGTGTATATGTTTTTTCTCTCTCTTTTAAAGTTTCTTTTAATTGTGGTAAAATATACATGTTTTAGTCTATTTTGTGTTGCTATAACAGAATACCACAGCCTGGTATTCTGTTATGATAATGATAATTGATAACGAACAGAAATTTACTTGGTTCACTGTCTGGAAGCTGGGCAGTCCAAGACTGAGGGGCTGCACCCCATCAGGGCCTTCTTGCTGCATCTTCACATGGTAGAAGGCATCACATAGAGAGAGAACAGTTGTGAGTTCCTCTCTCTAAGAGGAAGCCAAAGTCACTTTTGTAACCCACTCCTGTGATCATGAACTCACTCCCATGATAAGAACGGTGATTTATTGATGAGGGCAGAGCCATCATGACCTACTCATCTCTTAAAGTTCCCACTTCTCAATGCTGTTGCCCTGGGAGTTAAGCTCCCAACATATGAACTTTGTGGGACACAGTCAAACCATAGCAACACATAGCAAAGAATGTATGATCTTAATCATCTTTAAGTGTACAGGTCAGTAGTGTTAAGTATGTTTACATAGTCATGCAACCAATCTCTTGGGCTCTTCATCTTTCAAAACTAAAACTTGATTATATTTAACAATAACTCCTCATCCCCCTTTCTCTATCCCTTAGCAACCACCATTCTACTTTCAGCCGCTACACATTTAACTACTCTAGGTACCTCATATGAGTGGAATCATTTTGTGACTTATTTTACTTAGCATAAATGTCCTCAAGATTTATCCATGTTGTAATATGTGTTAGAATTTCTTTCCTTTTTAAGGCTGAATAATATTCCATTGTAGGTATATGCCAAAATTTTGCTTATCCATTTATCCACCGATGGACACTTGGGTTTCTTCTACCTTTCAACTACTGTGAATAATGCTGCTATAAACATGGATGTACAAATATCTCTTCAAGACTCAAGCATATACCAAGTGGAATTGCTGGATCATATGGTAGTTCTATTTTTAATTTTTTTAGGAATCACCATACTGTTTTTTTCCACAACAATTGCAGAGCTTTACATTTCCACCAACAAATGCAGAGGGATTCCAATTTCTCTACATTCTTGCTATGCTAGCACTTGTCATTTTTTGTTTTGTTTGTTTTATTTTATTTTTTTGATAGTGGCCATCTTAATGGGTGTCACGGGGCATCTCATTGTGGTTTTGATTTTCATTTCCCTAATGATTAGTGATGTTGAATATCTTTTCATGTGAGTATCGGCTATTTATATATCTTTTTAGAAGAAATGTCTATTCAAATCCTTTGCCCATTTTAAATTTGGGTTTATTTTTTTCTGCTGTTGTTGAGTTGTAGGAGTTCTTTATATATTGTGGATATTAGCCTCTCATCAGAGATATGATTAGCAAATATTTTCTCCTATTCTGTGGCTATCTTGGTTATCTTTTCACTCTGTTGATTGTTCTCTTTGATGCACAGAAATATTTAATTTTAATGGAGTCCAATTTATCTGTTTTGTCTTTTCTTGTTTGTGCTTTTGGTGTCATGTACAAAAACTCATTGCCAAGCCAATGTCATGATACTTTCCCCTGTGTTTTAACTAAGAGTTTCATGGTTTCACTTCTCACACTCAGGTCTTTGATGTGTTTTAAGTTAATTTTTCCATGTGGTATAAGATATGAATCCAGCTTTATTCTTTTATGACCACGAAGCTAACTGATATTTGAAAGACAACTGTGTAAATTAGGGTAACAGAACAGAATATAAATCTTATATAAATGACAATGTAGGAACGTCATTCCTACATGAACAACTAACTACAATGAAGAAAAGAAAGAGACAAAGAAGTTGGGAAGTAGGTTAAGTTTGCCGAGTTCTTATGGGCAACAGCTGACAATCAAACTATTTTATTGATAAGTGAGGTAGTAAAAGTGAAATGCTTATTTCAAAGGACAAAGATAATATGTCATTGAGTGGTAGAGGAGAAAGAGAGAGATGATGAGAAGAAAGAGAGGAGAGAGAGAAAGTAAGAAACTAATAGATGTTATCGAAAATTTAAAATCTGAGGATTTTTTTAAAAGTTAAAACTATAAATGCACCAATAGAATAAAAATAGAAAATTCCTCAAAGAGCAGAATGACTACACACACATAAAGCACACCATCCCTCCTTCTCTTTTTTTCCTTCTCAAAGTTGACCAAACTAAACTTAAGAAAATATAAAATAATACAAGTGAACTGAAACAAAATATATCCATCACATTAAAAATTATAAATGAGCCTGACTCAACTATTACATGAGAAAGACCTTCAGATTAGATTCTAAAGAAATACCTAACTGTAAGCCGTATTCCAAAGACTTAAAACAAAATGATTTAGAAAAGTTGTAAATGGCAAAAGAGGCAAATTCAAACAAAAGAAATTAAGGATTGCAATCTAAATATCAGACAAAGTAGAATTCGGGTCAAAAATCATTAAATGAGACAAATAAAGCATTTTATTACATCAGTTCTGATTTTCAATTGCTTCAAAACTAACTGTTGTAAACTCAGTGACAAATAACAACCATTTTATCAAATTATCAGATTTTGTGGGAATTCAAACAGGGTATAGCAGAGATGACTTGTCTCTGCTGCACAATATCTGAGACCTCTTTTGGGAAGATACAAATAGATGAGGACTAGAAATATCTTGTAGATGCTTCACTCACATGGCCTGTGCACAGGCTAGGATTACCGAAGTCTTGGTTCATATGGGACTGTCAACCAGAGCCCCTGAGCATGATTTCTTCATGTGGCTTGGGCTTCTTCACAGCATGTTGGCTTCAGGATTGTCAGACTTCCTTTTTTAATTTTTATTTTTTGAGACAGAGTCTTACTCTGTCACCCAGGTTGGAGTACAGTGGAGTGGATCTTGGCTCACTGCAACCTCTGTCTCCTGGGCTCAAGTGGTTCTTCTGCTTCAGCCACCTGAGTAGCTAAGATTACAAGTATGTGCCATCATGCCCAGCTTCTGTATTTTTAGTAGAGATGGGGTTTTGCCTTGTTGGCCAAGCTGGTCTTGAACTCCTGGCCTCAAGTGATCCACCCACCTTGCCCTCCCAAAGTGCTGCGATTACAGGCGTGAGCCACCGTGCCCAGCCAGACTTCTTACATTGGCAATCCAACAGCAAATGTCCACAGGGAACAAGGAGGAAGCTTCATGACCTTTTATAATTGTTGGATATGGTTTGGCTGTGTCCCTACCCAACATCTCATCTTGAATTATTGAATTTTAATTCCAATAACCCCCACTTGTCAAGGGCAGGAACAGGGAGAGGTAATCAGGTCTTGGGGGCAGTTTCCTCCATGTTGTTCTTGTGATAGTCAGTGAGTGTCATGAGATCTGATTTTTTTTTTTTTTTGTGAGACGAAGTCTTGCTCTGTTGCCCAGGCTGGAGTTCAGTGGCACTGTCTTGGCTCACTGCAACCTCCACCTCCCGCGTTCAAACAATTCTCCTGCCTCAGCCTCTTGAGTAGCTGGGATTACAGGCACCTGCCACCATGCCCGGCTAATTTTTGTATTTTTGGTAGCGATGGGGTTTCACCATGTTGGCCAGGATAGTCTTGATCTCCTGACCTTGTGATCTGCCCACCTCAGCCTCCCAAAGTGATGGGATTGCAAGCGTGAGCCACCATGCCCTGCCAAGATCTGATGGTTTTATAAGCATCTGGCATTTCCCCTGCTGGCACTCATTCTCTCTCCTGATACCCTGTGAAGTAGTGCCTTCCATCATGATTATAAGTTTCCTGAGGCCTCCCTAGCCATATGGAACTGTGAGTCAATTAAACCTCTTTCCTTTATAAATTACCCAGTCTTGGGCAGTTATTTATAGCAGCGTGAGAACAAATACACCGCCTTAGTTGATTTGTGTGGCTATAACAAAATGCCATAAATGAAATAGTTTATAAAAGAAAGAAACTTATTACTTATAGTTCTGGAGACTGGCAAGTCCAAAATCAAGGCACTGGAAGATTGGATATTTGGTTGAGAAAATATTTAATCAAAATGCTGAAGGAGTAGCCTGGTTATTCTTGACTGTTTCTAGTAAAATTTGAGATGAGAGAAATGATTTAAGATGGAATTGTCAATCACTGGGCAGAACACTCTGTACGGAACACTGTGTACGGGTTATCAATTCCAGGGGACAAGAACACTGTGCATGTTAGAACACTGTGCATCCTAGAGGAGGACCGTAAACACTTCTGCCTCTTGCATCTTGCTATAGGAATTGCTAAGGAAGGAACAGTGCAATCAAGCACTGGATGTAGCAATCCTTTACTTACATAGACAAGATACAGAGCAAGGTCAGCTTCAACAGCGTGGACGCACATGCTGAAACAGAACAAAAGAATACTTACTGAGTATGGAACAGGAAAATAGCTTTCTATACAAGGTGATGTGCCTGACAAAGGCTGTGTGAGCACTTTACCTCTTGTAAGGAAGTGTTTCAGTTTCCCATTCTTATGTGGCCAAGTGGGGGTCAAAAGACTGCACATAAGACTGCCCTCCTAACATTAATCAAAAGGGAAGCCAAAAGTTAAAGATTTGAAATATTCTCAGCATATCATATTGTAAAGAATAAGATAGAATGGTGACAGAGAACACCAAAGGTGTGACCAAACAATCATCTGATAAAGAGATTAGTCTCATAAGTTCTACCGTCAGAAAACACTAGGACGTGAACACAATTCAGTCGAGTTCTTTACCACTTTATAACAAGGATGACCTTTCCTTCATTGTCGAAAAACATGTTCCTTATTTCCAGCTGAGAACTTATCAGAAGGATCTTAACCGTTCATGTTTCCAACAACATTCTGTTCAGGGTTACTTAACTATTCCCTAAGAAGACTGAGGCTTTCTCTACAGCTCTCCTTGTTGCTTTCTGGGCCCTCATAGAGTTGCCATTAATAGTCTGTTCGTGGCAATCAGGCATTTTCTTGCATGTACCTCAAAATGTTTCCAGCTTCTACTCTTTACCCAGTTCCAAAGCCACTTCTTCTTCTTCTTCTTTTTTTTTTTTTTTCAATACAGAGTCTTACTCTGTCACCCAGGCTGGAGTGCAGTGGCATGCTCTTGGCTCACTGCAACCTCCACCTCCCGGGTTCAAGTGATTCTCCTGCCTCAGCCTCCCGAGTAGCTGGGACTATTGGCATCCACCACTACGCTAGGCTAATTTTTGTATTTTTAGTAGAGACAGGGTTTCACAATGTGGGCCAGGATGGTCTCGATCACTTGACCTCGTGATCCACCCTCCATGGCCACTCAAGCCACTTCTATATTTCAGTTATTTGTTATAGCGGCACCCCATATCCATTTTCTCAGTACCAATTTTCAGTCTTAGTATATTCAGGTTACTATAACAAAATACGTAAACTGGCTGGCCATAAACAACAGAAATTCTTCACAGTTCTGAAGGCTGGGAAGTCCCAGATCAGGTGCTGGCAGATTTGGTGTCTGATGAGGGCCTACTTTCTGGTTCCGAGATGGTGCTTTCCTACTGTGTTCTCACATGGTGGAAGGGGCTAGCTAGCTCTCTAGGGCCTCTTTTAAAAGGTTCCTAGTCCTATTCCTGAGGGCTGTACCCTCATGACCTCATTATCTTCCAAAGGCTCCATCTCCTAATACCATCACTTTGGGGGCTATGATTTTAATGTATAAATTTAAAGGGGACACAAACATTCAGACCAGACCCAGCCTCAGAATCACATAGCATCACTGTACATGTGCTCTATTGGTTGAAGTAGTCACAGGCTGGCAGAGATTCAAGAGAGGTGGCAAACATCTCACGTCTCTAGGGGACAAATAATTTGTCAAATAATTTGTGACCATGTTTTAGATCTGCCACAATGCTAAGGAATCTAAATTATAGTTTAAAAAGCAGTTATTAATATCTATGTATTTAATAAAATAGGAATCAATGAATTTTCCTTAATGTGATAAAATATATCAGGCTCAGTAGAAAAGCCAGAATCATGAGCTTAATGGCACACAATAGTGACACTCCTTTCAAAGGAAAAAAAATGTTAAGGATGTCCATTATCACTTGTATTATTTTACATTATTTAAATATGAGCCAAAGCAGATACATGAAAAGGAGGGAATAAAATTAATATTTTTTGTAGATAATGTGAGGTTTAACCTGGAATTCCCAAGGGAATTAGTTGAAAAAACACTACAATGAGAGAATTTTGTAATTAGTGAGAAGAAATTAATACAAATAAATTAATAGCTTGTAGATAGAATAAGAGAAGATATGCTATTTACAGTAGCAACCCAAAATACTGAATGCCTCAGAGTACATGCTAGAAGAAATGTGAGCGATCGATTAAAAAATAGCAAAATAAACTTTAAAACACTTCCGCGGAATGCCAAATAAGTGTATTGAAAAACTTTGAACAGATAGACAGAAGTCATCATAAAGATGTCAATTTTTTTCTAAGTTAATTGCAACAAAAATAAGAATTTGTTTTTTGAAACTAGACAATTCAATTATAAAGTTCAGGCCTGGCGCAGTGGCTCACGCCTGTAATCCCTGCACTTTGGGAGGCCAAGGTGGGCAGATCCGTTTGAGCCTAGGAGTTTGAGACCAGCCTGGGCAACATGGCAAAACCCCGTCTCTACAAAAAATACAGAAATTAGCCAAATGTTAATGGCTCGCAGCTGAAGTCCCAGCTACTTGAGAGGCTGAGGCTGGAGAATTGTTTGAACCTGGAAAGCAGAGGCTGCAGTGAGCCGAGATTGTGCCATTGCACTCCAACCTGGGTGACAGAGTGAGACCCTGACTCAAAAAAAAAAAAAGAAAAAACAAAAAACGTTCACATGAAAATAAAGACTAACAAAACTCTGAAAAGAACAATATTGATCATGATGGTAAGGAAATGAGGAAAACATTACCATATATCAAAACATATTTTAAAAATCAAGTAGATAAAACAGTGTAAATGAATGGAGACAGATCTATTAAACAAAATTGAAAAATCTAGAAATAATCAGGTGTACACACAAATAGGTCTAAATATATATGGACTTTTAGTATATGGTGCAAGTGGACTATTCAAAAATTAGTTTTGGAATTAGTTTTGGACCACCTGTGTAGATATTTGAAAAACATAGTTAGATTTTCTTCTCAACCATGATGGTGGGGTACATTCCAAAGGGTTCAATGAATTAAGCTAAAACAGGAAGTTATGAAAGTACTAGAAGAAAACATGCGGTGGTAGTCTCAGATTTCTCATCTAGTAACACCTGCTTCATAAGTTTGTGTTAAGAATTAGCAGAGGTTTTGATACATAATAAGAATAAAGTAAATGTTAGCTACTATTATTATCATTAATATTATATAATGATGCTATTATTATCATTAATAGTACACAACTCTACTCTTAATAAAAGAGTAGAATTTTTTGAGGGGGGATAGAAGGAGGTTTGGAATCTTTTCCAAAATTTCACTTGTAGATCTTTCTTGTTAATGTGAACTGGTTTCTTTTTTAAGTTATTATATGCAATAATTTTAAGTGAAGTAATGGAAACATTTAAAGGGCTATGGCAGAAAAAAATGAAATGGTCAAAATATGAATTTACCCATCCTTAGCTGCTGTCATACCAATGAGTTATGTTGTGGCTGGGGAGAATGTCTAGATGAGAGGAAATGAATCTTTTTTCATTGGTATTATCTTTTTTTCTGCCATTTTCATTCTCACCCATTTTCTCTTTCTTTCCCCTTCATGAAACATATGTTACTTGTATTCCTTGCCTTTGAGGACATCTTTTTTAGAACTTGTTGCCTCATAGAGCTGTCATTCCTTGTTAACACACTACCAAACTTTTGGCGGAGTATGTTACCTTTGCTGCCATGGGACCATTCACTTATTCCTTGCTGCCTGTACTCCAGCACCCCATCCTCCAATTGTAAATGTTGATTTCAAGGTTGCAACCACCCAATGACTGAATCAAAAGCTTTAGAGGTGCTCTTTCTCCGGGACAGCACCTGCATTTAGCTCTGCCGATTACCCCTTCTTGTAACACACACCTCACTGTTCTGCTTCCCCCACCTTCCTGTCTGTTCCTTTCCTGCCCTGCTCTGGCTCTGGCTCTGCTTTCTTCTTATTCCTCCCTCATCAGTACATCACACTTCCAAGTTTACTCCTCATCTTTCTGTTTTTTTTTTTTTTTTTTCATTACCTTCCTTGGAGATTCTACTCAGTCTTGTGATTTCAACTCCTACAGCACTATAAAGGATTTTCACAAGGAATCAGTTTCTCTCTTTAAAATAAAACTATAAACCCTCTAAGTTAGAGGCAGAGAGAACTTTGAAAGGTGACTATTCTCATGAGACAGGGCAGTCATAAGTATCCTCGATTCTTCTTGCCCCTCTTCCTGTTTTTTCTTCTCAAGAGTTCTCTAAATATTTTCTTCCTCTTCAATCACTATACCTAGATTTTTTCCAAAATAGGAGGCATTTTCAAGAAAAGATATTTGCCAAATCTCAAGAAGATACTAAGAAAAAGATTATAGAAACTATTTATGGTACAATAACAGCCAATTTTCGTAAGACAGATCTCTGAGTTTTTTCATTGTATAAAAGCAGTACAACCTTATTTAGGATAGTTGGCATTGGTTGAGATGATGTGGGCTGGCACCAAGGTAGTGAGAGTGGAAATAAAGAAGTAAGGATGGATTCATGAGCTGTTTACTGGGTGGACAGAGCTGTGATTGATTGGGTCTGCCAGTGAAGGCCAAGGAGGAGTTAAAGATGAATCCAAAGTGATTCACCTGGACAGTTGAGCGAATCGAGATGATATTAATCAAAATTATATCCAAATGAGGACAGGGAACTCATTTTTGCAGGGAAGATAAGTAGTTTGGCTTAGAATATTTTGTATTTAAGATGCCAGTAGGACATTTGGAAATGTGAGTATGGGCACCATATTATTAAAATATGTGTTGGCATTTTCTTCCCTGGGAATAGAATAAGATCTAATTCATCTTCATGGCCTCAACTATTGCCACATGACAGTGATTCCTCTGATAGTCATTAGTGTTTAATACGGTTTGCCTGTGTCCCCACACAAATCTCATCCTGAATTGTAGCTCTTGTAATTCCCACGTGTTGTGGGAGGGACCTGGTGGGAGATAATTGAATCATGGGGGCGGTTTCCCCCATACTGTTCTCGTGATAGGGAGTAAGTCTCACAAGATCTGATGGTTTTATAAGGGGAAACCCCTATTGCTTGGTTCTCATTCCCTCTCTTGCCTGTCGCCATGTAAGATGTGCATTTCACTTTCCACCATGATGGTGATGCCTCCCAAGTCATGTGGAACTGGGAGTCCATTAAACCTCTTGTTTTAAAATAAATTACCCAGTCTCAGGTATGTCTTTATCAGCAATGTGAAAATGGACTAATACAGTGCTGTTTGACCAATACTTCCAGGTTTCTGCTTTCCAGACACATGGAACAGTGGTACTTGCTATACTTTTGAAATTAGATGTGACCACATCGCTTGCTTTGCTTATTAAAATATAAGTGATAGATGTCATATCAATGTGGAAGCTTTAAGAGACTATGTCTTATTCTCTATGTGTCTTCCTCAGTACTGTAGTGATTGTAAAAGTGCTTTTCAACGCAGAGCCTCCATCAGCCAGGTGTCCTGAGTGAGTGTGAGTTAGAACACTGGGCATGTAGTGATTTTGAGAAATAAATCTGATTTTAACTTAGCTGCTTGCTATGTTTCTTTTGCTGTGCAGAAGCCATTTAGTTTAATTAAGTCCCATCTATTTATCTTTGTTTTTGCTGCATTTGCTTTTGGGTTCTTGGTCATGAAGTCTTGTAAATTTTGACAAATTTTTAACTTTTTATAATAGATTTGTGTGTATTTTATTTTATTTGATAAAATAGGCTAGTATCTACATATATTTTATCTGCTTGTTACACGCTTAACTTTTTCTTAATTACAAAATATTTTTAGGCTACATAGTTCATCTGTAAGTTTTCCAAATTGGTGTAAATCTCCCCCAAAATTTCCAATATATTTATTGAAAAAAGTCTGTGTATTAGTGGACCCACATGGATCTAACCTATATTTTTCAAGGGTCAAGTGAACTTAGTGTTATTTTATGTGAAACATGATACTTTATTCTGTTTTATCTTATATTTTTCATTTATAAATTCTTATACTGTAAGCTACTCAGTAGATGTTATTACTAAGTAATGGGTCTTTCTATCTATAGTTTGCAAAACGCTGACGAAGGGTATAGCTTTGGCTTTGGAATGCCTAAGTTCAGTCTGATTCTGCCACTTACTACTGCCATGGCAGTAAGATGTATATTCAGCAAGATGTATAACCACTGAGCCTCAGTTACTTCTTTTATAACATGGGATACTAATTTCTGCCTAATGATTATTTTGTGATTAAATTAAATGGGACAATAACATAAATGGCCAGGCATGTTTCTTGCAACATCTTAAGTGGTCATAAATCAAAAGGATTCAAACTTTCTTTTCAGTTGGGAAGATAAATCCTGACATAAGCAAAAGACCAGGTGATCCAACTTCTCAGAAGCTGTGGTGTGATGGATACATCACTTGCTAACATATCAAACCTCCCTGGCCAACCGTCGTTCCTGTGGGCTGTGTGACTTCCCACGCTCATCCTCACTGAACACATTCTGTCTCCTCAAGCTCACCCTGTGGGTGCGCTCCTTAGGGGTATGAGCCTTGGGCACTCATACTTCCTCAGTCACGAGAATGCCATGAGTGAGGGGAACCAGAATTTGCCATGCATTTGGGACAATCTGCTCTTATTATCATATTATATTGTTTTCTCAGCCTTTTTCTTGATGGTCTGAGTGACTTTGCTATGGAAGACCTCCTTGCCGGAGTCCCAAGTTGAAATTATGAACCCCCATGCTCATCAACGACATTGTGTGCCCTATTTCTGACGGCCCGTTGTCTCTCCAAATGATTACAAGCTTGTAGAGGTTGCATTTACTCCCTATGTGTAACAGTGCTCAAAAAATGTTTATTTGTGGGGTCCATCGACAATACTCTTTACCTCCTATAATACTCTTTACCCTCTTTGTTTCCCTAGACAATTCTTATTCATTTTTCAAGTCTGTGCTCAAAAATCACTTTCTTTGGATGCTCCCATTCTGAGCTCCAAAGTTATTCCTTCATTTTCTCAATACTTTACAACTTAATACTTTCCAAGCAATTATGAAATTGCTTGCTGAATTGTCTGTATTTCCTGCTAGAGTCGGAGCTCTGTTAGGGTAGGAGCTGTTCTGATGTGCTATAACCTAGGGCAAAACCACAGTGCTTTTCTTAGAGCATTTTGGCATATCTCTATTTAGACCAGACACCTGAATGTTTGTGTGGACCAGACAGCTGGCATGTGTGAGTTAAGTGAGCCAGATGGAATCTGGGCAAGTGGAGATTTCAGACCTCACTTAAAGAGGCAGCTACTGTTTAGTATTAGAGGGATGTTCCCCAAAAGAAGGGTCCCCTCATTGCTAAAGCTTCTGATTTTTAAAAACATTGGAAACTTCCTCAGTTTTAAATGTGAGAAACCAATGTCTTTTAATTAAAAATCCCTACATGCTGCTAGTTAACAATATTTAGACTATATAAAATAGATATATGCATATATTTATAAACATATTTATAATCTGATTTTTTTTCACTTAATTGTAAGTACTTTTCCCAGTCAATTTCACATATATTTTCAGTTCCCTTAACTGTCAAATGAAGATAATATGATATTATTTCACAGGATTGTTGTGAGGATTATATGAAAGTGTGCACTTAAAACCCTGAGAGCAAAGTGAGGCCCCTTGTAAGTGATCCATGAATGGTAGTCCCTTTTCTCCTTTCCCTTGTTCAGTCTTCATGTTATGAAATCAGTAGACCTAGCAGTGGCTAAAGAGACCATGTTCCCTAGAATACTTTGTGAGGTGTTAATAGATATTGGATAAGAGGGGTCCTATGGACAATAGATTTGGAGAAAGTGATATAAACAAATTTAAGTATATATCTTTATGAAGGACTTCTTAAAGACTTTAATAAGTTCATCTGCTTTGTACGTATTCAGAAAAGGATAGATATGCAATATTTCTCACAGTTAATTGACCTGAATGAGTGTCTCATGAAGTACAATTTGTAATGTGGATGCCTGAATCCACTGAGGTCTTGCTTTAAGGTCTCCTTAGAGGCAGTGGTCAGAGCCTGTGAGAAAAGCTCCAGTTAAACGGGCCTGTTTTGCCATACTGCCCATCTTACTAGCCCTCCCTGGGTTGGCATCAGTAGTTATATAGAGTAAGAAATTCAAGGCCCTCAAACAACTTTATTGATTCTGCATTGCTTTAGTAGTAAAGCCATAAACAAATGCACCCACTGAACAGCAGTTAGTTGATGCTGGCTAACAAAGCCACCCCTCTTGCTAGCATTGATTTTATCTTTAGCTATTTTCCAGAAGAACCAAAGCAGGTGATTTTATTTCTGTTGATTCCATTCTTGAGATCATTATGTTGATTATGTGTATTCTCTTTTTTTCATGTGGATGTTTAAAATTTCTCTAGGAAACATTTTCTCCTGCCTAAGATTGCATAGAGCATCATTTTTAACACATAGTAAATGTTGCTGAGTAGAAAAATGCGTGAGTTACAACGTATTTTGCAAAGTAAGAGGTTTATATCTTTGTAATTATTTTCAATGTGTGTTTATTGGTTTTTATAATACAGGGATATTAACTTGAAAGAGAACAAATTACATACAACAAATTAAGCACTTGCATGGATTAGAAAATTGAGGTAGTACACTCAAGGCATGACTAATATGAGAGTGTTGCATGGTAGAAGAACTGTGTGGTTTTTACACCACATCTGGGAGGATTTCATCCAGCCACTTGTCTGAAAGGATCTTTAACTGAAATTCAGGTGCAAGATGCCATAGATTTATAGAATTAGAGAATTTTAGAACTGGAAGAGAACCTTAGATAAAGAAAGTGAGGATAAAAAAAATCAAGAATCATATTCAAGGTTATAGAAAACTGGTGGCCTAGCCAGAGCTAGAACCTATGTTCCTGGATATTGGTCTTGTGTCAACATCCCAACTACATATAGTTTCTTCTTGAGTTTTTGTGACATCATTGATCAGCTTTGTAACCTTGGACAAGTAGCTCTTTCCTCATTCATAAAATAAAAACAGCACCCAAATGATTTGTATTAGTCCATTTTCATATGCCATAAAGAGCTGCTCAAGGGTGGGTAATTTATAAAGGAAAGAGGTTTAATTGAGTCACAGGTCAGTACGGCTGGGGAGGCCTCAGGAAATTTACAATCATGGCGGAATGCAAAGGGGAAGCAAGGCCCCTTCTTCACAAGACAGCAGGAAGGAGAAGGAATGCAGGAAGAACTACTAAAACTATATAAAACCACTAGATCTCATGAGAACTCACTCACTATCATGAGAACAGCAAGGGGGAAACCGTCTTCATGATTCAATTACCTCCACCTGATCTCTCCTTTGACACATGGGGATTATGGGGATTAAAATTCAAGATGAGATTTTGGGTGGAGACACAGCCAAATCATATCATAGTGAGAGAATATGTATAGATGTAGCATTAGGTTTAGCACAAATTAATACACATTAACTCTCACTTTATTCATTTGGCATGTATTTATTGAATCTGTATGAAGTTTCAGGCCCTAATTTCTTTGAGACCAGATTTTTCCTTCCAGTGCAGATATTTACCATAAGCATTTAACATAATTTACATGGCATATTTTTAAGTGTGTAGGCAAAATATTTCATATTTGACTGTAATAATCGCAAAGAAGACATATTCAAAAATTCTCAAATTCTAAATTCAAAGACTTGTTATATGATGTGAAGCCCATTTGACTAAAGTTGATATATAAACTACTTGCTAATTTATTAACTTATAGATGACTTTTTAAAAAGGGCAATGACAAGTGATATTCTTATTCTCTAAAATAATGGATCAAAAGCACTTTTCTCCAGGAAGGTAAGAGTGCTGCTAGCCCAGTGGGGCGAAAGCTTTCAAGGGATGGAGCAGCTGAAAGGGTCCAGGCATCTCTTGCCTGCCCTGTGTCTCAGACCTTTTCTTTCAATTCGTCTCCTTCTCAGTTCAGTCTCCTTGTTTGATATGTACCTGAGGTTTGGGGTTAAATGATTTCAAAATGGAGAAGGAAAATTTTCAGGATTCAGAAAACTCAGTTCATGGTGCTCATCCCCTGGTTCTGCTTCTTTCTAAGGACTGGAGTTAAAATTTGTAGAAATAAAAGACTAGGTGAGTGGTGATCAGGTATCACTTGTTAACCAGGTCTGAGGCCACTTCCTCCCAAGATGACTTTAGATCTTCTGGTAGTTTCTTAGAACTTGACAGTGGGTTGGAAGGAGCAGGGTGTGGGAAGCAGTAGTGGATTGATTTGAATATCCTCTTCAGCAGGACCTGATGTGTCCCTTAAGGTTAATGTGACAGGTGAGCCCATGACTTATCTTGGCTAGCTCTGGGCAATGGGAGGTCTACAAGACAGTAAAATTCCTTGGAATTTTACAGTTTCAGATTGATAACTGGAAGTTTTCCACCAGGTCACATCTATGCTTTAAGGGAACATCATCTCCAGATCTTTCTGGCATGTTTGTTATACTTCTCCTTTTGATTGATTGTCCTTCTTGGTTCTAAATGCTACAGAAATATTAATAGTTTGTTCTTAGAACACACTTTTAAAAAAGTTGTTTTGAGCCAGTGTTAACTTTTCTAATAAGTTGAACAGGTTCATTCTTCAATTCATATATGGAAACCTGGTATTACAGCAAAGTTTCCACTTTCATAAAGAACCAGTAATTACACATTGGTATTTGTTGTCATCTGATCCATGTATGTATTTCCCTTCCCCGTATGAAATTTGAATTTTTTTCTAAATTTAATTATATTGCCTCAAATCTTAAATATTATTTTGGAAAATATGATGCTTCCTATAGGATAGTCCCCAACTTACAGATTATTTATTTCTTATAAGCTTATTTCAAAACTTGCTGATTTGAAACTCAGAAAGCACTTATCCAAAGAAATACTATGAATATGGTTATATTTCTAAACAATTTTTTTCATCCATAATGTACCTGAAATATTTTACATTTATATTGTAAGGTAGAAAGAAAATCAGTTGCTAAAACAGCAAACAAGAATAAAATTGTAAAAACAGAAAAGGAAGTCAATGTTTATTTATATTAAATGCTAGATTTGGAGAAAAACAATTTTTAATTATAGGAGAATTTTTGGAACTTTAGGAGAGTCCCTGAAGGGATTTTCAGAATCATGAGAAGAGTTTGTTGTGTGGACTCTTCAATACATTCGCTTTTGATGTTCTATTCTTTCACACAAGTGTATTAGTAACATTGTATTTATATAACCTTAGCTATGGCCAGGGCAATTCTTTGGTTTCATATATAAATTTAGGAGAGTGACTATATGAGAGTATATTTCAGGAATTAGTAGAAGAACTGCTGTCTAGCATTGAAGGCCATTTAGCGGATGACATCAGGAATTGGAAATGGGGCTGCTAAGGACTGAATTCCGTCCTCTCAAGGCTCATTTGTTGAAAGCTCTACCCACAGTGTGATGGTGTTTGGATATGGGGCCTTTGGGAAACAATTAGGTTTAGATAGGGTCACAAGAGTGGATTTCCCCATGATGGGATTAGTGCCCTTGTAAGAAAAGAAAGAGATACCAGAGCTTCCTCTCTGTGGCCATGAGGACACAGGTAGCAGGCAGCCATCTGCAAGGCAGAAAGATATCCCTTGCCAGGAGCCCAGTCATGCTGGCACCTCAATCTCAGACATCCAGCCTCCAGAACTGTGAGAAATACATGTAGGGTATTTAAACCACCCAGTCTATGATATTTTGTTGTAGCAGTCAAGCTGATAGTATAGGGGCCAGATTATGGCATCCTGTGATCCTCTCCAGAGGTGAAACGCATGGTTTACAGCATGGTTCCAGGGTTGAGTTTTCAATTAATGGTAAAGGGGAAGAACAAATACTACAAAGTGGAAAGCAGGGGAAAGAAAATGTTTTGGATGATCAAATTTGGGGTCTTGGCAAGCAGGGAAGAAAAGAATCAGGAAGAATTCATCCTGAAAGGAAGTGGAGGTTTGAGGGAATTGGAGGCTAATTGTTGGACATTTATTTCTGGGAGAGTGCTATATTGATGTGGTTAAGACTTATTATGTAGCCTTGTGAACAAATTGGCTTTTCTGTGATTTTCAGACATGGAATTTGAAGCTTTATGTTTTTTTTTCAAGTAAAATCTGTGGTTTTTATATTTTTCTACTTTTTTACATTGAACATTTTGAAATATTTTTTAATACTCCATATTAGTATACAGTGTAATGTGTAGTTTTGTTTAACGGTATTTATAAGTTTTGGTTTCTCTCTCTGAATAATTTTCGTATTTGGTGCTTACATAAGGCTTCACAAAGTCTTGTGCAATTATCTAATAAACTAGTCTTATGTTTGTGTTAAAAGAAAAAAAATCAAAGACATGGAATATTTGTTGTGGTCAAATGTGAATATGTTGGCTCTAGGAGAAGACATTGCTGAAACATCACTCTGACACTCCCACCCTAGTTTTGAATGGGGGTGGGTGTGGATGGGTTTTCAGATTTTTTACTCAACATTTCACAGATGTTTCCAAATGTCTTTGTGCTACTGTAACATGCGAGTGCTTTTCTCCATTCATCTTCTGAGTTTCTTTGGGGGATCAAGTGAGATAATGCTCATGCAAGCTCCTTGTAAACAGTCACATTCTATGCATGTGTTAATTCTTCTCTGCCTTGCTATTTAGATACAATGGCTATACTCAAACAAATACAACGAGGGCAACTTCCAGGACCAAAAGCTACAGCTCGGTACTTTTCCCTGCTACACTCCTGGGTTTACTTCTTAGTGAATGCTAAATGCATGTGGCAGGATCCTGACCCCAAATCATTACAATGGATAGACTGTGCGCGCAGAGCTTAAACTATACGTGCACTTGCTGCAACATGATGGATATAACGGCTTGCTGAGAATTTGATTTATTTTCCAATAGTTTAGCATCCCTCTGCTTTTATCTGATATGACTATTTTACAAGCGTGTGTACCAAGCATGGCTTCAAAATTGCAGGTTATGAAATACAGAAAATGGAACAATTGCCGTGCATAGCAGAAATCTTCCTGTTCAGTCTGTATGCCGTATATTTTAAAGTAAGATGGACTGCTGAATGGTGAGGAGCTTGCCTTGGGCTTCATCATTTTTTTCCCCTACAGGTGAAAGGAAATGCAAGACTTTCTTCTTCATTTTCAACTACATATTGTTAGTTAGTTTTTCACAGGCTGGTCTGTGATGATGGGTTTTTGCCTTATCATTTGCCAGCATAATAAAAATGACATGATGATGCGGAAGAGAGCAGTTCCCCTTTAGGATGGAACAGAACAGCCGACACCAGTGATGGAAACATAGCAGGCTGATGGGGATGCCTCCCCCTTTCTCATTTCACCTCAACCCAATTCTCCATTTTCAATAATACACTTGTTTGCTGAGAAATGGTCATCAGATGCATATCATGTACATGTGTAGGTTTGTGCATAGGAAGGACTGGCTAGTTGACAGTCTGCATGGCTTAGGTACCAGCACAGGAACACTGTTCCTAGAAGGTCAGCTTCCTCAGTTGAAGTTATATGTAATTCGGAGTTCTTACCTGAAATATCTCTCCTCCCCGCACCATCATAGTTGGCTCTTGCCTGTGCCTAATTGGGACCTAACAAAGGGCTGGTTTGCCTCTAATAACACTCCTACTGTGTTGGAGGTTTCCTTTAGTGCAGCTGTGTGGAAGGGATTGCCAGCCAGTATGGGACCCTGATTGTCATCACTCCAAACAGACTTAAGCAGAAGCCAAGTGTGACAGACTTGGAACCTTGTGCTGAGTAGCAGAGCAGGCATGTTAATGGGCAATGCAAGGAGGCTGAGGGATTAAATGTGCAGCTATTCTTTGGATATGTCAGGGATGTCTGGCTTCTAGGACTTTCTCCCTGGACTAAGTACTCACCATTGCATTAAAATACTTGCTGAAAACTCAGATTACAATCCCACTTTCATGGGTAGACAGCTCTGTCAACTTACATTTCTTATATGCCATGATGCTCCTGAGTTTTTCCAGTTTGGAGACACACTGCACTCTGTATCTCTTTCTATTGCTCTGCTGTATATCTTGGATAGTTAATTCATTTGATGATTTTCAGTAAGTTAATAATAAAAAAATTAGCAATTATTTCAGAGCAGCAAGTAGTTTGTTTCTTTTTGACAAGTGTCTCTTCTGTGTCTTCCCATCTAGGATAAATGCTTAAAATTATTGAGCATTTCCTACGTTCCAAACCCTGTGCTAAGTGCTTTATGTGGTATTCACAACACTTCTAGGAAGTATACGCAGTAATTACATCCATTTTGTAGAAAGGAAACTAAAATATAAAGAGGTTAAGTAACTTCCTTCCCTCCCTCCCATCCTTCTCGTCTCTCCCTGCTTCTTCTCTTCCTCCCTCTCTTCTTTATTTCTTTTTTCTTCCTTTTTCCCATTTTCCTTCCCTCCCTCCCTCCCTCCCTCCCTCCATTCCTTCCTCCCTCCCTCCCTTCCTTTCTCCTCCCCTTTCTTATTCCCTTCCTCCCTCCCTCCCTTCCTTCCTTCCTTCCTTCCTTCCTCCCTTCCTTCCTTCCTCCCTTTCTTCTTCTTTCCTTCCCTCTTCCTTCCTTCTCTATTGAGCACCATTGCCCTTTTCTTCAAGTAATAGTACTCCAATGTCATTTGGAATTCCTTCTCCACATTGGGTGCAGCCTTGGTTGAACAGTCAATCAAGGTGTCTAAGTGTCTTCTTCTCCACACCCACATACTACCACCCCTGACAACTAGGTAGTGGCATGTGACCCATTCTGGGTCAATCAGTTTCTCTTCAGGGACACTAAACTCTTGAGCAGTGAGATCTGGATGGAAAAGCTGCACCCTGCTAGGATATCAATTTTCTGCTGCAGCCTTGATCCCTGGAGAGGTCTTGACCTTGTTACATTCATTCATTCTTTAGCTATTCTTTCAATTTTGTGGGCCACACTGTAGCTTTTTTGATAACCCCCTTTATGGTTAAGTTAACCAGTGTGGATCTCAGTAGTTTGTTCTCAAAGAATCCTATCAGATATAACTAATAACACTGACATTTATCCCATATTGTGAGACAGACCTTCCTGAATAACTTTGAGCAGTCCTGTGATATAGCTTCCTTCTTTAACTGCCTATGGTAGCTAGACTCTTCACCATAATTGGCAACTCTATTTTTTGTCATTTAGGGTTTGGACTTTCTTAGTAACCATTCAATAAGTATATGATTGCCTTCCTTGAAGGAAGGAACATTCTGATTCTTTTGTATCCAACACAGGAGGCCATTGGGATCATCCTCCAGGAAGTGTGAGATCTAGAGTCTGCTTTAAGGAGATAGAGCATCTGAAGCAAATTGCTGCATTTTTTTCCTGCCTCCTCCAATTTTATACAGTTAGAACTCTGGCTTATCCCATTGATTCTTGATCCTTGTTCTGGTGTTGCTGCATGTAAAATTTTATTTTGACATGACTGGTTTCAGATATGTGTTGTTTTATACCTGGGAATGCAAAATTCTGTTAGTTATTGGTATGGCTGAACTCACCAGCAGTCATCCATAAGAGGTTACTTACTTTAAAAGAATATTAGATTTAGATGACTTTCCAGCACAAATTGGGAGGAAAAAGAAAAGAGCAACAACAACAAAAAAAAAGCCCCGACTTGGCAGCTTTGGGATGAATGAGGGTGAGCTGGAGGGTGGACTGGAGGGAAGAGGAGAAAAGCCAGTGGAATGGTGGTGGGGTTTGGGGCTATGGTGGTGGTGGTGTTTGGGTGTGCAATTTTGCTCCTCAATAAAAGATGCCATTCTTTTCTATCACAGCTGGTAGTGTACACTGTTTCCCT
Source organism: Rhinopithecus bieti (assembly GCF_001698545.2). Lineage (NCBI taxonomy): Eukaryota > Metazoa > Chordata > Mammalia > Primates > Cercopithecidae > Rhinopithecus > Rhinopithecus bieti. Next base: position 1,872,142 of record NW_016807055.1, read on the forward strand.
CCTCTTTTCAGCATTCTGGTTCTGCAGAGCCTCTGGAACACTGAACATGGAACACTTGACGAATTCTAGGGTAAGCTTGAAATGAGCCAGTGCCTCTTGGCTGGCCAGTTGTCCACCTTCATTCATGTCTTTGCCCAGTACCTGTTCACTCATTTTCTGGTCATAACAACTCAATTACATTTGGGAACATTTCTCTGTGGTTTTCAGCTGATGTGATTCGGTCTACAACCTCACTGTGAGCTCCTGGATAAGCACAGGTCTAGCCATTTCACCTCCTCAAGCTATGGCAATGACACACAATGCTAAGATTTTCTTTGGAACTTCTGGGAATAGGCTGTCTTTCCAGTAGGCTTTATGAGTGATGAAAATGGATGTGGAGCTGTTGGCAGCCTTCTCACTGTGCAGTGGTGAGATGGAATTGTAGAGAGACAGCTTTCTGACGGCAGTGTTGGAACACCTGAATCCAGCCTTGCCAGTCTAGAGCTACCCTAGGCTTTTCACTCTCATGAACGGATATATTTCCTTCTTGCCTTAAGTGGTTTGGTTTCTAACAGATCAACTCCCCACGAGTTCTGATTAGCTCTGGGATGATTGCAGTCCACAGAAGAGAGGGCCAGTAAATTTTGGAGACAGGAACTCTTTCAGCTTCCAAAGTGCTTCTTGTATCTTTCATTATGCAGCGTCTTTAAAGAAGTGGTACAATGACTTCCCTGTCAACTTGAAATAAAATAGAAAAGATCTATGCAGGTGATCAAGGTGAGGGTCCCTGCAGTCATGCCACCATGGGGTAGGAGATACATCATGGTTTGGATTATTATAGCAGAGAAATAACTAGATTGTCAACAGCATTGTGTGAAAAGAAAAGCATTCGTTTCTCCTTCCACTTGCTTATTTTTATGTTGCAAATTTTAATTGGGGAAACTTGAACTATCAAAAACAGATTTCCCTTCAGAGAACAGGCATCAGGGCTTATATAAGATCTGGTACTTTTATTTGGGTGGTCTAAGAATAACAGCTAGCCTAGCAAGAGGAAGGATGTGTCCACCTTCTCAGTTTCTACTAATAGCATCCTCTGTCTTTGCTTGATGAAGAGTCTTTTGGATCATGACTAAAGCCTGGACAAGCTTCTCTGGAAGCAGTGACAGGGAGTCCTTCAGAGTGAGTACTCCGGCACATGGTGGGATTTGATTTATCTTAACAAATTAGCTTGTCACAAGCATAGATTCTTTGTTGGTTGGTCAGAGTGACAAGCCATAGAACACTTGTTTGCAGCCACTTGATTCCACTGGACTCACAGCATCAAAGAAACAAAGAAACATTTGTCCTGATTGAAGGTTGAGTCACATAGAGAGGGGTCTAAGGACTGAATGGAAATGAAGATATAAACATGAAAATGAAAATGTCGAGAAGGCTAGTATTGGATGCCTGGAGCACATGCACTGACTGCAAGCAGAATGGAAGATATTGAGGATGTTATTGGGGAGAGAAGAAGATAATGGAGAAGGTGGAAAGGCTCCAGGGAAATAAGATTTGCTTTCAGGACTCTCTGGTGCTGAGAGTTGATTGGCTACAATCTACAGCCTTGGTGGTAATTTAAATTGATTGCATTTGTAGCTTTCATAGGGGAAAGGGAAACAGGAGAGTACAATGATCTTTTGGAGTTGCCTTAGAAAACTGAATTATATATTTAAAATGGAGTGGGGTTTGGATTTGAGACTAAGGCAGAAAGAAGCAAGCAGAGTATTTCATGCAACATAATTTCCCTTCACTTATGAACTCCTCTACACTTCTGCCTAACTTTGCCTGTTTTTTATTCAGACCTATGTGTATATATTTGCATGCACATAGGTCTGAATAAAAAACAGGCAAAGTTTTTGGATAAGCTATGATGTGGTGTTTCAAAATTACTTGATTTTGGGGTCCTTTTAAGTTTCTGTTGGTTCTTGCTGCCTGAATTGAGGTAGAGAAGTATAGTTCTGAAGTCGCAGAACTACATTGATTTCTGCAAAGGTGGACTCCAGAACCTTGTGTGAAATGGAAGTATTGAATATGCCATAAAATAAAATAAAATAAAAAATGTTTTCATTTTCTAGTGGCAGATACAGAGATAGAGGTGTGGGGAACCTAGAACCATGAGGATCTTAGAGAAGAGGGAAGGGACTGTGGGAAGAACTGTCTGTGGGGCACCCACTTGCATTCACCGCTTCATAGAAATAGGTCATATACAAATAGGAATCGATTTTGAGGTTAGAACGAACTGAGTCTTAACACTGATTCCCCCTAATTGTTAGACACATAATGACTTTGACATATGACATATTCTTGGAGTCTCGGTTTCTTTCTCTGTAGGACAAGGATAACAATGCCTTTCTTCCAGGAGTGTTGTGAAGATTAAATGAGATGATGTGTTTGTAACTTGAGGGTCATGCTCCTGCGCACCGACTGTAATGTGCCTGCTGGAGTTGTGCAATGAGGCATCCTGGTCCCCACATCCTCCAATTATCTGGGACCTATCTTAAGTTGAAGGCAAACATAAAATGACTTCAGTCCCTAGGATTCTCTGTGGGTGGGTCTGGTGGGTGCTTACATTTGCCTGGTTCTTTTGTTTTCAACTCTGGCTTCTGCTGGGACCTTGTTTGCCATCTTGTTTTCTGTGGCGCCTGTTATAGATCCAGCTCCATTCTCCTTCATTCCCTAAAGACAATAGGAAAGTTGTTGTATACAGCAGATTTTACTGGGGGTTTTGATGATGGAGGAGCTCTACAGCATGAAATAGAAAATACATTTAAAATAAAATGTTAGCTTTTACTGTTCCTAAACTTCTTGCCCATTCTGGCCCCAGGGAATTCTCATTACTCTCATGCTCTTTCAACTCTGGCTGCCCTCCATGTCTTGGGACCTGCTCCCATAGTCCCTGTCACCTTCTCTTAGCTTCTTCTATTTCCAGGTTCCCTGAACCCCAACCCCCACATCTGCCGCTGGAAAATAAAAACATTCTCTTAGTTGATTACATAGCATACTCAATATTCCCATTTCACACTAGGTTCTGGAGTCCACCTTTGCAGAAATGAAAAATTCATCTAGATATCTAAATATGAATCCTGTCCCTCTACAATATGAGAGTGCTATAGTCATTTTTTTTTAATTCCTTTTCTCAATATAGCTGCAAAATACTAAGCTCATAATAGATGCTCAGCAAACAGGAGTGAATGATAGAATCAAAACAGTATGTTAACAATAAAAATAAGATGGACATGAAGTTTATCTCTAGTCTATAAGTATAGCAAGTGGTTCCCATCTTCATACTGGTGAAAAGTCACTGGACTCTGGGGTTGGTAGAAGAGGAGTTCATTCAACAGCCACTGTCCCAGGTGCCTCAGTAAAGAAAAAGTTTTCAAATAGGCTGTTCACATGGCTTGGGTTTGTGTCTTTGTATGAGTTATCCATGGCACTGATGATATTCAGCAAACTATCCCAAATACGTCACAAAAGGCTAGAAATAAGGAAAATTCTGGGATCACAGATCCAGAAGGTCAAGCAGACCTAGAACTGGTCTGAACATGTTCTGAGCATGATTTGAGCTTGGAACACTAAGGCGGACTCGATCCCTTCTTTCGGTCTTTGGTTAAATGCACCTTCTCAGCAGTGCCTTTCCTAGCTACCCTTTCTGACCTTATAATCCCCTTCCTCCTACATTCCAGCTTCCTCTTTTTTATTGTTCCCGAAAGCACTTATAACTATTGGACAGACTACATATCTCACTTTTGCTGCTATTTGTTTTCTCTGTTCTTCTATTAGAATATAAGTGCCACATGTGGTGTGGTTTTATTCTGTCATTTACTGCTGTGTCCCAGAGACTGGCACAGAGCCAGGTACTTTGTGGGCTCAGTAAATATTTGTCGGCTGTTTACTGAGCGACTGACCTATTGAGGAACTGGATTATGATAACAATGTCCTATTCTCTTACGTAGTGCTTTATTTTTTACAAAGAGCTTTCATGTATGTTATTTTACATAACTCTCACCTACTTGCGAAGGAGATAGCAAAGGCAAGCTCAGAATGGTGATGTGAGCTCTCCGGGTCATCTAGTGAACTTGGGGGCTGGAACCCTTTTCTTTTGACTCCAAACCCAGTGTCCTCTCCACTGCATATACCAAGCAAACATGTATTGTTTGCATAAAACATAACAAATACTTCGGGATAGAAAGAGTGATGGAAGTGTTCTGGGCTAAGTGTGGCAAGCATCTCTGTTGTGCCATTATCCTAGTCTGAAATGCTTGGTGGCAAGAGTCTTGCCTGCCAAAGCGAGGATAGGTATGATATATATCATGACAGCGCTACACCAGCTGCAGTCTCCAATGCCAAGGCTCTGTGCCAGATTGAACAAAACCAGATCAGACTCACTGTAAGCTTTCCGTGGGCAAGTCTTGACCAACCCAATAGCATTGGCGGTAGTTGTAGGGGATGAGGGGGTGGGGGTATAGGATAAGGGGTACAGAAAAGTACAAATGCCTGAGGGTGGATGGACTTGGGGGCTTATGTTCATAATAGTAAAAACCCACATTTGTCAAGAGATTTACAGTCACCACATTCCTTTAATATTTGCCATCACATTTGATATTAAATTTTTTTTTGGATCTCTCAATTTTTGTTTTATTATACTTTAAGTTCTAGGGTACATGTGCACAATGTGCAGGTTTGTTACATATGTATACATGTGCCATGTTGATGTGCTGCACCCATTAATTCGTCATATAATGATATTTAAATTTTTAAAAGTAACTCTCTTGGTTAAAATGAGCAGGCATGAATTTGTCTGCCTTATATACAAGGAAGCTGAGGCCTAGATAAATTGTGCAATGAATTCAATGTTAGAGTATTAGCAAGGGACAGAATTACATTTTCATCTTAGAATTTTGAAGCCAAAATTGATGTTTTTTTCTTTTGTTATTAGGAGTGTTGGAGAACTTTAGCATGAATAAGAATCAGGTGGAGAGTTAAAATACCCCCAGAGATTCTGGGCCGGGCGCGGTGGCTCATGCCTGTAATCCCAGCACTTTGGGAGGCCAAGGTGGGAGGATCACCTGAGGTCGGGAGTTTGAGACCAGCCTGACCAACCATGGAGAAACCCCATCTCTACTAAAGATACAAACATTGTCCGGGCATGGTGGCGCATGCCTGTAATCCCAGCTACTCGGGAGGCTGAGGCAGGAGAATCACTCGAACCTGGGAGGCGGAGGTTGCCGTGAGCAGAGATTGGGCCATTGCACTCCAGCCTGGGCAATAAGAGTGAACTCTGTCTCAAAACAAACAAACAAACAAACAAACACCACAAAAAACCCAGAGGTTCTGATTCAGTAGGTACGGGGTGACATACAGGCATCTGCATTTCTAACAGATTCTCAGGTGAGACCAATGCTGCTGTTCTGATAACTACACTGAGTAGCATTCACACAGAGAGGAGAGCAAACTTTGCACTTGGGTATCTCTCTAGCCACACCCTGCATTCCTCATATACGGGGGTGCTGTTTTTTGAGCATTCCATTCATACTCCTACCTCAGGCCCTTTGCTCTTGCTTTTTCTTCTGCCTGCAATGTTTTTAGCCCTAGATATTCACATGCATCACAACTTTTTTTCCTTCAACATGCCCACATGTTGCCTTTGCAGTGAGGCTTTCCTCCACCACCCCTAAGTGTTTTGTATCTGTGATTACTGTCCATAGTATTTTCCACCTTCTCATGTATCAGATGCTTACTTACTTAATTTGTCCATTGCCTATCTACCAACTCCTCAATAAGGGGGGAAACTCCAAGGACAGATCTTCGTCTTGTCACTGTATCCCCAGAATCTAGGACAGTGTCTGTCATAGAGCAGCCTCTTAAAAAAGAGTTACTGAATGAATGGAGGGAAGCAGCACATAGAATCAGGGGCTTTGCCATCTTGTAAACATAGATTTCTTGCTTTTACTTTGGAGTTTCATCCCTCACAGGGAAAGATCTTATTCAAAGTCAATTGTTGATCAAGGGCCCACAAAGAGCACTGGATAATACCAGAAAGTGCATGTCCATAGGCACGAGTTTCAGAACGATCATCCTCTTCCCAGGGTGACTCAGGAGGGGTTGTGTGGGATGCAAGGATGCAGAGAACAGAATAGGGTGCCTGAAGAGCCTGTAAGATATGCATCAATGTGCAGTGCAGGCTTCTGGGAAGCTAACTGGACCCGTGTTGCTGTGCGCATGAGCATGAGGGGCCAGAGCCCCCAAAGCAGAGGAAAGAGCAAAGGAGACATTAAACAGCCAGCAAAATCTTTCTTTGTGAATTTTGTAAAAAGTTGTTTGCATATAAAAGGAAAATTTGTCTTTGTTTACTTCAGTGAGAAAATAAGACTGTATTTTCAAATCCTTAATATATTTACTTAATTTAGAAAAAAATTAAAATTGCAGAAAAGCACAAAGAAAACATCCAAGGATTGTTGCCATTCTGCCAGATTTACTTCAATATTTAATAAAATAAATAACACATTATATATAAAGTTCACATGCCTTTTGTCTGCCATTCCAAGACTCATTCCCCTCCCTAGGTGCCTAGAAATAACCTCTGTCATGAGTGTTGAGTGTTTTTTCCAGTTAGTAGAATTAGATCTATTTACACAAAGCAATATATTGACTACGTCTCAAAAATTACAATTTAGAGGGAAAAAAGTTGTAGAATGAGATTTTACAGTATAATGCCTTTCACTGAAACCCACACACACTAAGCAGTTATGCATTGTTCATCCTTTAAATAAAAATTTCTTTAAGAATGGAGCACTTGGGGAAACTTTCAGAACTATCAGTGCTATTTAAGAATAACTCTCCATAAAGAAAATCTTTATGAAAGAAGAGGGAATAACAATCTAATACTGTTTAAGATAATGTCAATTTCATTTTACACATTTCCTGGAGTTTCTAAGGATTTTTTAAAACTTATGGTGATAAGATCTAGAAAAATACTAACACAGGTGGATTTGAATTTATTCATTGGATAATTGTACAGTTGAAAGAAGCCCTTGAAATGAATTAGATACATGATTGATTAATGATTAGTTTCATTCATTTTTAGTTTACGGTACTTGGGGATAAAGCATTCCATACTATGTTTGCAGAACTCTATTTAGCAAACCTTTGGTCTTGGTGACTGTATAAATTGGCAATTACATGCACTTTAAACAGAGGAATATTGTGTTGAATTAAATTGTACAGTGGTTTGGGCTGAACCCAGTTCAACCTAGCAAGTCTTTTGCTTATTAAAACTGTGCAATAGCTATAAAATCTGTATATTATCTGAAGATACACTCTTTTACAAAACAATCACATTATCAGAATGGTTTCTCAGAGTGTGAAAAGAATAAGATATTAAAATATATTTGAATCATGAATCATATTTGATAGCACATGTTCTTTCTTCCTTGCTTCGTTTACACACAGGGCCTAATTCTAGGCAGTGCCTCTCAGAGCTTCCATCAGATTACCCATCATGTCAGAGGAGGGGGACAGACAGTTCAAGGGCTCTGGGGCTTTGCTCAAGGCGTCTTCTGCAGGAAGAAAATATTTATCTAAATGTTCATGTTTTTATTCAAATTTCATAGGATTTGCATTCTAATCTGAGATATTTACATTTAAGAATATACATATGTTGTTTAAATTACTTACGAGTTAAATTATTTAACTTTTTAATACCAAAACCTTGAAGCAAAATTGGTTTTCCAGAGAAGATGGACCCTGGTTATTCTGGCATTTTGTCACTTTTCTCTGGGGTAATGGGAACATAGGGTGATAAACAGTACTTTAAGGTATTATGCTAAATTTGTGGACAAATTATAATTTTGTTGCCTTAGTAATTCTTATAGTTATCCTCCCGACAATAGATTTAGGTTTTTTTTTTTTTCCCAGGGTCTTGCTGGGTTGCTCAGGCTAGAACGCAGTGGCGAGATCTTGGCTCACTGCAGCCTTGACCTCCTTGGCCTCCTGAACATCTGGCACAACAGGCATGAGCCAACATGCCTGGATAAGTTTTGTATTTTTTCATAGAGAGGGGATTTTGCTATGTTGCCCAGGCTTGTCTTGAACTCCTGAGCTCAAAGTGACCCGCCCACCTCAGCCTCCTAAAGTGCTGGGATTACAGACAGGACTCACATTTATTTTTAACTTTTTAAAAAAATCTGTGCCTTGATTTGTCCATTTACAAAGTGGGATGAGAAAAATGCTATAGTTAACCTGAGTTTCTCAGATTAAAGTAACCACATACAAAATTCTGTGAACAGTAGCCAACATTTAATGACTTGGTCAAGTGTCAGGGACTGTTTTATGTGCTGCCGGTGGCTTAATGTATCTCGTCCTCACAACAGCTCCATGAAGCAGGCACTTTTATCGTATTCATGTTCAGATTAAGAGTGTGCAGGGCTAGGAGGTCAGGAGATTACTCCACTGCAGTACAGAGTTTCTCAGAAATTCTCAGAACTATGGTCATAAAAATGTTGGAAATGTTGCATATTATACAATATGGAATGACAATATAAAACAAACCCCGATAATTGTTGTAGTGAAAAAAAAAAACCCAAATAAGTCTTCCTTAATTTTGTTAATGAAAAATTTCCTAAAATAATTTAATAACAGGGTATCTTCCCCTCTTCCTCCTTTTACCAGACAGCTATTATTATTCTTCAGAATTAGGGTCCTCAGAACAGACTTGGAGAATCAGCCGACACAGTCTGAGTCTGTGTCACACACCCATGAGTCTGGAGGGGACATGGGGCTTGTGGGGACGGGGAAGGGATTCTCAGTTCTGATACTCTAAACACTAAAGAAGTGGTTTCCTGGATCTTTAGCATAGGTCTTGGGAGAGAACTATAGTTAATTTAGGTAGATGAGACTCTCTCCATAAAGTCATGATAGTTGAGAATTAGTTGAGAAATTTTCAGTTTAATAAACACTTCCTATGTGCCACGGTTCTAGGTGTTTGGGATAACAGAGTGTAAAATCGACATGTACCCCTGCCCTTAAGGAGGAGTTAAACAATCAATGAAATAGTTAACTATGTGTTATATGAGAAAGAAAATGATCCCAAGCCAGAATTGTTAGATTTCTGAAAAAATGTTTCAATAAAATGCTGTCAGATTATAGCAGAAGCCTACCAAGGGTGGAACAATGGGCGGACCCCCTCCAGGCACAAGCAATGAGGAGTGTGCTGTCTGCAGGGAGTTACCAAACCGCAACACAACCAACAAAAAGTGGTCTGCTTGTTATTGTCACCATGAACCAGTGACAACTTCATTGATAAAGGAAATTCATTCATTTCCTTTTCTTTTGTTGGTCTAAGTCTTAAACAATTATTATGGTTACTCTTACATTTTAATACACACATACACTTCAAATTAGCACCTTTTTATTATCTGTTCTTTAATAAACACTTTCTTCTACATCAAAATTAATTCAGACAACTCTTAGTTATAAAGTCCCTCCCTCCACACTTGCCCTTCACACACACATTCAGAATCACTAGTGCTTGCTTCAGGAACAGAATGTGCCTCCTATCCCGGGTTAGTAGATGTGCTTGAGTTTAAACAGTAGTTTTGACATAAACAACAATAGCAGAGTGATTGTAGAGACACAGAAACTGAACTTGGGCTATATCAATTCCATCATTTTTTTTTTCTTTTTTGAGATGGAGTCTCGCTCTGTCGCCCAGGCTGGAGTGCAGTGGCATGATCTCAGCTCACTGCAACCTCCGCCTCCTGGGTTCAAGCAATTCTCCTGTCTCAGGCTCCCGAGTAGCTGACATTACAGGTGCACGTCACCATGCCCAGCTAATGTTTTTGTATTTTTAGTAGAGATGGGTTTTCACCATGTTGGCCGGGTTGATCTTGAACTCCTGACCTCAACTGATCTGTCCGCCTCGGCCTCCCAAAGTGCTGGGATTCTAGGTATGAGCCACTAGCGGCTGGCTCAATTCTGTTATTCTATATGGCCACTACATAACCACCATTATTCTCCATGTTTATTTGTTTGCAATTTAAAAAAATGAAAGTGAGAATGGCCAAGTGTCATATTTTGTTTGGAAAGTAAAATTTTAGTTCATACAGAAGATATATACTAAATTTGAATAATATTACTGAAATAGAAATTTGTTTTAAAACAAGTCTTATGTAATTATTTAATAATTAAATATTTAACATTAAATGGCAGTGTTGTTCATTTCTGAGGCAAACAATATGTAGATGCAAGTTTTCTCTCCATGAATGAGATGAAAATTTTTGATCCACTGCTTTGTTTCCTTTTTTGTGCTATAACATTTATTTTAATTTTTTTCTTTGTTCATTGTTAAATTTCAGTACTAGCAGGCTATGAACATGTAATTCAATTACAGAAAAATTTCACTGTCTCTGATTCTTTTCTGGCCATTTTTATTATTAATTTTGTGATTATTCCTAAAACTAATTCTGTTTTAAGGAGGAGAGAGAAAAAATGATCTGCTCTGAGTGTCAAATACACTAGTTACATCATTGAACTTGAATGAGATTAAGATTCCCTTTTGGGAAGTTAAATTTATCTGCCCAGCTAATCATCTGTCTTGTGACAGGCCTAATAACTTCTAACCAGACATTCCTTTATTGTACCTAGTCTAACAATGTTATCTAACCGCTTTCCCTCCTTCTAGAAACATGTCTAACAAGAGAGAAACCTCGGAATTGGTGTTCTCAGGAGCCCTTTTTCTTGTGGCGAGTTTGAAATAAAACTTGGACTGGACTTTACAATTAATTAGTCTAAAAAATGCCTTTAATGCATGTTAGATAAGATCTATTATTAAAAAGCAAACAAGAGAGCCCAGAGCAGGGTAAGAGCAATTGGCAACTTTGGTGGGGGTTAGTGGGTTGCAATTTAGCATGAAGTGGTTAGAGTAAACCTCATTGAGCAGGTAATGTTTAAGCAAAGATGTGACGATGGTGAGGGAGTTCACCATGTGAATATCTGGGAGAAGAGCATTCCAGACAGAGGGAGTATCACGTACAAAGGCCCTGAGGTAGAGATTTGCTGGTGAGTTGGAGATTATAATAAAAGGCTCTTGTGGCTGCTGCAGAGGGAGCCAGGGATTTGGTAGAAGATAAAGTCAGAGGGGCTTTGTGCGTTATCATACAGACTGCGGAGGCCCTGCCTCTTCTTAGATGTCATTCCCTACTTCAGACCTTGTTTAAAATCCTTTTTCTTCACTTTTGAGATGATTTCCTCATTTAAATTCCTATAGAATTTGGTCACACCTTCTTATATTCTGTTTTGTCATAAATGTTTGGTTTCTAGTCTTATTAACCTTCATAGGATTATTAGTTGTTTAAGGGCACAACTGTGCTTGATTGTCCTTTATAATCTCACTCATTCATTTATTCATTAGAAATTTATTGAACACTTACTATGTGCCAGGAACTTGGCTAGGCCCTTATTAAAGACATCATAACCCTCTCCTCTCAAGGAAATCAACTATCAGGAAGACACACAAACATAGCAGTATTTATAGCACAGTATGAAAAATATTATGGAAGCATAGAGAGAACGGGAACCAGAGGATGGACAGGTCTGATCAGAGATGACTCCATGAAGAGGTGATTCCAAGTACAAAAGAAACACCTGTGGCATAGATCTGTACCTTGTGCCACTGGAGGAACTTTCTGTATATCTGTGAAGAATAACGGTTCTGGGGGAAAGAAGGTACAGTCTCTCTGCCTTTGAATAAGGCTACTTACCACTGTTAGAGACTTCTGGCTGCAGCAGCCCTGGGTTCCACCACTGGGAGGCACAAGGTCACCAGATGCAGCCCTTTGTTGGCTCAGTTCCTTCTCTCCTGGTTGAGATGTTCCTTTTCCACCCATCCAATGTTCTTAAGCAGTCTGACTCCGGTGGGTGAATTATCTCAGAAGTCACAGCATTCCTAAGGTTTTGGGATGTCTTTGCTTAGCAGTGGGATTTTGTTCTGAGGGTTAGGAAGAGTTATGAGCTACACTCATGAATATCTATGACCTTCCCATGCAGCTACTGGGAAACCTGAAATTACTTGAATGCCTTGTTTTGCTTCTACATATGGGAAAATGCAGGCACGGTTTGGATAAGTGCCTTTTTAGTGTCATATATTAAGTCGGTGACCAAAGTGGAAGCAGATCTGTGTATTAATAATTTGGGAGTGCTAGGCCGGGCGCAGTGGCTCACGCCCGTAATCCCAACACTTTGGGAGGCCGAGGCGGGTGGATTACGAGGTCAGAAGATCGTGACCATCCTGGCACACACGGTGAAACCCCGTCTCTACTAAAAATACAAAAAAAAAAAAAAATTAGCCGGGCATG
>NW_016807055.1:1884772-1893552 GCF_001698545.2 Rhinopithecus bieti
AGTGGCGGGGGCCCGTAGGCCCCGCTACCCCGGGGGGTGGGGGGGGGGAAAGGGGGGAACCCCGGGGGGGGGGAGTTGACGGGGGCCGGAGCCCCCCCCCCGCCCCCCCCCCGGGGCCCACAGAGGGAACCCCCCTCCAAAAAAAAAAAAAAAAAAAAAAACTTGGGAGTGCTATCTGCCAGACTGTGCTAGTTGGCGTGGAGTCAAAGGCCATGGCTTATAGTAACTGCACATTTTTAGACTTTTGTGCTTAAAATGCAGAAAAGTAATGATGCATTAACTTTGCATTACAAGGTTAACTTTCTTGTTGCTTAAGCATGTGTGTGTATGTGTGTATACATGTGTGAGGGTTTTTTTGAGTGCCAAATGACAGATTTGAGTGTATGTAATTAGCTTGAATTGGAGGCTACAAACTGAGCACACTCATTTGAATGATTGACTAATTATTCCCTCTATTAAATGCTCAGAGGTTTTTACTTTGTTTTAACATTTGAGCACTCATAACACCTTCCAGCTGACAATAAGAAATTATTGACTTTATTATATAGAGCAGTTCCCCTTTATCCGCAGTTTTCCCTTTGGTGGTTTCAGTTATCTGCTGTCTACTGAAGTCTGAAAATATTCAATGGAAAATTCCAGAGATAAATAATTTGTAAGTTTTTAACTGTGTGCTGTTCTGAAATCTCATGCTGTCCTTCTCTGTCCTGCCTGGAATGTGAATCGTTTCTTTGTTCAGGTTTCCACCCTATACCCCCCACCTGCTAGTCACTTAGTAGCTGTCTTGGTTATTAGGTCGATAGAGTGTCTAGGTGGCATGGCAGTGCTTGCGTTCAAGTCACCCTTATTTTACTTAACAATGGCTCCAAGTGCAAGAGTAGTGATGCTGGCATATTGTCATAATTGTTCTATCTTATTAGTTATTGTTGTTAATCTCTTACTGTGCCTAATTAATAAATTACACTTTATCATAGATATTTATGTGTAGAAAAAACATACTTCTATAGGGTTTGGTACTATCCAGGTTTCAGTCATCCAATAGGGGTCTTGGAACGTATCCCCGGAAGATAAGGGGGAACTACTTTATCAAGTACTTTGAAGATAGTACCTTATTCTCCACTCTTGGCTTTTATAGGAAGATGGAGGAGTATCTCCCAAGTGCTACTACTTACTTTTTATGTATAGGGGAGCAAACCCATGTAAATAAATCACCTTGCCCAAGGAGCTCAGTGCCCAAGAAACATCTGGCCAATGTTTTGTAAGGCCCAGGAGGGAGTAACCTCTGTGATAATACATGCCACCACAGAGTTCCTGGCTTGTTTGTAATTACGGTAAGAGGTTGTAACTTGAGAGAAGGTGGTAGAAGACCAGGTTAAACTCATCAAGGAACTCTTCCCCCACCTGCTGGATTTTGAGTGGCCTCCTCTACCCAGGCCACAGCAAGTTGAATTGAAACCCTTCTATCATCACATGAAGAAGAGCATTTCCAGGTCACTCTTGAAAAGAATGGCATGTTTAGGGTAGGGAAGGCTTTATTTGGGATTGCCTTCAGTGTTATTGAGCAGCGTAGTTGCCCTGAGAAAAGATTTCTCCAGACAAGGGGCAGCACTGTTTAAATCCCACTCCGGAGCTCTACTCTTTAAATTTGAATCCAACTTGTCTTGAGCTCCCTGATGTGGGTACTCAAGAAAGATTTGTAAATTTATTCATTTCTTTAGGTCAAGGGATTGTCCTCCTTATCTGACTCTTTAAAATGCAGACTCCCTGGAGAGAAAGCCCATTAAACTACTAATATTTACACCCTAGAGACAAGAGGTTTATAACGTTTTTTTCTTCCCCAATAAGCGGACATTCAAGCAGCAAAAAGGTATTGAAGTGGGAGGTGTTAAAGATGGGGAAAAAGTTTAGTCCCACCTCTGATTTGGAGGCTAGTAGTAGTGGTGTGGGTGGAATAGATTGATTGGCCAGGTCCACTAAGACTGCAGCTGGGTGCTGGGGCCCTGCGACCTGAAACTTGAGACCAGGAGATAGAAGGTGAGGAGAAAGAACAAGGACAGTGTAGGAGATGCTGTTTAGTCTGGGTGCTCTCAGGAGGAGATGCTCAGGCTGGATTAGACAGACAAGAGATTTATTAGAGGAAATGCCTATGAGGGAATGTAGGAAGTGGGGACAGCCATCAGACTATGATGTAGGTCTGGACCTTGTGAATAAGAGAGGGAAGGAAATAAAGCTGGATGGAAGAGTCTTAAGCTGAAGGAGAGTCGAAAGTGCCTGTCAGAAGAATCTACTATCTTCCAGGGATGGCCCTACCTTAATGTTCCTGCTGTGGTCAGCTGTTGACTGGCAGCAGGGGGTAGAAAGTGAGGCCTCCATGTGAATGTGGTTATAGATTACAGAGAGCAGACGCTGGACCTATTGCTCAATTTTGAACCTTGCCAACAGAGATCTGAGGGATGCACTGTCATGCCAGTGTTTTCTATAAACAAGGTAAGCCTGCTTGGAGCTCCTGCCAGGTGTGGGCCACATGGTGTGAGACTGAGCTGCCAGGGTCATAGCATGTGTTTGGAGCAGCCAAAAGGGAAATGAAGAAACACACATTCTACTGTGGGATGCAGTATTATGTAGTAGAAAGATGTTTGGCAGAACGTTGTTGGTCCAACTTTTAACTCTGCTGATTACTGGCTGCATGGCCTCGAGAATGGTGCTTTGGACCTCTGAACCTCAGTTTCCCGACTAATAACACTGATCTTGCAGGATGAGGTCTGTTAAGTGCCTTGTACAGTGCCTGCCACAGAGCAGCCAATCCATAAGAGGGAAGCTGTTTGTGGTTCTCTTTTAGGATTGGGCAGATTTTCTGTTTGTCCAATACCTTGTGTTTTAAAATGTGCCTAAACATGCTTTTGAGATAGTAAAATGTGCTAAATATGCTTTTACTTGCATCAGTTGTTATATTTTGGAAGATGATCCCAAACAAGACTGTAGTTGTATAGGGAAGCCTGGCTAAGAGCTCTCTAACATGTGAACAAGTTCATTTTTTATGTCAGCATTGCCCTGAGGCTGATTTGATTTGGGACCACATCTGAAATTTGGCAGAACCTATTATATTTGGCAGTCACTTTTTTTTTGTACACAGGTTCATGATGTCTTTTAACATGTCAGAATCATTAGTTATTTCTGGAAGAGGACTGGCATGGGGTAGCAAAAAGAGCATCAGCCCAGAAATCAAAAGGTAATGACAAGTCATTTGTGTAAAGTGCTTTACAGTTTATAAGGTGCTTTTAAAAAAGGTTGGGCTTCAGGGTATAGTAGGTATTAGCATTTCATGTCACAAATACGGAAACTGAAGTACAGAAAGCTCGAGTATGCATAAGAATGTCTATGCTATGCATGCTGTGGAGGGCATGGAGAAATTAGAAACTTGTCATGAACACTCAGGAGAGACTCAGTGCACTTCACTTACAGCATGTCAAAGAAACAGAGGCATGGGTCTCACATGGGGATGGAAGATACACCTTTTGCTTGGTGATAGTCACTAGACTTGAACCTTGGGCTGCAAAAATTCTCAAAATTTGCTTAGGAGGAAGCTACAAAGAGTGACATTATGAAAAACTGCTTAATATGCCTTTAGGCAAATGCAAAGTTCCTTTCAAGAGATACTTCTTGGAAAATAAGGATAATGGTTATGCCAGTTATTTGGGCATTTGCTCTCCACTCCATTCCCTGCTCTTCTCTGCCTTGCTGTCTGTTGCAGGGAACTACATTTCCCAGGCTCCCTTCTCTTTCAGTTTGAAAAGAGGTTTGGCTAATGAGTGGCACTGGCAAAAGACTAGAGGGCAGGAGGAGGGGGTCCAGGGCATCTCTCCTGTCTTTCTTCTTTGGGCAGCTCCTCTGGCAGCAACCGAGTCTCTGCCATGGCTTCAGCTCTCACTCAACAGACCCATCACGGTTCCAGGTTCTGCCAGGTGGTTCCACCTCTTCCCTTTGTTCCTTCAATTTAGGGGTGATGCTAGCTTCCTGGTTGTTGCTAATCTCTGAGTTGCTTCTCTGCCCTTCTCTGTTGACTCCTAATCTCTTCCATTATCTGTATAATCAATTCCCTGTATTAAATAAGCAATGGGGAGAGGACTCCTTATTCAATAAGTGGTACTGGGATAACTAGCTAGCCATACGCAGAATAAAACTGGACACCTACCTTTCACCATACACAAAAATTAACTCAAGATGGATTAAAGATTTAAATGTAAAACCTTAAACTGTAAGAATCCTAGAAGATAACCTAGGAAACACCATTCTGAACATGGGCCTTGGGAAAGAATTTATGACTAAGTCCTCAAAGGTAATTGCAACAAAAACAAAAATTGACAAGTGGGACTCAATTAAATGAAAGAGCTGCTGCACAGCAAAAGAAATTACCAACAGAGCAAACAGACAGCCTACAGAATGGGAGAAAATATTTGTAAACTATGCATCCGACAAAGGTCTGATCTCCAGAATCTAGAAGTAACCTAAATAATTATAATTGAATAAGCAAAAAGCAACCTCATTAAAAAATAGGCAAAAGACATGGACAGGTACTTTTAAAAGAAGATATACAAATGGTCAACAAACATGAAAAAAAATCATCATCACTAATCGTCAGAGAAATGAAAATCAGAACCACAATGAGATACCATCTCACACCAGTCTGAACGGTTACTATAAAAAAGTCAAAAAAACAACAGATGTTGGCGAGGTTGTAGAGAAAAGGGAACACATACCCTGTTGGTGGGAATGTAAATTAGTTTAGCCACTATGTAAAGCAGTTTGAAGATTTCTCAAAGAGCTTAAAACAGAACTACTGTTTGACCCAGGAATCCCATTACTGGGTATATATTCAAAAGCAAACAAATCATTCTATGAAGAAGACACATGCACTCACATGTTCATCACAGCACTACTCACAATAGAAGGGCATGGAATCAATCTAGGTGCCCATCAGTGGTGGTTTGGACAAACAAAACTATGTACATATACACTGTGGAATACTATGCAGCCATAAACAAGGATGAAATCATGTCCTTTGCACCAACATGAATGCAGCTGAGGGCCATTATCCTAAGTGAATTAACGCAGGAACAGAAAACCAAATACTGCATTTTCTCACTTATAAGTGGGAGCTAAACATCAGGTACTCATGGATATAAAGATGGCAACAACAGACATTAGAGACTACTAGAGTAGGCAGGGAGGGTGGCAAGGCTTGAAAAACTAACTGTTGAATATTATGCTCAGTACCTGAGGAGAGGGATCATATGTACCCCAAACCTCAGCATCATACAATATACCCAGTTACCAAATTGCACATGCGCCTCATGAATCTAAAATAAAAGTTGAAAAAGAAAAAAAAAAAATCTAGAGTAGTACCTTCTTTCTGATTGGATCTTGGCTGATACAATACCTGGTGTGTATCGAGTTATTAGCATGTACCGGACAGTGCTCTGGATTTTTTTATATCACCCCACTTAATTCTTATGATTCATAGAACCCTATAAGTAGGCATTATGCTTAATTGCCCCAGTTTACAGATGAGAAATGAGACATCTGCAGCACTAAGGCATGATGTATTGAGCTCAAGATCAAACAACAGAGTAGCTATTGTAGGACTGAGAACCAGGTGTTCAGGTTGACCACTGTACCACGCTGCCTCTTGGTCACAGCCTCAGAAAGCAGCTGAAAGAGTTGAGCTGCTCCGCACGTTCACTCAAGGGCTTTGCCTTGCCCTCTAGAGGTGACACGGACTCACGTGGAGCTGCACAGTGTGTCTTTAAACCTTTAAAACAGTTAGGGGTTTTAATTTTATCTTTCATTTCTGATTTTAAAAGTATGAATTCATAGCAGAGATTTCAGAATCACTCATAATAACCTTCTTGTAGCAATCATTATTAATATCTGGGCATTTTCCCTCAGGTTTTATTTTGTATGGGAAAACTATCCTGGAAACTGTTTTTTGCATAACGTGATTTTAAAAGAGAAAGTTGACTGTGATCAGGGAGTATGCCTTGCGAATATAAGTATCTGAAAAGAGAAACTAATGTAGAATAAAAATGTTGTGCTCTATTGACTACATTGCCCTGAAAGTTCACTAGCATGAGACACTGTAGATATTTGCGCAGGTAGACCTAAGGTTAAAGAGGAAGTGTAAAATCAGCAAAACTCAGGCTCTGTGCATACCCTGGAAATGTGCCTACTAAATCTTATTCAGTATGTGTCAGCCTCCTTACATTTCGGTTTTCCCAGAAGATGACTTTGGGATGAAATATTGGAGCTCTTTCGACTGGAACAAAACATTCTCTATTTGTTATACCAATAATGCTTTAACTTCTTGCATTTTACTAGTCTTCTCCACCTGAATTCTCCCTATCCACCTAAAAAAGCAAAACCCAGCAATAATTCAAACCCTCGGAGGTACATTATGAAAAACATGTGCAGCAGAATGGCTGTATGCTAAGGTAGGCACCCAGGGATGAAATCCCAAGTTTTATTCCCTGAACTCTCTCTGCTACTCTGTCACGTGGCAGGTGGTTAACTCCACCTTTACCATGCTTCAATGTTTCCAATCAAGGAGAGGCAAGTGGATGATATATCTGGCAGGTACTTTCATAAAGGCATTGTGAGAATGTAGAGGATTCCAGGAGGAACTCTGCGCAACACCTATTGTGCCCTATTTCAGGTTGGGCTCAGAGTTTAAGAGTCCTAGCGGTGAACTATGACTAAGAGGCAGTGACTTGGGATGCTTTCATAAGCTCAAAGGTTTGACGCACATTTTTTTTTTCTAAATTGCAAATGTTTGTGTCTATCCATCAGTCTTGAAAACTTCCTGGGACCTGTCATTGTACATAGGTAGATTTTCTCTCTGTCCTACAATTTTTAGCTTCCTCTATAATTACTTTGTTTACTCACGTCCCCTGCAAGGACTCTCCTAACAATTACTTTGCTATAATGTTTAAGATAACAAAGGTGATAAAGGCAGTCAGAGGAACCTGGCTGGCTGGGGTATGGAGTGGATTCTCAGCCAGTAACATGAAGAAATGGTACAGCTATTTGCTCTTCCATAAGGAGAAGGAAAGGAGGAGGATGAATGGGAACAGGGCACAAAGGCATCATAGAAACCTGCAAGTGAGAGTTGGAGGAGGCATCTATCTGACCTGGAGATAACTAAAAGAGACTGATCATGACAGCAGTATGCATTGTTCCAAGAGTTTGTTTAGTTGAAATGATAAGAGTAGGCCTGGAAAATGGAAGGAATCAGCTGCAGTCTCTTTGTGGCAAATAAAGATCCTATGAGGAGGCGTATTTAAGCCTGCCATCAAGGAACTGGAACGAAGAAAGGTCTTGATTCCGGCTTTGACTGTATTAGTGTACTGTAATCTCTGGCACTAAATCAAAAAGCCTTTGGAGAGAACATGCCTCCAAATAAAACAATTTTATCATTCTCTGGGGTAGTGGGGGAGGATGCAAGAACCTACTACTTTGTTAGACCAGAATCTCATGAAACAAGGACAGCACTCAGGGTGGTCCCTCTGAATGAATGAAATGCAAAGAAACAGTTTCTTAAAACCCCACGATTCCTGTTTTTGAGTTATTAGCATGTTTTTTGAGGTTCTTTATAATTTCATGTTCAACTTTGTTTTGCATTGTGGAAACAAATACATTTTTATATCCGCTACTTTTTTGTTTGTCTGTAGCGTTCTTTTCATGATTGTTGCTGGGTGATTGTGTTATTAGCAGATGTATTATGTCTGGCATACTGGGCATCTAATGTTTGGGAGACCAAGAACTCCCTTTCTTCCATTCTCTTCATTAGGGGACAGCATGCCTCTGTGACAGAGACTGTACATGTCCACCAAAACCTGTTTTCTCTTCCTCCTGGGCATCACGTGGAGACGAGCCACCTGATCAGGACTGTGTCATGAGTGAAAAATAAATTTTGACTATGTTAAGCCACAGAAAGCTAGGGATTTATCCATTTGCAGTAATTAGTATTACCTTTAAACACCTTTTATTTTGGGAACTGCTTTTCTCCATTCTTGTAGATTCAGCAGGCAAAGCCGTGTTTTTAGAGTCTCTGTCTAAACCCCATTCCCACATATACTTTATTGATTCAGGGTGGTTCACTGACCCAAGCTGAGCCAACCAAATAGAATTTTAAAATTCTAACCAAGAAAGACAGTCAGTTTCTCTTTAGCACTGGAATATGTAAGATATTAAACTTAGAAACCATCAAGAGAACCAGTCTAAAAATGAGAGAAAGTAAAGATGAAAAAAGGAGATGGGCAGGAAGGAGGAAGACAGGAAAGAAGAGAAATGGGGGCAGGAAGAGAGACAGATTTTCCTTTTGAGTCTCTGAATCTTCTTGCCCTTTTGTTCAGTTATCTCTCTGCCCTTCCCACGGTTTAGATGTGATAGGACCTAATAACTTTCCAATATATTCCCATTTGTCGCCTAAGCTAGTTTAGGTTGGTTTCTGCAATTCATGACCAAAAGAGTCACGACCAATACATGTCGTAAGAGACTACTTATTGTATTGTAATATAGTGTTGAAGTCCATCATGATAGATATCCAGATAGTCCATCTCCAATAAGTATATATGACAGTCAAGGAAATATAGAAGCAAGAATATAGAAACAGCAGGTTTTTATGTTCAAAAGCTTATAATCTAGTTTGGAAAATAAATACTATATAAACCAATGCCAGAATCCATGGTACAAAAAAAAAAAAAAAAAAAAAAAAAAAAAAAAAAAAA
>NW_016807055.1:1893803-1909945 GCF_001698545.2 Rhinopithecus bieti
AAAAAAAAAAAAAAAAAAAAAAAAAAAAAAAAAAAGACTGCAGGGGAATTGTTAGGTATTTGGCATAGAACCTAACTATCTTGAACAGGGAAAGAGGACTTGGTAGAGTCATTGGGAACCGCTTGAGGAGAAAGGCTTGACTGAAGTATTTCTCTCACCTATGATACCAACAGTTGAAAATGTTTTAAGTAATGGGAGAAAAGGTTAGTAAAATCTAATTTTAAAAAATGTTGAAAGCACATAAATATATATTTTAAAATGACCTAATCAACATTTATAGAGCCATGTCTAGGGGCACTCATCAGCCAGCAAAGAACAAGATTTCATTTCCACCATCCTTCTTTGCTTTTTTCTTTAAGTTTCAGAAATACTGAACTGCTGAGGGTTCTCTTGTCCAGACACAGGTTGCCAGCTCAGCCTACTGTTTTTGTGTTAGGAGGTGCCTTCCAACCATAGTAGATGCTGAAGAGACAGGTCCAAATGCCATGCTCACAGTGGACTATTCTGGCCACAGCTGATTGGGCCAGAAGTGATCACCTGACCCGAGCCGAACTAATCACATGACCTTCCTCTAGGTAGTTTGAACTAGGAGAGGTGGAAGTGTTAAGGCTGTGAAATTAGGGCTAACGCTATTTCCAGGTAGCCCAATCCATAAAGTCACAATTTTGAGAATAGACAGGTAGAGGAAATGGAGTATCAGAAAGGAGAATGGGGCAGACGTTCAGGTTGAAGTGGACATGGGAGGTTGTGTGGTGCTAGTTCTTGGCCTTACTACCTGAAATTGGTTTCCTTACTATTCCCTTCAATACTAACAGTAAACTTACTTTTTACTTGAGCTTCTTAGAGCTGGTGTCTTCTTCTCATAGACAAACAATGCCTGATCAGAGTGTTCCCAAATATTAATATAATGTGTTTTGTTCCTGTGCACGCATTTCTCCTGCCTGCAGTAACTCTGCACATTCTGTTCTCCAGCTCTCTCTGTTCATTTCTGAAAACCCAGCTCAGCAGTCAGTCCCCTTCCGTGGAGAGCTTCAAGTTATTTATCGAAGAATAGATAGCTCATAGTAAGGAAGCAGAGGGACTTTCAGTTAGGGGAGGGTAATGGGAGCCAAGCAACAGAGAAGGGGTGTGTACAGGAACAGGGCAATGAGAAGGATCAAAACAGAGGCTTGTTTATGTTAGAGAATACAGGGGACAGCAAACTTTAGGTATTTCTGCAGGACAGATATTTGTGATGTTGGCGCCATTTTGTCTGAAGGCTAAGGGCTCACCACATACTGGATACCACTGAGAGGTCACACGGTAATTTATCCCAGCCAAGAAAGAAACTGTAGCTATTTCCAGGCATCAGTAATAACCCATTTCTGTAGCATTGCGAGGTTCAGCTCAAGACAGAGGACCACCCAGACGTACCACAAATGTTTCTGCTAGAATTCAAATAAATCACATTTGCAGACACTATAGTGCTTCACATCAGGGGTGAGAAGGGCATGTGCAAAATAGCATAAGCTCTGAGGGGCTGGGAGGAGCAGTTCCCCACATTGCCAAGGCGGGCCATAATGAGGACGATCTTCCTGCTGGGAAGCACCAGAACGCATGTATTGATTGGAGGTGAATGCAGTGAATGTGAAGTTGGGGAGTTTTGCAGTTTAATCCAACATTTGTCACTCTTGGAAGAATGGACAGTTCAAAGTAAAACCTCATCCATATTGATGTGTAAGAAGAATTCTGGGCTAGGAAAAATGGGGCCCGTGAGATCAGGACTGGGAGAGCTAAGACAGAGCAAAGGTCTTCCCAGTAGCTGTCCATAACACGCGGACCAAGTTAATTGCCCTGTTGGAAGAATTAGGGAAATGATATACTGAAGCAGCTAATATAATGTCTGGCTCAAAATGGAGATTGAAAAGATGTTGGCTCTCTTCTCCTTTTAGATCAGGATGGTAGGGGAAGCTTTGGAAGCAGACTTCTGACTGCTAGAGAAGAAAACAAAACAAAACAAAAAAACGGGGAAACACAGAAGTGTGTTTCTGGTATGCAGAGAAGTTGAATTTTCCATTTTGGGGAGAGGTTGTTTTTTGGTGGGGAGGAGGGAGCAAAGATGGAGTGCCTACTTTATTATTATTATTATTATTATCCCTCAGGTTTGCAGGTGATGGAGAGAATACCAAGACCTAGGCTCCCCTGATCTCCCTGCATCCCTGTCATTTCTGGCAACGTCGCTAATCGGCCCAGCAGCCCGAATCCACACGCCCGGCGTCCAGGCTCTGCAAGGTGCAGCTGGTCTCAGGCCCTGTCTCAGGTAAGTAATGGGCACTTTGGGCTGCAATTTCTGTTCCTGAATAGGCCTCCTATCTCAGAGTCATGCTTCAACAAACACTCAATTAAAAGGAAAAAACCTCTGGGTGATGGAAGGCACCCTATTACTGAGAAGCAGGGGATGTTTACTGAAGAAAGCGACTTCTCCCTAGTTACTAGTAGCTGAGCAAAGATTTATGAGCCAGTTTGTCCCACAGCAATCAAACCTGAAATGTGAAGTTTAAACTGGCGCATTTTTTAAATCAACAAAACAAACTAGGCCATGGGAGTTGCTTAGAATTAGGAATTAGGCAACGCAGTGGAGTGTTAAGACCATGGTTAAAAAGGAGCTAGGCCTAGGGTGGTTCTGTTAGCAAAAGACACTAAATTTAGCACCAGACACCTACAGATGAGAAGTCAATATTATTTTTTATTAAATGTTCCCTCACAGCTCATGACTGTGATCTGAAAAAATACATTTTCTTTCCAGAATACAGAAGTAATCAGAATTTATTCACGTGGGCTGACTGAGAGTTTTGACATCAAAGGGCAATCCTGTCTGATTGATACCACTCAAATGGCAATATTGTTTGAAGAAATGTAGTTAGAGAGATGACAATTTAAAGGCTGTAAGAAGTTACAGGAAAAGTGAGTGTAACATTCCATACCGATTTCTGACGTGTGATACTACATGGTGTTGAATTGCCAGAAACTTGTCAATTGGGTTTCCCAGAGATTGAGTATCTGAAAGGAAAAGGAGGAGGAAATGTGGTTTTCAGGCACCTTACAAACACCACAGGAAACTCTTTTTTTCCCCTGGGCTAGTCATTGTGGTAAATGAAGGCTTTGGTTTCTAAGACTCTGTTAATAAACCATAGTCATTTCCTTCACGTGTTTTACTTTGGAAAGGTTTTTTGGCTGGGTGCGGTGGCTCACACCTGTAATCTCAGCACTTTGGGAGGCCGAGGTGGGCAGATCACTGGAATCCAGAAGTTAGAGACCAGTCTAGGCAACATAGTGAGACTTGGTCTCTGTGAAAAATACAAAGATTAGCCAGGTGTGGTAGCCAGTATCTGTAATCCCAGCTACTTGGGAGGCTCAGGTGGAAGGATCGCTTCAGCTGGGAGGTTGAGGCTGCAGTGAGCTGTGATGGCACCACTGCATTGTAGACTGGGTGACCGAGTGAGACCCTGTCTCAAAAAAAGCAAAAACAAAACCCAAAAAACAAGTTAACAAATAACAGTTTTTTTTTTTTTTTTTTTTTTTTTTAAAAGGTTTGTTTGAGTAGAGACTTTTAAGTACTCCTGTATCCTTGGCCCCAAAGAGGGCTCTCCAGACAGAAAGTTGCCTGCATGTCCCGGTGCTTGAGTATGATACTGCTGTTCACTGCTCTGTCCCAAGAAAGCCAGCATTGTCTATGGCATACCTTTGGAGGAAAGCCTTTGGGGTAAAGAAATTACAAAAATGAAGGTGGGGGAGTATTACCGTTTGTAACAGTCACTTAAGAATTCTTAACATGTTTCTGTCATTGGCTAAAACCAAAACAAGGTAATACACGACACCTGTGACCATGCTAAAAATAAGAGGCACAGCTGCCCCGCCGTTAAAGCAAGCAGGTCACGCAGCAGGGGCATTCCTGTGGGTGTGCGGCCTGGGAGACTAACAGAGAAGAATCACCCAGCAGGTAAAACAGCATGGCATTCAGTGAGCAATAGGCACAGTAGTCTAGGGTGAAATTGCCAGTGAAACAGTCTTCTCAGAATGCTGGGATTTTAGAGAGCACAGCTGGGAAGTTACTGCGGGATGGAGAACCCATCAGCCTCTCTCGTTGTCTCTTTCCTTCCTGACTTTCTTGCATCAGCCATCAGTGCCACACTGTGTGCTGGGCTTGGGGGGATAAAATGGGGAACATACACACCCAGTTTCTGTCCTTAGTGAGCTTAGAGTAGAATGGGGAAGAGAGATAAACCCAAGTAAATAGTATACAAATAAAATAATTGCCAACTGTGATAAAGGACTATGAAGAAAGCAATTAAAGTTCTGAGTTAGAAGGTAGTATGAGAGCAAACTGCCTTTCTTAGGGTGGTCAGGAAATGTTTTTTGGACAGACTTAACATATAAACAGAGATCTATAAGGAGCAGGGAGGATTTTAAAGTTTGCCGTGGGTGGAGAGGTTGGGGCAGTACTGAAAGAACGTGGTGTGGCTGGAGAACAGTATACAACTGTGACAGTGAAACAAAATAGAACAAAAGAAAAGAGAAGGCTTTTCATCAGACATGGTGACAAGTTCGTTTTGGTCCCTCACCCTGTATCTTCATGGTCTCTTCAGGCCTTCTAGACTTCCATTGCAAAGCTCTGGCCTCTTTGAATGACAGGTGATGGAAATCTACACCAAACTAACTTGAGCAGGGAAAGGGAGTTACCATACTGTGAGCCTGTCAGGGTGCAGCTGACCAATGGACGGCTGGGGCCTGGGGATATGGGAATCGAGATTCACTTTTTTTTTCTCCTGTGGTTCTTCTTCGTTGTCCAGCAGACAGGCCTTGGCCTGTACTACAGTGGAACAGTGTTTCCAGTAGCAACTGAGTGTATATCTTCCCAAATTTGCCACCAGACTGGGGGGCTGTCTTCCTTTACTTCCAGTTTGGCTCATGCTTGGTGAGAGACTCTGTTTTCCTTGGCTTGGGTCACATTCCCACCCAAGGAGACAGGGTGCTGTGGGTGGCAGCATGGGGGAGGAAGCAACTCCCCTGCAGATGCGGGACCCTCCGTGTGCCTGCCTGCCTGCCTGCCTGAGAGGGCGTTGGTATGAGTGAGAAAGGGTAAAGGGGTGTGCGTATGTGTATTGTGAGATTGTGTGTGTGTATGTGTGACTGTGTATGGGAGAACATGGATGTGTGTACATTTGTGAGTACGTATGTATGTTGAGTGTTATGTGTAAAATTGTGTCCTCCTAAAACTCTTATGTTGAAATCTTAGCCCCAATACCTCAGAATTCAACGTTGTTTGGAGAGAGGTATTTGTAGAGACAATCAAGTTCAAAGGAGGCATTAGGGTGGGCTGTACTCCCATAAGCTGTTGTCTTTATAAAAGGGGAAATTTGGACACAGAGCCACTCACAGAGGGAAGAGCTTGTGAAGAGACACTGACAGAAGACAGCCATGTACACGCCAAGCAGAGAGGCCTGGAACAGATCCTTCCCTCACAGCCTCCAAGGAACCAACCTGGTCGACACCTTGATTTCAGACTCTGGCCTCCAGAACTATGTGAGACAGCACATTTCTGTTGTGGAAGCCACCCAGTCCATGGTACTTTGTTACAGCAGCTCCAGCAAATGCACACCATGAGTGTGTGTGTGACTGTGGGCATCTGAGTGTCAGTGTCAATGTGTGTGTAGACTGGGAGTTGCTCTGGTCATAAATCTAAAGATGGCCATCATGCCCCTCCTTTTCTTTGCTTATCCAATACCACTCACATTTCGAGGCCTGCCACAAATCCCCCTCCTTCCTAACATCTTTCACGGGTTCTCAGTGCTCCAGGTGCAATTCTGGCTGCCACCAATTAATCGCATGATTCATGGTGACCTTGAGGGAAACAACCTTTCTCATTAATCTTTGGGTCCCTAGTATTTGTCATATGGCCCAGCATGTAGTAAGTACTCAAATAGTATTTGTTTGCTTCACTTAACCTTCTGTTTAATTTTTTTTACTGTGAAATAAAACACATGTAGAAAATCGTACAAAACAAGACTTTACAGCCCAGTGTTTTATCACAAAGTGAACATCTGTGTAACTACTACACAGAACAAAAAATGCATTCATCAGTACTCAGAAAACCCCTTACTCTCTGCATGTCCTCTTCTGGTGATTTTACCTTCCTTGCCCCCGGAGGGTAACTACTCCCCTGATTTTTATGGTAACCACTTCCATGGCTTTCTTTATAGTTTAGGCACCTAAGTTTCATCCTAAATCTCATAGTTCAGTTTGCTTGGTCAGTAATAAAAAGGTGTTCAACTTTGCCAGCAATCAAGAAAATGCAAATTAAAAGGATGATGTAATAACACCACACACACAACAGAATGACAAAACTTAAATGACTGGCAGTAGTGATGTTAAAAATAAAAAATTGCAAACACAGCTGAGAATATATATTTATTTTGGAAAAGTTTGGCATCTTAAGTTGAAAAACAAAAGTATGTGCAATGTGCACACAAGACATGGTTGTGTGAATATTCCTAGCAATATAATTGGTAATAATGAGGTGATGGAAAAATCACATTGTGTTTATGGTTTGTCACTGTCTGACTACTATTGATATTGAATCTTCTCTTGGTTCTTGGTCATCATGGCAGGGATTCTTAGCATGTTTTGAAGTACACCTAAAGAGATTCCTATTAGACATCTAAGTGAAGATGTCACACAGGGAGTTGGATATATATGGAGTTTATGAGAGAAGTCAGGGATGGAGATAGAAATTTGGGGCCATCAGCACACAGATGGTGTGGAAAGCAATGGAAGAGATAAGATGACTTAAGGGATATGAGTCCTGATGCAGAAGAGGGCTGAGGGCTGAGCCTCAAGTGGTCGTGAGGAATCCAGTAAATGAGATTGGAAAGTAACAGACAGTGAGGTAAGAAGAAAACCAGACACATATGATGTTCTATAGTCCAAGAAAGAATATTCCCAAAAGTGAGAATTATCAAATGATGATATGATTAAATAATCAAATGATATTGGGAAGTCAAATTAGACAAAAATTAGGAAAAGACTATTAAGTTTGGCAATGCAGAGGTCATTAACGACCTTGAAAAAACAGTTTTAGTGAAATGGGGGGATATTAACCTGAATGGTAGGGGTTCAAGAAAGAATGAGTAGCGAGGAAGTGGATGCAGAGAGCATGGCAATGTTTTGAGTGGTTTTACTGTAAACGGAAGCCAAGAAATGGATAGTGGAATTAATGGGAAAAGGAGGAAGGTGTGTGATCAGGTAACAAGCCAGGAGAGAATGAAGACAATGACTGTGTCGAAGTCCTCATATGGGCAAGAGGGGACAGGATCCACTGCACAGATGGAGAGGCTGGCTTTAGAAAGGACAGACAGTTCAAGCCCTGTTATAGGAGGGCAGGTAAGGTGCAGGCACAGCAGCAGAGAGGATGCCAGGTTTGGTTGCAAGATAAGAAACTTCTCTTTGGGATGTTCCTCCTTTCTTAGTAGAACAAGATATGATGTCTTTGAGAGACCAATGTGTAGGACGTGTTGAAAGTTCAAGTGAAGAAGAGTCAGTGTGTGAGAGAAAAACTTGTCTCAGAGGTCAGGAGAGTGAACTGGCAAGGACAATAAGCTAGAATTCCTGGTTAAGGTTGAGGACATTGTTAAGGTTTGTGGTCATGATTTTAAAGTGTGATTAGTCCAAATGATTGTGAGATTTCCTCTGGCCTTCAGAATTGGCTTGGGTGTAGGCATGGAGTAGGCAGACAGCTGAATGTAATTAGCATTGTGGTTTTGTTGACTGAGTACATACATAAAGGGCAAGATGAGCAGATGAGAGCTGAGCGTGCAGACGCGAGGCAATGTCAGAGATGGACCAGGGAATTTAAACTGGGGAAGGAGGGAAGTGAAAGGATGATAGGTCCAAGATTTCTATATCCTGAGGTTACTGCAACTGTGGTAAAAACAATGATCAAGATGGAAAGCTCAGAGGTTGTAATGAGAGGGACACTTAAAGCCAATATTTTGGAGGAGTGAAGTTATTGACAATGAGAAGAGACAGAGTGTGACCAGGAAAATAAGTGGCTGAGGCAGGATGTAGGATAAATTCAGCAAAAAGAACAAAAGTCTGTGAGATCTATGTGATTATTTAACCACCCCCCATTGTTAGAGAAGTGGAGAGGAAGACAGTGAGCAAAGACCCATTCTTTCATTTAATGAGAGTCATCAACAGGTTGAAAGGTAGACTCTTACAACAATGTGAAGTATCAGATGGTATGACTGGGTTTACAGGATGGAGTCAGGAGTGTTAGTCTGGAAGAGGCAATGAGGAGAGCTCCCCGCTCCTTCAGGAAAAATGTTATCAGAGGAAAAACACAACCAGTGTAGTGACTGGGGAACACTGTGCCTTTGGGATCTCCTGGAGATTTTCATTGGCATGAGAAGGTGATGTATTCAGAGAAATTGAGTTTCTAGGTTTTTTTTTTCTTTTCTTTTTTTTTTTTTTGACAGAGTTTTGCTCTGTCGCCCAGGCTGAAGTGCAATGGTGGATCTCAGCTCACTGCAATGTCCGCCTGCTGGGTTCAAGCGATTCTCCCGCCTCAGCCTCCTGAATAGCTGGGATTACAGGCATCCACCATCATGTCCAGCTAATTTTTGTATTTTTAATAGATACGGAGTTTCATCATGTTGGCTAGGTTGGTCTTGAACTCCTGATCTCAGATGATCCACCCGCCTTGGCCTCCCAAAGTGCTGGGATTAGAGGCATGAGCCACTGCACCCAGCCTCTAGGTGTTTTTACTCCTAACAGACCATGACTTCCAGAGGACCCTGAAAAGGGTTGGGAGGGCAGTTAAGGGAAAGGACATGGGATTAGATAGGCAGATAGAGAAAACTCTATGGGGCTGTGAAGGTGACAGGGATGAAGGTCCTGAAGTTGGTCCCTACATCTTCTAAGGAAGGAATGGGTCACTAGTTTTAGGCAGACCTTGGACTGGTATCTGCCAGTGAGTAGAGGTCTGAGAGGAGATGCTGAGCAAATGTGACCATGTGTGGCCCACCAGGAGCATAGGGAGCTCTGTGGGTCTCTCTTCCATTCTGCTGTGAGTAGGTTCAGACCAGAGGAGGGGTCAATCATGCTAATATGAGGCAATCTCTTACTGATACAAATGTAGAGAAATAAGATCATTTAGGTAAAGAAGGCTCTGGGTCAGTATACTTCCTGATTTTTGTTTGCTGATCTCAGAAGAAAATACTGGGATAAGATCTTCCTCTGAAAGGAATTTGTTTAAATCATAAGCAGATGAAAACGCGTTGGTACCCGTAGAATATTCTTGTCCTGGATGTTTTTAGCAGCTTATATTTAACCAGCTATAATTCTTCTTAAGCACCATTTTGTTCGGTCTTTTGAAACTGGAGATTAGTCTTTCAATGAGAAATCTGCATTTCATTGTAAAGATGGAACACAATGCCTTCGGCTTACTTACTCTGTGGAGGAACAAGCTTATTTTGGTAATATATCTTTAGCATATTGTAAAAACAGTGATTGTAGCAAATTTATTTCGGGCAAGACAGACTGAGACATGCACACGTGTGGCTCAAGGGGCATGAACCATACATCCTCTATTTCCCATACTTCGAGTAATGAAAATTTTAGAGGTGATGTCAGTTATCTTTGATTTCAAATTGGGCGTCTGTGATGAAAGAACTAGTGAGGAAAAAAGTAATTTCAGAATGAGAGATTATTGTAATTAGGGTTGGCAACAGATTGCTGTGCTATTAAAATGTTTGTTTACTTTCTACTTCCTTGGGGGAAGATATAAAATCTTAAGAATTTTGACCAGTGGTCAGTTCTGCCTCCCATTCTAAATATTGTGCCTAGTAGAAATTGCAGAGGAAAGGCTTATATTCCTTCCGTGGTGCTAGCCTCACAGTGTTTTGGCAAG
Organism: Rhinopithecus bieti; assembly: GCF_001698545.2. NCBI lineage: Eukaryota > Metazoa > Chordata > Mammalia > Primates > Cercopithecidae > Rhinopithecus > Rhinopithecus bieti. The sequence goes on from NW_016807055.1 coordinate 1,903,750, forward strand.
AGGCATCCATAATAATATCCACCAACATCCACCAAGCCCTGACCATTTATTTGACTACCATTATAGATTTTGAGTCTATTCTTGCATGTGCATTCCTGTTGCCACTGTCCCAATTCAGACACTCAACATCTTTCAGCCATGAAATTACTGTAATTTGTGAAAAGGTAAGTATGATGATTTCAGTCTAAATCAGTTAAGGAAAAACTGTTTTGAGGGGATGAGGTTTTAGTTAGGTTTAAATGCAAGTTAGAATTTTGAAGGGTGTTGTAGGTGGGAAGGATGTTTTGAGTAAAGAAATCATGATGAGAAAGCTTAGGGCCCATTTGGGAGGTAGTAAGCAGAGCAGTTGACCAGAATTCCCTCAGGAAGGAAACGAAATAGGAAAGTTGGGGCGTGATTTAGTCAAATTCTGATTCCCCAGTGAAGGAGATTGAGCTGTACTTAGAGAATTGAGAACAATTCCCCTCCCTTTATTGTTGGTGAAAGGAAGATAATTTTCAGCTCTCTGGTGTCTTGGATCATCCTGAGGAAGAAACTGGAGGAGAGGTTATAGAGGATGGTGGTCACAGCAAATATCTCTCCTGGAAGAGAACCTGCAAACAGTGATGGTGGGTGTAGTAGTTAGGGTCATCTAGAGGAACAGAACTAATAGGATATATGTATATATTAAAAGGTGTTTATTAAGGAGGACTGACTTACATGATCACTAGGTAATTCCCATGATAGGCCGGCTGCAAGTCGAGGAGCCAAGGAAGTCAGTGGTGTATCAGTGAGAGTCAAAACCTCAAAAGTAGGGAAGCCAGCAGTGCAGCCTTCAGTCTGTGGCCAAAGGCCCAAGAGTCCCTGGCAAATTACTGATATAAGTCCAAGATTCCAAGAGCTGAAGAACTTGGAATCTGATGTTCCAGGGCAGGAAGCATCTAGCACAAGAGAAAGATGAAAGCCGGAAGACTCAGCAAATCTGCTCTTCCGTCTCCTCCTGCCTGCTTTATTCTAGCCTTGCTGGCAGCTGGTTAGATGGTGTCTACCCAGATTGAGGGTGGCTATGCTTCTTGCAGTCCACTGACTCAAATGTTAATCTCTTTGGCATCACCCTCACAGACACACCCAGGAACAGTACTTCGAATCCTTCCATCCGATCAAGTTGACACTCAGTATTAACCATCACAGTCAGGGAGGGACCACAGCTGCAAAACCTACCATGGAGATTTACCAGTTCCTGTGGCTCCTGGTCACAGCCAGCAGGAAGGTATTTAGAGGTCAACTGAACACTGCCTCTAGACCTGCCATCAGCAGGACTTTGGCATGCTTTTGGTTATAATAAAGTTTTTGTTGTGACTGAAACTGCTGTAGAAAAGTTGGGCCTTGAGACTCAATTGTGCTGCTATAAAAGATCATAATTCTTAAAAACCCAAGTCTAATAGAAACCTTAGTAGAAGTGCAGGCTCTCACAAAGCTCTAATTTTGCAAATAAATAAGACAGCAAAGCAATGTCTACAAAAAGACTTTATGCTAATAAAAGAGATTATTTTGCAAGGCAAAGATGACCAGTAACACATTAAAAAAGACAGATATTTAAAAATTCATCCTATGTCTGTTTTACAGTTTCCAGGATAGAGCCTAGTACCATTCCTGACAGAAAGCGGGTGCTCAAGAAATATCTTGTAAATGAATGAATGTGAAATGTTCTGGACTTGGGAAGTAGTGCTCCTAATATTTACTTGGCTTAAAATTGTTTTTTAAAAAATTGTTATGTACAAACATGTGTTAGCAACAAAGAAGAAAATATCCCACCATTTCCCCAACTTTTAGGATTCTTCAGACCAGGATAAAGAATAATTTGACTAAAAAATCTATAAAGCAAATAGTTCTGAATACTTGATCTGGCAAAACTATCACAAACTTGCTGAAGGCATCATAGCCAGAGCAATGAAAATATTAATTAGTTATTTAGTGTTTTGAGTTCATGGGAGAGTGTGGATTCTGTTTGCTAAGTAGCTTGATTTGGTTTTAAAATGCAACTATCACAGCAGGGTGGTTTGCATAGCTCTGTTGTTCTTCCCTGCAACTTGTTATCTTTTTCGTTTCATAACCTTTTTGCTGTTGGCAATGCCAGTGAAGAATCTACTGCCCACTCTTCCAGTGGGTCAGGACTAAACCAGGGAGGAATTATATACATTAGCAGATACGGCAGTTTGGGGTTTAAGGGTATCACTCTAAAGTCACAATTCACACACAAAGAATCAGTTTTATGTGGTGTTTGGGGCTGTCAGGTGGGCCTGGTTAACCAGCTTCCCCAGAGGTGACTTTTCCCTATTTGGTCTAATTTGCATCAAAGATAAGAATCAGGCACCATCTGGTGTTCAGGCAGTTTCTTCTGGTAACACTCTCACGGTGGCATGGACCAGATATAGCCAGAGGTCAGATGACCCCCTGAAGGGGAGGTTTTCCTTTGGATACCATTCTCAGAGTTTGCGGGATCCTTCCCCCTTTCTTTTTTTTTTTTTTTCTTTTTTTTTTGAGACGGAGTCTTGCTCTGCCACCCAGGCTGGAGTGCAGTGGCCGGATCTCAGCTCGCTGCAAGCTCCGCCTCCCGGGTTTACGCCATTCTCCTGCCTCAGCCTCCCGAGTAGCTGGGACTACAGGCGCCCGCCTCGTTGCCCGGCTAGTTTTGTATTTTAAGTAGAGACAGGGTTTCACCGTATTAACCAGGATGGTCTCGATCTCCTGACCTCGTGATCCGCCCGTCTCGGCCTCCCAAAGTGCTGGGATTACAGGCTTGAGCCACCGCGCCCGGCCTCCTTCCCCCTTTCTTATACCTGTATTCTGTCTGGGCCAGTTACCAGGTACTTATTTCATAAAGGGAGTTTAAACTATTCTTGCAAGGGTAAGCTTTGTTTTAAGGTTTGTGAAAATTGCATCTGTACTGAGGTGGCCTTGTCTCTAGGGCAACCCGTTATCACAGAGACTGGGTAATCTTTGGGCCAGAGTTGGAGCTCCCCAGGCCAGGTTACATCATACTGCTAAGTAACACATAGTGTAGGCCCTGTGAGATGGATGAGTGGGCCCTATGGTTATCATTAATCTTATAGCCATGGTATGTCTCTTATAGTATACTACATTTTGGATGAGGAATCAAATTGTGGAGAGCTCAGGCTGGAAATACTGTGTTGCTTGTAAGGACTGGGTCTTATAACAACATCCAGCAAAGCCAAAGGGCTGTGCAGAAAGGTTTGGTTTGACAGGGGAGTGAACAGAGACTCCTTTTTTAGCAGGCTCAACTTGAACCTGCTCAAGTCTGATTGAAAGAGAAAAGACCAAAGAGCTAAGGTGGGAGAATTTTCTCCCTTCAGTGTTTGGGAGAGAAAACTATGAATGCCCTCCAGCATATCGAAGAATGGAATTGTTTTTAAAAATAGAATTTGTGGTTGTTATAGAAAATGTTGAAAATACATTGTCATAGACAGTGTGCTGGGATTCTTCTCCTGGGAAGGAATGCTCCTACTTAGGTGAGGGGTGTACCTGGGATTACAGACTTAAGGTGCAAAATAAGAATAAACCTTTATCTGGTGGTTTCTTTATATCTCCTCCTGTGAATTCTGACTTTCGTTCAGAAAGAGAGGATGGATTTTCTTGCCTTACAGTTTCCGGGGAGGCATGCTGTGGGAGTCTCACTGCTTCGAAATAATTCGTGGATGTTTTGTGAAACCTTTTGACCTGGCTGGGAGCCTGGGGCTTTTGAGCATTCAAGAATAATAGGCAGCATTGAAAAGGAGTGGATAGAATGTTTTATTAACTGTAGCTATTTTTATTAACTGGAGTCAGGGGAATATCAGAAAGGATCAAAATTTAGGAATTCTTTGAAAAAGCCTTTATTTTACATGAATTTTATTTTACTTTGCTCCAATGCTTTACTCCATGGTATAACAGATGCCCTAACAAATGAGAGAGCTAAGATGAGGCTTTGAAATTTGTATTTATTGTTAAAAGTGAGAGGGATATGAAGAGGAAGAGAGAGAGGTGAAGAGGTAACGGTAACTTCTTTGAGAGCTGTTTCTTGCCTCCAAAATATGCACTATTCACAATAATGTTTAACCAGCATCCATCTATCTCTCTTAGTCATGCTCACTTTATAGATTTTTATATATGCCCCAACTTAACAGGTACATTTTGAATACCAACTATGCATAAAGCATGTTCTAAGGTGTGTAAGGATTTAGAAATAAATTTCATATAGTCTTGGCTTGTAGTCTCTTAGTTGGCTTAACTGCCAATTATAAATTTATTATCCTCTCTACCTTCCATCTCAAGATTCCAGGCATAGCCTTTATCCTTAGTAGATGAAACTGTTAGGAATTTTTGGTTATAAGCAATAGAAACTAATACTGGCTAATTTAGGCAAAAGAGATATCTGTAGAAAGATAGGGAAGTTGCTTATGAGATTAAAGATCCAGATTTGGAACAGACAGGAAACATGAAGCCTCAGAGGGTCTTGATAGAAGGAAATAGTCAGCTGTCTTTTCAGGGTCAAGAATTTACCAGTAATAAGGAAATTCTGACTGTTTTACTATTATTCTTATCTTCTAATTCTAGGAAGGAAGCATCTGATTGTCCAAGATGAGTCACATGTCTGCCAAGTTACCTGGGGATGATGAGCCATTTTGATTAATAGACATAGCATACTGTGAGGGGAGAAGTAGCTCACCAAAAGTTGGGATATATTACTAAATTAAGTTGGAAGAGATGCTGGGCAATCAGAAAATTAATAAATATACTTTACAGATAGGCCAGACACTGTCTCCCCTAACTCCTACCTGTGTTAGGTAATGACCTGGGTGACAGAAGATATAGGACGTTGCAAAAAGATGATGTTAAATCAAGGGGTGGGGGAGAGCTGAACCCACCACTTCTTCCCCTTCCTCATTTGAGGGGCCTGTCTAGACCCAGAGGAGGAAGTATTATCTCCAGATCTTGGAAAAGGGACTCCTGGGCCTAGTACCACATGGTCTCTGACACTGAAAAGCCCATTGCGGTTTGAGGCACCTGTGTGGAGTGGGCTGTACATTGGAGAGGCAATAAGCCAAGTATGCTGGGGCTGACTACACATCAAAGGGATTCCTGCTATTCTGAAGTCAGTCAGGTGCACTTGGAACTGTCCATGGTGCTGACTGGCACCCCTTAAGCCTGTCCTGCAGAATGTCTGGTCTCGATACTCAGGGCCCAGACAAGATTGTCTTTGTGGTGACAGCTACTCAAATGGCCCATACCCAGATATGGTCCTTGAGGTGGCTGTCACTTGTGCCTATATCACTTGGGTGAGTATACCAGACCCTCCCCCACCACAATGAGCCTGACTACCATATAGAGATCACGACTGAGCCAGAAAGAAAATTATAGATGTTCACATTGTCTCAGTATTAAACGAAACTTACTGATGTTTTGATTCTAGGAACAAAAACCCAAGTTTTCCAGAATCAGAGCTAATGCCTGCTTGATTTCTCCATGACTGAATCTGGGCTCTTTTGGGACTGAACAGAAGCTCTCAAATGGATATAATCTACTTGATTGGATCAATTAGTTGAATTATTGCACATGCATTTAGTGTGCATTTGTAATGGATAAGCCCTTAGAAGAGTGCTGCAGGGATACAGACTAAGTTAAGAATTGTAGAAAACGGGGAGTAAGGATGGACAGTCAAGCTGTGGTCAGCTTCCACTGTTGCAAGAAAAAAACATGGGCACAAAATAAGTAATGGAGCATATATGTGTGATGTGTAGAGATTAAATGTCAAACCGTGTCATGCTGGAATGAGCTATGACCAAGAGGAAAATTGTGTAAGCAGTATGAAAATCAGGACTCACCTATGGGTACATGATATTTCCTTATATCAGAAGAGGTCTGGCTAGAGATAGGATGGATGGGCTATTTGTGAGACAGTATGGCAAAAACACAGTGTTTATAAAAATATTTTTGATAAAACTCACAGTGAGAGATACATATCACATTGGGGTGCATATGCCCTCTACACCTCCCCTCCACATTTCTGGAACAAAGGTTTTATAAAGTAGTGCTTATGTTTTTAAAGTCTTACTTCGAAAAGTGACTTATGGGCCAGGCACGGTGGCTTATGCCTGTAATCCCAGCACTTTGGGAGGCCAAGGCAGGCGGGTCACCTGAAGTCAGGAGTTCAAGACCA
>NW_016807055.1:1910448-1957330 GCF_001698545.2 Rhinopithecus bieti
CCAATACAAAAAAAAAAAAAAAAAAAAAAAAAAAAAAAAAAAAAAAAAAAAATTAGCCGGGTGTGGTAGAGCACACCTGTAATCCTAGCTACTTGGGAGACTGACGCAGGAGAATCACTTGAACCTGGGCGGCAGAGGTTGCAGTGAGCTGAGATTGCATCACTGCACTCCAGCCTGGGTGACAGAGTGAGACTCCATCTCAGAAAAAAGTGACATGTTTTTCAAGGATTACTTATATTACTTTAAACAGTGACACACTCTGATATTTTCTATCTCTTCAATTGTATTCTATACCTGTCTATTCAACTTCTAGAAAAATTGCTGATTGTAGTCCAGTAGATTGCATTCAGAACCACTAGTGGGTCACAACACATACTTTGATAAATACTCCATAGTGACTGGATAAAGCTTCTGAAATCTGTTAATCTAGGTTAAAATTTTGAGTTTTCTATTTCCTAATTTTCCTAAATAACTAGTGTCTAAATCATCTTGGGTTGTTACAGAAAATAGCATAGACTAGGTGGCTTAAACATCAGAAATTTATTTTCGTGTTCTTCTAGGTGCTGAAAACCTGAGATCAGGAGTCCAGCATGGTCAGGCTCTGGTGCGGTGCTCTTACTGGCTTGTGATTGCTGCTTTATTGCTGTGTTGTCACATGACCTGTCCTTGGTGTATGCAAGTGGAGACAGGTGTCTCTCTCTTTATCTCTCATAAAATCACCGAACTTATCAAGCCCTAGGACTCATTTAACCTTAATTTTCCTCTAAAAGCCCTATCTCCAAATATAGTGGCATTGGGGTTAGGGATTTAACATGTGAATCTTTGGGTGACACAATTCAGTCCACAGCACTTGGGCAAGTGGTTTAACATCTCTGCATCTCAGTTTCTTTCTCAGTGAAATGAAGGTAATAATATACTACATAGTTTGTCTGTTCATCAACAATATTTACATGTGCCAGGTCCTAGATAAAAGAACAAAAAAGCAGAGAGAAAACCTCACCCTATGGGACACTCGTGAATAATAAATGAAGCAATGATTGTAAAGTGCTGAGCAAAATGTAGTGCTCAATAAACATTTGTGGTCGTCATTGTTAATTGGTAAGATGCACCTGGTTGAAATGGAGTCCATCCCCTAGATGAGAGGAGGTATCTCCTGTCATGTTGCGGGTGAGATACAGTTGTTAATGTGGGTTCAATCAGCCTGTCCACATGGCTTGGATGTGCCCTTCTGTGTATTCCTCACTCCGCCATCACAGAGTCAGGCCCAACACTGTGGGGAACTCAGCTGTACGAAGATAAACGGCATGATTTTCCATAACGGAGATGGATAGGAGTCACAGGGACTCATAATCGAGATGGATAGTTAGACATAAACACAGCTCTAATGCGTCACATCAGTGCTATAATAAAGTTATGAACAATGAGCTGTGGGAGTACAGAAAAGGGCGGTGAGTTCTGCTTGGGGTGGAAAAAGCTTCTCAGAAAAGTAAGGTTTGAGCTTTTCCTCTCTTAATTTTCAGGAAAAACGTAAGGGTGGTGTTTTAAGCAGAGGCAACAGCGCAAAAATGCTTGCACATACATGCCGAGGGTAGGATAAGAAGCCAGGGTGTCTGGATCAAGGGGATGCTGGAGGTTGACAGTGAGTGGGCAGGTGCAGGTATAGCAAAAATGACTCTAAAGTCTGATTTCTTTCTTAGGAGATACGGAAGACAAATATTGGGGGTTTTAAACAGGGAAGTGTCTGGCAGTTGGGAAGAATGGTTAGATAGGTGGGCATTCCACTAGGAAGCTATTACAACTCAGGGGAGACATGGTGAAGGTGGGACAGTTGGTAGTGGGGAGAAATGGACTCATGTAAGGGACATGTGTGAAGTTGAATTTATGGGGATTAGTGGAAGATAAGAAAGAGGAGTCAAGATGACTTTAAAATCTTTCTCTTTGGTTATCAAGGGACCCTTGTCTGAACAGCAGATACAGATGGAAGAGTGAGTTTGGAGAGAATAGTGAGTTCATAATGGGCATGCTGAATGTGAGTTTTCTACATGGTTTGTGTAAACAAGAACTTTGTGATAAAGAGAGAAGTAACCGCAGACGTAATTATATTATGACATAATATTCAGCCCCAATTAGCTGCCGAGAAACCTGTTAACCCAACTTCCACAAAAAATCGTATTTGAGAAAGTTGCATTTGAAAACTAATTTGAATGTCTGGCAGTAACTGAGTTGCCAACAAACTGGGAGGATAGAGCCTGACGTATTGCCTGTTTCTGATGGTGCACACACTGTTTCTTTATTTAGAACCTCTTACCAGTATCAATTAAACCCAGTTAAATTTGACATCTCTTAACCTTACATTGGATCAAATTCACTGCTACAGCAGAACCCATATGGCACGGAGACAGTTGTACGCATCAGTTCATTGCTTATGTAGAGTTGCTGGCCCAGTGCCAACCAGTAATCACTGCTTTTTGTTAATAGACATGTTTGCTTTGCAGTCATTTCTATACACAGGGCTCTGGATTAATTAGATAGAAATCTGTCATCCATCTAAGAAACCACAAGAACTCACTTTCTGTGCTTCTGAGGGAAAGGGAACAGCAGATTTTGGCAAATTTTAAAAAATGTGTTTTCTTGTTTCCATAAGAACTTAGCCGACTATCTAAATAACCAGTGCATAAATAATTTTTGATAATTAATAAGGACCGTAGAATGGGTTGAGGAATTGAATAGATGAGCCCTCAGATAAATTAAGGTGAGATTTTTCTCATGATATGAAATAGTTCATTTTTTTAAAGCACTTAAAAAATATTTGTTTCCTTGCAAGTCAACAGGTGAATTTTGTTTGGGTGTAAAGATTTACAGAAAGAGCTCCTCTGGCCATCAGGTCAAAGGTTTGTCCAAGCTGAAAAAGTAGCCACCAGGTTTCTTTGCACACAGGTTTGGGTGGGCCGAGAAGTGACCTTCCAGGCACTTCTGCAGCAGAGCTCTGCTGTAACTCTGCCTTTGGGGTCTGCAGCACCAAGCTGCCTCAGGGAGAGACCCCTCCACCTTGAGCAACTTCTGCTACATCACTAATGAAACCCCGCTGGACATGACTTATGCAAAATTCTTCTCTGAAGTCAATATTTCCAGACTGAGTTTCTCTTGTGGTAATACAGATATTGCTTATTGTTTCTTATATGGAATCATCAAAGATTTAAACAGCACCCCAGAATTTCCACCCCATTTTTATGGGTCGTTTAGACTAGTGCATGATATATATTTGTTAAATGAATAGAAGATGGAGGTAGAAAGCAGAGGAACTAAACTCATGTCTGTGTAATGATGTCTGATGTTTCTGTATTTCTGCATTTAAAAGGCCCCAATCTGCTATATGCATTTGACCTCTTGGTTAAAAAGAAAACTATACCATCCAGGGTTAAATAAATGATTGATTAGCCTGTTATTTGAATGACTCAGTTTGTTGCAAACATGAATCTTGCATTTTTAGAATTCCTATTTCTTTCTTAAATGTTTTATTTTATTTTTATTTGGCATATAGTAATTGTTTATACTTAATGGTTACAATGTAATATTTTGATATATGTATACATTGTGGAGTAATCAAATCAGGCTAATTAACATATTTATCACTTCAAATATTTATCATTTCTTTGAGGCAAGAACATTTAAAATTCTCTCTTTTATTTATTTTGAAATATAAAGTATTTTATTATTAACTATAGCCTCCATGCTGTGCAAGAGATCTCCAGAACCTATTTCTCCTGTCTAAATGAAACTTTGTGTCCTTTGACCAGCATCTCCCCCTTCATATCCCACTCCCTCAGCCTCTGGTAACCGTCATTCTACTTTCTACTTCCACAAATTGGACTTATTTAGATTCAGCATATAATGAGATCACATGGTATTTATTTTTCTGTGCCTGGTTTATTTCCCTTAGCATAATGTCCTCTAGGTTTATCTATGTTGTCACAAATTTTCTGCTTTTAAAAGGCCAAATAGTATTCTGTTGTGAATTTATACCACATTAAAAAAATCCATTAATCAATTGATTGGCATTTTGACTGTTTTCATATCTTGGGTATCGTGAATAATGCTGCAACAAATATGGTAGCGTAGACATCACTTCAGCATACTGACTTCAATTCCTTTGGATATATATCCAGAGGTGGGTGGGATTGCTGGATCATATGAAATTCTATTTTAGATTTTGGGGAACTTCCATATCATTTTCCAAAATTGTTGTACTAATTGACAATATCACCAACAGTGGACAAGAGTCCCTTTTCCCCACATTCTCACTAACACTTGTTTCTTTTATGTTATGATAGATAGCCAATCGAACAGGTGTGAGGTGATATCTCATTGTAGTTTTAATTTGCACTTCTCTGGTGCTTAGAGATGCTGAGCATTTTCAGATATATCTGTTGGCCATTTATGTGTCTCTTTTGAGAACTATCTGTCAGGTTCCTTGACTATTTTTAAATAGAGTGGTTTTCTTGTAATTGAGTAGTTTGAGTTCCCTGTATATTTTGGATATTAATCCCTTATCTGATGTATGATTTGTAAATGTTTTCTCTTGTTTTGTGGATTGTCTCTTCCCTCTGTTGTTTGCTTCCTTTGCTGTGCAGAAGCTTTTTAGTTTGATGCAATCTCATTTGTCTATTTTTGCTTTTTTTGCCTATGCTTTTGGTGTCATATCCAAGAAATTACTGCCCAGACCAATATCATGAATCTTGCATTTCTGACTATTTTCTATCTAATTTGTTCCAACACCACTTTATACTTATTGATCGCTCATTAATTGGTTCACTATCATGCCATGTTGGGTACTTAGAGACTGGCAGGTTGAGGTTAATAGACCTTTTCCTGCTTTTCACGGTAGTTGCCTCAACTAGCTGTATTGTGATTATGCAGTAGACAATCCATCTGATCCCTGCTTTCCAACTTCCCCAATGAATGAGGAAGACCTTGGTTTCCTTGCTCAATACCAAATAAGACCTTAGTTGTAGTATAAAGTTATCAATGTAATTAGCCAGGGAAAGGAAGTAGAGGACATAGGACAGACTAGGCAGCCACAGAACTGATACGGGCAAGGTGAGCAAAGACTTGTTTGTGCCTAAGGCAGAACAAAGAAGACATCAGAGCTGATTCCTGAAGAGATATCCAGGGTTGTGATTGCCTGAAGTGTTTCAGGGAAGGTAGGTGAGAGCCAGTAGGAGTAGAATCCATATAATTCAACATCTGTGTCTTAGGTCTGGTTAGTGGATTGTCACATAGACAGGGGCAAATGGCTAGGCAGTACTCACACAAAGCCTGTTAGGGCAGTGTTCGTTGGGAAAAACTTTCTGAGGGTAGGGCAGTAGCAGTGTGCAGGTTCATCATTGTCCATTGCATCCCAGGGAGGCACATAAGGATCTAGCAGGACCAGGGGTGAGGCTGTGGGCTTTGAGGATTACAAACCACATGGTTAAGGAAGCATTGGGCTCTCCTTTGATGAGCTCAGTGGTGTGGATGCCATGATAATATGTCATGGCAGAACCTTAACTCCAGTCCTGTCTGGCCAGTTTGGGGATAGTGTTAGATGGAGAACCAGCCTGTCCCTTCTGTGGTCAAAAAGCTGAGTTCTGAGCCATGGAGTTGAATCTGTATGTCAGGGCAATCTGGGAGAAAGATTTACATCAGCTTCCTTGATGCCAGTCCTTCCCTTGATACATGGTGTGTGGGATAGGAGATTTGGGTTGGCCAGGATTGATTGTCTTAAGTCCTAAGCCATAGTTAGCATCCACGCAATTTGCGGGAGCTAGCTTCTTTTTCTGGGAGACGTGAATAAAAGAGATCAGTCCTGGGCAAGTTAGCACTTACTTCTCACCAAGTGATCAGACACTTGTTCTCATAAATCATCAACACGTCCTGGGAAAGACTTGGAGGTGCAGAAATAACAGAAACTGCCATTAATTGAATGCCTACAATATGCCAGATACCTTACTAAGCACTGTCTCAATGAATTATATCATTAAATAGTGGCAACACTTAAGGACAATAGCATTTTAGGTAAGGTACCTATGATAATCAGAGGTTAAGTAACTGGCTAAAGACCATTCCACTAATCAATGAAAGAGCTGGAATTTACCTTCAGGAGTTCCAACTCCTAAGCCTGTGCTAATAGGCATCAACCTGTACTGCCTCATTGCCTCTACTGGACAGTCCCAAGATCACACAATCCAACTGCATATCCTAGTGGTTCTGATTCTGGGAATCCTTGTACTTAAGAAGCTCAATAACAGAAGTAATATCACATTAAGAAAATACAGGTATGCTTTGAGAAATATGGAAAATAACAAGCAATGTATTTCTTCACTAACTTTGAAAAGTAAATAACCGTCATTAGCAATTTACTAACTTAAAAAAATTATCATTTTCATTCTTTTGATGATTTTTATAGCCTTATTGAAGTTCAGTTCACCTATTTTTTAATCCTATTTAGCAAAAATGTTATCTGTGTCAACTATATCAGACTTTGCTTTTACTTGCTTAGTTTTGGGCAGTTATCTTTAAGTATTAATATGAATGTTTCACTTAGCAAAGCCCAAAATTCATAAACATGTTTGTGCTCCTCCAAAACAGCATATGGAATTTGTAATAGTTTACTGATGGCCTTTGCCCTCCTAATTTTCATGTGATTATTACCTACTATTTCAATTGTTTTTAACTGTCTTAATATCAGTCATTGTTTTCCTTTTTTTCCTCCCGATTTCAGTCAATGCTTGTTTAGAATTATCTACACATTTACCAGTTTCTTCGGTCACTATTGCTTCTTGCAACACACTCATTTCGTCTGTATTTGATTTCCTTCTTATTGAAGGATACTATTTAGTAGTTCTTTAACCAACGACTTTCTCTCAATCTTGGTCTGAAAGGTTTTCATTAGTCTTGATTTTTAAATGATTAGTTAGCTAGCTATAGAATTTTCTAGATTGACATTTATTTTCTCTTTGCAATTCTTGTTATTGGTGTGATTCATCAATTTTAAATTTACTTATTTCTCAAATCTTAGAAAATTTTCAGCCTTATGACTTCAAATATTATAATTCACCCATTATATCTCTTCTTTTCTGAATTCTTGAGATATATGTCATATCTTCTCATTTTCCCTTCGTATCATTTAATGATTCTTTTATACTTTTCATATATTTAGCTATATGAGCTGCCACTTGGATAATATACTTATATCTTTTTTACACCTTGTTAATTTGCTTTCTGATGGAGCTGGTCTGCTTTGTAACTCATCCATTAAGTTTTCAAAATTGATGACTATGTTTTTAATTTTAAAAAATTCTATTTGGTACTTGTTCACATCTAGGTATTTTAAAATTTACTAATTTTAAAAAATTGTCATTTCCATTCCTTTGATTATTTTATAGGCTTATTCAAGTGTAATTTACCTATAATAAGCTGTATATATATAAAATATTCATTCTGATAAAACTACTAAATATATGTATCCATTAAACTATCACCTCAAAATAGTAGACATATTCATTGCAAATTCCAAAAATTTCCTTCTGCTCCTTTGTAATTCTTCTCTGTCACCCTTACTTCTTCTCACCCCTGATTCCTAAGTAACTACTGATCTGCTTTTTGTCATGATATAAAACTTTTCATCTTCTAGAGTTCAATATATATAGAATTATAAAAATACAATGTATATTCTTTTCTTGTGGCTTCTTTCAGTAAAGTGATTTTGAAATTCACGTTTCTGAGTGTAACAATAGCTTATCACTTTTTATTGCTGAGTAGTATTCTGCTATATGGATGTACCACAGTTTGCTTACCCGTTTGCCTATTGATGAGGCTCTGGATTATTTCCAATATTTGGCTGTTACAAATAAAACTGCTACACACCTTCAAGTACAAGTTTTTGTAGAGTTATATGATTACATTTCTAATACCCAGAAGTGGGAAGTCTGAGTTATATGCCATATATGTTTAATATTTTAAGAAACTACTGTATCATCAGTATATAGAAATGCAATTTATTTTTCAGATGGGTCTTATATCCTATAACCTTGTAAAAGCTCAATTATTAGTTTTGATAGCTTTTTAAATCATTTTTTTGGATTTTCCACATGGATAATCATGTTCTCCATGATGTCTTTGCCAGGTTTTGTAATCAGGCTAATACTGATAAAATAAGATGGAAAGTATCCTGTCTTCTTTAATTTTCTGGAGGAGTTTATGTAGAACTTTTATTCTTTTCTCCTGAAATACATGGTATAATTCACCAGTGAAGGATTTGGGGCCTGTAGTTTTCATTATGGGAAGATTTTTAATAACAAATTCACATTCTATCATAGACATAGTTCTATTCAAATGATCTAGTCTTTTTCTTCAATGAGCTTTGGTAGCTTGTGTTTCTCAAGAAATATCCATTTGGCTATGTATGGTGGCTCGTGCTTGTAATCCAAGCACTTTGGGAGGCCGAGACAAACAGATTGTTTGAGCCCAGGAGTTTGAGACCAGCCTGGGCTACATGATGAAAACCAATCTCTACAAAATATACAAGAATTAACTGGGCATGGTGGCATGTGCCTCTAGTTCTAGCTACTTGGGAGGCTGAGATGGGAGGATTGCTTGAACCTGGGAAGTCAAGGCTGTAGTCAGCCCAGATTGCACTGCTACCCCCCCGCCTGGACAAAAAAATGATACCCTGTCTGAAAAAAAAAAAAAAAAAAAAAAAAAAGAAATATGTTAATTTTATCTAAACTTTAGAATTTATTGGCATAAAGAAACATGTTAAAGTTGCAACTTTGTTTTTTTGTTTTTAATGATTGCTTCAGGATTTATAGTATACATTCTTAACTTATGGAACTCTTAGTCTACCTTTAAGTGATACTATACTAACTCATATCTAGAATAACAACCGTACAACAGTTTTTGTCCATGTCTTTCCTCTGAGGCTTTATGCTTTTGTTGTCATCACGTTACTTCTTCTTGGAGGGGTTAACTCTTGCTTAATGCTCTGATGTTTTTTTCTCTTTAACATCTCATTGTTTTGTATGCCCACGGATTTCTATTTTCCTTTTTTTTGAGTTTGAATATATAGTTAAAATTCCACCCAGCCATTCTGTAGTTTATAGTTGGTAGAAATTGTCCACATCATCTCACTCAACCCTGCTGTTAAAGTTCCTCAAAGAGCTTACTGTCCAATGAGAGAAACTAATAATAAACCCAATCATAATTATTCAATTATAATTATGAAAAGTATTATGGAGATACTATGGCAATTGAGGCTCCTAATCTTGTTTTAGGTATCCCTAAAGAAAGCAATTTTAAGCTGAGACCTGCAGGTGAATGGTGAATAGTGACTGGCTAGAATAAATGACATTGGGGTGCAGAAATTGCATTTCAAGTATATGCTATTGTGCAAGTATAGGAGACACTGTTCAGTTTTAAAATGTTGATAAGAGATAATGGTGTCTCTTAACATTTAAAAACTGAACAGTGTCTCTCATCAACATTTTAAAATTGTTCAAATATAGGCAATATGTGAACAGGTATGCTCAGAGAGCTGAAAGAAAAGTCAGCTTGACTAAGCCATATTAATCAAGAGACAGACAAGTGAGAAAGAACATTTTGATGATTTTGAAAATTTTAATTGTTAAACGTTAGTGGAGAGAGGGTGGAGATTTGCAAAGAAAAAGATGAGGCGTTGGGATGAGGTACAAAGTGCAAAGAGAAATGTACTACCCAGGAGTGGATGCTATTAACACTGGCAAATGCACGATGATGGCTGATGGAACCAGCTATTCATTTACTGTATATTTTCTTTCACCTAACATTTATTTCATGTCTACACAGCAGGAACTATGCCTTCAGTCTAGTCTAAGTACAGACATATAATTAAATACTTATATTTGATAAGAAGAAAGAGAAAAAAGGGCATTTATCAATTTATGTGTTAAAGTTGGTATTGTTTTAGATTTCTTTTCCTTTGGATGCTTAGATTTTTAGACTTCAAATGGGTGGGTCCGGGAGCTTACAGTGTTGGAGGCACATTTGAGAGAGCCTGTCTGTTAACCCCACAAAAGGGAGATGGGAAGGAGATAGTGTGGAGGATCATGTCCATGTTTAGGAGGTGTGGAGACTGGGACATAGCAAAATATTCCCATTACCTTCATATCTTTCGGAAGGTAAAATTTGTTTAAAATGAACACAGAAACATTCTCAGTCAACAGATATAAGACGATCAAGAAAAGCTTTTGGTAGGTGGCAGAGGTGTTAGGAATAGGTCTTCCTAAGGATGAAAGACAGTCAAGGTTAAGTTATTTTTGCATGCTGAGATCTTAGCTACCGGACACTAGTTCTTTATCTCTGCTTCTTCCTGCTGTGGTTCTAAATCCCTCCGAAGTGCAGGACCTGGAGAATCATGCTAATGTAGCATGCTAATGCTAATCAGCTCCAAGTGATATCTCTGAATAGAGTAGTGAGAGCAATAAGGTAGAATGGAGTATACGAGAAACACAGAGGTAGAGTATGTCCTTGGTGGTGGGATGTGACCTTAGAGGGCATGAGTGTGGTTGAGACTCACACATTGGGAGTTACTCATTATTTAGATTTGTCCAGTGTGACATCATGATACAGACTTATTGAGATGAACAAAACATAAAATTCATGGTGTTGATAATGAGAATAGTAGCTTTTTTCTGTTCTGCTGGAATTTGTGCTTCATCTACTATTTTCTTCGGGATTCGTGGTCATAAAACTTAGTAGTCTTTACTGATATGGAAAAATGCATCTCCCTCCTTCCAAGAAAATGGTGTATGTATGTGTGTTATAACAGATAAGTGTGTATGTATGTATTTTTGTGTGTGTATATGTGATTTATTTCCCTTATCATCATAGAAAGACATTATGCATTGGATTTTGCAGAACCAGATGGGGAAACTGGACTGCTTGTGTGTTTGGATACTTGTGTCTGGAAGCTACAAACCAGAACTAATTAGAGACAGTTGTGGTTGGCCGTGACAGGAGCAAGCTTTATGGCTGGTGGACTTTAATTCCCAGAGTGCTACATAGCAAAGAGAAAACTTACAGACACAGTTCTGCCAGCTGGGAATCTGTGGGCACTTTTGCACACAGTATTTCTGTGGGATGCTTACTATACAGAACAGTGTCTCTTATCAACATTTTGAAACTGAATATCTCTCACGTAAAACTTGACTTGTTGCTTGCCTTATTAAAAGCTGGAGGCCCGAAGGTTCCCATAGATTATGTTTGTAGCCTGCCTTGATGATATATGTGTAAATTACTATGCTCTAAAGCTCATTTTCAGGCCCATTGTCCTATAGAGGTTTTTAGTTTCTGCCACAAATAAAGGATCTATGGCTCACACAGGGTAAAATAAAGAATCTATGGCTAACATAAAGTTGCTGAGAGAGCAATAGCCATGCCCCAGAATCTATGGATGGCCAATGATGTCCAATGTATGCAAATGTGTTTCCACTATGACACTGGATATAGAAATCTTTATGTAAGGACAAGGTTTAATAAGCATTTTCAGGCACCATTTAAAGGCCACAAAGGAATGTGGCCTAAATGGGCCTGAATGTGTGTTAACTAATGTGCTCAGACACTCTGGCCAAGGACTCAGGTGTTTAGAGCACAATAGTAACTAGTTTAAGACTGTGTATATTTAATCATCAATTGCTCTGGTTAATACTGTTCTAATTCCTGGCTTGTTAACTGCTTATGAACACACAAAGTTGGTAACCAGGTTATTCAGCATGACAGGAATAGCACAAATCTATCAGCAAGCCTGGGAAAAATGTATGTATGCATATATATATAATATATACATATAATTATGTGTATATATTATATATAAAATATAATATACATAAATATATATTAAATATGTAATATATTTACTATATATGTATTTAATATATTACATATATTTAATGTATATATATAATTATGTTAATGTATATAATTACACAAAATTGTGTATAATTATATATTATATAATATGTAGTCATACATTATATGATACCTGTATATATAACATATAATNATATATGTATTTAATATATTACATATATTTAATGTATATATATAATTATGTTAATGTATATAATTACACAAAATTGTGTATAATTATATATTATATAATATGTAGTCATACATTATATGATACCTGTATATATAACATATAATTATGTATACATATATAAATATAAACATAATTATATATGATATGTTATATATACATAATATTCATGCATATATATGTGTGTAAAATACTTTGGATCATTTTTTCCAAGCTTGCTGATAGATTTGTGCTGTTCCTGAATAATCTGCTTACCAACTTTGTTGGTATATATATCATATATGTATTATATACACAAATACACATGCATACATACATACATACATGCATACATACATACACATGCATACATACATATCTATCTCTATATCCTCTATATCTATATCTATATTTATGGAGATATAGATGGCAGGAAAGAGTGCTGGTGAATTTTTAAATTGTAAGGTTTTTTTTATAGCTACCAATAGCATGACTTTCCACATGTATGGACATAATACAACAATTCTGACCAAAAGAAAGAGGATTTAAAGTTTGAATACAGAAAACACTATAGAGAAGGATTCTGCTTATCCAGCAGCACAATGATTAAAAGCTGTCCCTTTCTCCATAGAACCATGGTGAAAGATAAGCAGATGGGAAAAGAGAGCCCAGAAATCTGCAATGTGGGATACCCTGAAGAGAGCTCAGACTTCTGGTTCAGCAATTGATCTGAGGCCAGCACTGGCCTGAGGTGAGTCTGTGCAGTGTATATGTCTAGATAAAAGTGTAAAAGTAACCAGAGATGTCAGAAAGGCCCAAAAGGCATTTGTGACCACTAAGAATATGGCTGAACATGGTGCTCCTTAAAACTAGCAGTTGATTTAATATCATAGGGATATTTAAAAAATCATCTCTTCCATGACATGTTTTTTATCTCTCCTACATGGTATATATCTCTCTTCACCACCTTCACCAGTAACTATGGTTATGACTCAATTCTTTCCTTCATCTGCTTTTCATTTGAGGTCCAAGACATAGAATGTTGAGAATTCAGGTTTTGGAACTAAAATTTTAATTTAGAAACATTGCTCAGGGGGCTTAGAGACCAAAGGCTTATCTTTAGGAGCAAATGGCCAAAGAGAAAGATCTACTCTAGAGCATACGTGCAGCCTAATTTCCTAGGGAGTTCCTTCTTCCAACCTCTATAGTTGGCTTTTGTCATCTTGACCACCCTTCTCAAGCTTCTACCTCATCCCTGCCTTGTTTCCATCAACAATAGCCATTGGGCCTTTCTGACATCTCTGGTTACTCTTACACTTTTATCTTTAAATCCAATGGCTATTCTTTAGATCTTTTATTTCACAACATTTTGCATGATTGATTAAATCATCAATTTCTCATTTACAAATTTTTAAACATTTTAAAATTTCTTATTTACATTGGATTTTATGGCACCATTTTCTTCTAATTCACCTATTTATTATTTTTGATTAAGCTTTCAATTTTTTTTCTTCCTTTGACTGTCCTTAAATACCAGTTTACCCTAGGCTTCCTTTTCTTCCAACTTTACACTTATCTTTCCTGGACAGTTTCATTCATTCCCATGATTTCAACTACTACATCCATGTCTATAACTCAAAAATCTTAGTATGGAACCAGACTTCTCTTCTGTTGCCCAGAATCATATACATAACCATTCATCACTGAACCCTTGAATTCCAATTAAATTAGTTTTATACCTCATGCAGACTTGCTTGATTTTCATAAAAACTGGAATTTCGATTTGTGGGACATGCTTCTAGATCTAAAAGCAGAATTTCAAATGGGACAAACTTATGTCGTATTCAGGCAATGTTAAAATATGCATTTAAACTGAAGTATGAAATGGAAGAATGAGGAGAAAAATACATGGGTTAAGCTATGACTCATGACTCTTCTTCCCCTCCCAGTCCCTTCCTTCCCTTTCATTCCTTTCTTATCTATTCCTGAACAAGTGTTTCTTAAAGCTAGCAGGTAGGCAGAGCATAACAGGTGCCTATGTGGAAAGGGGACGATGTTTGGTGTTAGAGCTCAAGTAGAGTGAAGAGGGTGTCAAATCAGAGAGGCCTACAGAGTCTACATAGTGGTGGAGGCATGCACATGGACAGACGCCTCATGTGGGGTGTTAACGTCTGAGCTGAGTGAGGAGTGTTTCATGCAGAGGAGATGATGGCAGCAGAGATGGAGGAATGGTTACAGTGATAGATCAAAGCAATAAATATATTAACATTAATGGGATCCAAGTTCTCAGTTTTGGAGAAGAAAGATACACATGCAGCGGGGAGAAAACTAAAATGAACCCTGTGGTGTTGTATTTAGTTTGGAGATATTAGTGTGAACTTATGATTATAGATAGATAACAGATATAAAAGTAATATAAATATTAAATGTATTTGTGACATATGTGTATACACATATACTACTTATATGTACACATGTACTACATACACACATGCATATACATACACACAAATACACATATATTTGTATATTCCCTGTCTCTGTGCATTGTAAAGATCTTGGAGCAGCAGCTCTTCTAATATCAATGAGCACACTTAGCAGCCAAATATTGGTTTCTAAATACCATTCTCTAATAAGAGAAACCAGAGCTCGACTCATTCCAGGTCTGGGGAGGGAAAATATAAGATGAGCCGGAACATTTTGTGCCAGAAAGTGAGGAAATGATCAAAGGATGATGGAGACTTGCCAAAAACACAGGCACCTGCTTGTAGGGGCCCTCAATGACCAACCTGAGGGCAATTTCAGCATCAAAATAAATTATGGTGGTAATAGGTTATAACCCATTGTATAAAATAAGAAACCATGGATTCATATATGTATAAATAAATGAATAATTCAAAATTTGATGAGGAAATGGATAGTTATATAGGCTCAAAGTATCTCTCTACAGAATATTTATTAATTAAACAGTGAGAAAGAGTAACTTCAGTGGAGAAACCTAGCATATACCACCTTAATCAAGCAATCAAAGTGAACATCATTAATAAGATAAATCAAGATTCTGTGCCACCTGGTAGGATGCATCACTTCTGTGATATTCCTGCCAGAGATGCCTAACCTGTATTATGAGAAACACCAGAAAAATCTAAACTGAGGGACACTTTAGTAAGTAACTGCCAGTAGTCTTCAAAAATGTTGAGGCCATAAGCATCAAGGAAAGAAGAATAGTTTTTCTAGACTGAAGGAGACAAGTGGGACATGAAAATTAAAAGCCATGCATGATTCTTAACTGAACTCTTCTGATGTAAAGGACATTATTGAGACAATTGGTGGAACTTGAAGGGGGTTCTGAGAAATAGACAATAGTTATATATCAATGTTAATCTGATTTTGTGGTTATACAGGGGACTGTGTTTGTTTGAAACATACTAAAGTTTTCTGGGGTGATGAGCATCAGGTCAGTACCTTACTCCAAGTTATGCATGGAAGAAGTTTTTTGTACTTGCAACTTCTCTATACGTTTCAAGGGTTTTTTTTGTTTCCAAAGAAAAATAATTATATAAAAATATAAAGCTATGGCTTGGATAGGGCATCAAGGTTCCGAAAACAAGGTGAAAAGAGGTGATACATAATACCAGGGTGGGGCAAGGCTATTTAAATGGGTTGTACAGGGCCAGGGAGACTCTAAGTCACTGAATTGTAAAAACTATACACTGAGAAAAATGCAGAAAGATTTCTAGTGACTCTGTATCCAACCATTGAGAATCAATAGAAAATTAAAGAGAGTGAAGAAAAAAATGCATTTGTTCAAAGCATCATCAAACAAGAATGCCAGAAATGAGGCTTTACTTTTCACTGGCAATGATTAGGAAAGAACATCGCTGTCTCCTCACTGTCTCCATTCTTACCCCTCTATCTCTCCATTCCCACCTCCATCTCTGCCTTCCCTTTCCTAACCTTTTGTTTCTTTCTAAAATCTGATGTAACCTCCCTCCCAACCCGCCCAAAAACCCTGTTTATATGTAGAACCACATTCTTGAACTGGGAAGATTTGACTTATTATCCATTTAAAATGTAAATGTCTAAGTGGACACTCTAATTTTTGGCAGGTCATGAGTTACTTAAACAAATTACTAAAGGAGTCCCAAGTAGAGACTGTCTCCCATTTGAGCCTTTCCAGGGAAATAAGTCTTTTTAAATGGCAACCATCAGCAGAGACTGTTCCTGTTTGTGTCAGCCAGGCAAGACTTACCTTTGTCTTGTAAAGGGTGGGCTGTATTCTCCTTGCTTTATGAAGTTCAACCTGTTACAGGCTGCGCCTGTCTTTTATCACATATGGCTTTAGGTCACTTTATCTCATTTCTGCTGAATGGGTGACTGCACATGCACAGTGCACATACACATTTGTATGTATCTAGTTATGTATATTTATTTAAATTTCACAAATGATAAATGACCATAGAAAAATAAACAAATAAAAAGCAATAGACAAAACCACAGCAAACCAAACCATATAAAATCTCATCCAGAGAAAACCACTGTTGCACTTCATTAAATATAGTTGGAGATCTTTTCCTGGGCAAATATATATTTGTGTATGTGTATGCATATTTGTGTTAACAAAATAAAACCTTACCAAATTTACTGCTTTGTAACTTTTTTTCACTCAATGGTATTTTATAGTTATTTTCTCATGTCAGCAATTGTGGCTTTATATTTTCTTTTTGAATGTCTGCCTAGTGTTTCACTGTGCATCATCCCCATACCGATAAGGGCTTGTATTGTTTTCAGCTTTTGCTATTATAATCATCAGGTTGATAGACATCTTTGCAGATACATCTTTGTGCATTTGTTCATTGATTTTCTTCGTATTAATTCCTAGAAGTGGGATTTCTGAATCCATGGTTTTGGGATTCTTTTGAAGTACATTGCCAGACAACACTCCAGAAAGGTTGTACCAACTGTCATGCCTGCCAGCAACCTTACTAAAATTTTTTAGAGGAATAATTTATACAAAGTAAAGTGCATAAACCTGAAGTACACTGCTCAATGAATTTTTGCAAATGTACATAACAGTGTGAAATTGTTTGTCTCTCTGTCTCCACCCAAATTTCATGTCAAATTTTAATTCCCAGTGTTGGAGGAGAGGCCTTGTGGGAGGTGACTGAATCACTGGGGCAGACTTCTCCCTTGCTGTTATTGTGATAGAGTTCTCATGAGACCTGATTGTTTGAAACTGTGTAGCACCTCTTCCTTAACTTTTTCTTTCTCCTGCTGGTCATGTAGGATGTGCCAGCTTCCCTTTCCTGTTCTGCCATGACTGTAAGTTTCCTGAGGCCTCCCCAGCCATGCTTTCTCTACAGCCTGCAAAACTGCAAGTCAGTTAAACCTCTTCTTTATAAATTACCCAGACTCTGGTAGTTCTTTACAGCTGTGCAACCCTGGACTAATACAGAAAATTGGTACCAGAGAAATGCAGCATTGTTGTAAAGATACCTGAAAATGTGGAAGCAGTTTTGGAACTGGATAATGGACAGAGGTTGGAACTGTTTGGAGGGCTCAGAAGACAGGAAGATGAGGCAAAGTTTGGAACTTCTTAGAGACTTGTTGAATGGTTTTGACCAAAATGCTGACAGGGAGATGGACAGAGATGATCAGGCTGATGAGATCTCAGATGGCGATGAGAAGCTTATTGGGAACTGTAGTAAATGTCACTCTTTCTATGCTTCAGCAAAGAGACTGGCAGCATTATGCCCCTGCTCTAGAGATCTGTGCAACTTTGACCTTGAGAGAGATGATTTAGGGATCTGGTGGAAGAAATTTCTAGGCAAAGCATTCAAGATGTAACTTGGGTGCTTCTAACACTGTAAGCTCATATGTGTTTGCAAAGAGATGGTCTGAAATTGGAACTTTATTTAAAAGGGAAGTACAGCATAAAAGTTTGGAAAATTTGCAGCCTGACCATGTGGTAGAAGAGAAGAACCTATTTTCTGTGGAGAAGTTCAAGCTGGCTGCAGAAATTTGCATAAGTAAAGAGGAGATGAGTGTTAATAGCCAAGACGATGGAGAAAATGACACCAGGGCATGTCTAAGACTTTTGCAGCAGCCCTTTCCATAACAGGCCTGGAGGCCTAGGAGAGAAAAATGGTTTTTGTGGGCCAGGCCCAGGGCCCTGTTGCTCTGTACAGCACTGGGATATGGTGCTCTACATTGCAATCGCTACAGCCATTGCTAAAAGGGGCCCAGGTAAAGCTCAGGCTGCTGCTCCAGAAGGTAAAAACCCTAAGCCTTGATTGCTTCCATGTGTTGGGGCAGCTTCCATGGTGTTGGGTTTGCAGGTGTGCGGAGGGTAACAGTTGAAGCTTGGGAGCCTCCGCCTAGATTTCAGAGGAGGTATGGAAATGTCTGGACGTCCAGGCAGAAGTCTGCCTCAGGATTAGAGTCCTCATGGAGAACCTCTACCAGGGCAGTGCGGAGGGGAAATATGAGATTGGAGCCTCCACACGGAGTCCCCACTGGGGCAAAGCCTAGTGAAGCTGTAAGAAGAAGGCCACCATCCTCCTGACCCCAGAATGCTAGATCCACCAACAGCTTACACTGTGCACCTGGAAAAGCCACAGGCACTCAATGCCAGCCCATGAAAGCAGCCACAGGGGCTGTACCCTGCAGAGCCACAGAGGTGGAGATGCCCAAGGCCTTGGGAGCCCATTCCTTGTATCAGTGTGTTCTGGAGGTGAGACATGGAACCAAAGGAGATTATTTGGAGATTTAAGATTTGGTGACTGCCCTGCTATGTTTTGGTCTTGCATGGGGCCTATAGCACCTCTGTATGGGCCAATTTCTCCCTTTTGGAATGGGAGCATTTACTTAAGGCCTATACCACCATTGTATCTTGGAAGCAACTAACTTGTTTTTGATTTTACAGGCTCATAGGTAGAAGGGACTTGCCTTGTCTCAGATGAGACTTTGGACTTGGACTTTTGAGTTAATGCTGAAATGAGTTAAGACTTTGGGGGACTGATGGGGAGTCATGACTGTGTTTTGAAATGTGAGAAGGACATAATCTTTGGGTGGGGCCAGGGACAGAATGATGTGGTTGGCTCTGTGTCCCCACCTAAATCTCATGTAGAATTGTAATTCCCAGTGTTGGAGGAGGGGTTTGGTGGGAGGTGACTTAATCATGGGGGCAGACTTCCCCTTTCTGTTATTGTTACAGAGTTCTCACGAGATCTAGTTGTTTGAAAGTATATATCACTTCTCCTTTTGCTCTCTCTTCCTTCTGCTGGCCATCCAGTGCCAGCTTCCCCTTCTCCTTCTGCCATGAATGTAAGTTTCCTGACATCTCCCTAGCCATACTTTCTCTATAGCCTGCAGAACTGTGAGTCAATTAAAACTCTTTTCTTTGTAAATTACCCAGTCTCAGGTAGTTCTTTATAGCAGTTTGAGGATAGACTAGTGTAACTACCATTCAGATTAGCATACAGAATATTTCTGTTACCCCAGAAAGTTGTCCACTGAGGCAACCACTATTCTGACTTTTGCCATCAAAGATTAGCTTTGTTCCTAACCTTCATGTAAATGGAATAGTATAATATATACCTTTATATGTCTGACTTTTCTTGCTCAATATAATATTTTGAGGATACATCCATATTGTTTTTTATATCAGTATTTTTTTCTTAAATTTTGGGGTAGTATTGTATTATCTAAATGTGCCACAAGATTTTAAATCTGTTTTCCTGCTGATGGATAATTGTATTGTTTCAAGTTTGAGGCCATTATGAATTGAGTTTCAGTGAATATTGTTCCACATGTCTTTTTCTGGATATATTCATTCATTTTTATTGGGTATATATTAAATTGTGGAATTGTTGGGTTATTAGGTAGGTATATAAGTAGCTTTATTAGAGATTGCTAATAGTTTTTCATAATTATTGAGGCAGTTTACACTATTCTCAGCAGTGTATTAAAATTTCCTGTTGCTGTTACTTGTGGTGAATCCATATGGGTCTGCAGCAACCTCAATTCTTGCCTCCCAGAAGAAAGAATTCAACTGAGGGGCATAAAACAGAGTGAGAGGCCAAGGCAGGTTTCAAAGGTTTCAAAGCAGGAGTGAAAGTTTATTAAAAAGCTTTAGAGCAGGAATGAAAGGAAGTAACATACCTGGAAGAGGGTCAGGCAGGTGACTTGAGAGATCAAGTGCACGGTTTGACCTTTTGACTTGGGGTTTTATATGCTGGCATACTTCCAGGGTCTTGTGTTACTATTCCCCTGATTCTTCCCTAGGGATGGGCTGTCCGCACGTGCAGTGGCCTGCTAGCCCTTGGGAGGGGAGTATGTGCAATGTTTACTGGTGTTGTATGTGTGCTCACTTGAGGTGTTCTTCCTTTACCAGTTGAATGTCCCTAAAAGGTCGTATACCAGTTAAACTTCACCATGTTACCTCTTAATGTGTGTGCTTGAGTCCACTCGTTCAACTCCTGAGATCTTGTTGGGAAGCTGCTAGTCACTGTCTCAAGTGTTTCTTTATACTGGTAGATTGCTTTCTTTGGCACTGGCTGAGACCAATTATTATTCTAGAGAGACAGTTTAACAACTGCCTGACCATCACCTGATGGTCACCTGACATTCCTGGTAGGGGAGGGAGCTCTCTCCTGTACTGTTCATGTCTGCCTGACTACCTACTGTAACATTGCTTCACATCCTTCTCAACACTGAAAAGTAGCACTTTTCTATCCTCCATAGCCATTTTATTATCTTTGTGGTGGGAAACATTTTTCTGCTCCCTATTTTGGTTTATATGCTTAATCCAGCACTTACTAAATTTATTCATTTATTTTTATATTTAATAAATATTCATTAAACAATTATTATTGTGCCTGATACTGTATTAAGCCTTATGGGTACAAAGATGAACTCATAAGGAACTGATAGTCTAGCAGATAACACAGGTATGTGATGAGGACAACAGCGTAAGCATGTCCTTTTGCTGAAGCACAATACAGAGAAAGGATAAGATTAAGGAGTGAAAGATGGAGGGGACAGCAAACAGGATTGTTGTATTTCCACAATAGAGATGATCATAATAGCTAGCACTTACTGAGCACACGTTCTACTGGATACTGTGCTAAGTGTTTCACGTGCCTCATCCGATGTACTGTTTGGTGTAGGTTATATTATGACTATGCTCACTTTACAGTTGAGAACATTGAGACACGGAGAAGTTGAACAACTTGTCCATCGCCACACCACTAGTAAATTAGGAAGCTGCTATTCCAACCCAGGAAATCAGGTTCTGGAGCATAGACTAGACTCTTGCTTAGATAATATGTGAACAGAGGGGTCTTGAAAAGGGCATGCAAGGCTGTGAAAGCAGCTGTATACCAGCAGTAGGAGAGAAGATAAGATGCAGTCTGGCAAGTCTGAGGAACCTCCAGTAAGAGGCCAGAGGGAATATGGTAATCAGAGCCAGAAGAGATTGGGATGAAAACTGGCAGCGGCCAAACCTGCTGGTTGGAGGTAAGGGGAAATGATGTTAGAATTCCTGGGATAGATTTTCACTAGAGGTCTTCTGCCCTATCATCAGCAAACACCAACAATATTTAAATGTTTCATCGTGTTGAATGAGCCATTTGGGCGCACTTGCCAAATAACTGAGCATTTGAATTTCCTCGAATGGAGCAGGAAGAATTACTTGAAGGTATGTGAGCAGACCCTGGTTTCACATATGACGGTTCCCTGTAGCTTCTGCCTGCCCGGTGCTTTCTGTTTAACACATCCATCTGCTAGGGAGACGTCGACTTTCAGATGCGCTGAGGACAGTGTTCCCGAGCCTTCTGAAAGAGTCCAGTCAAAAAAGGGTAAAACCCAAGCAATGTTCTGTCTGATGTGTAGTGCAATGGGCGATGCCAGTTTTTTCTAAAATAGGATTAAGTTAAAAAACACACACTGTAAAGCATTTGTCTGGTTTAAATAATTTAACAGGTCTTGTATTCCTGTTTCAGTCAGTTTCAACAGAAACGCTTCTCTGGGGGTTTGTCCTCGTGAACATCATCAGACTAATCATGTGGAAGCTCGCCTGATGCCAGTTGGATCCGGAGAGAGCGCGTGGGTGCCTTGTGGTCCTGGTGAGGATGGGAAGGGAGGCAACATAAAGCATACCTTTGGGGAAAATGCAAACTTTTTTGACTGTGGAGTGTGTGTGTTAGTATTCAGAGACTGTTGGCCCATTGTTTGCGACTCCAGCCTTCTCAGCAGAATGCGTGGCAGATGGCTTACATTTGCATTAGCCTTCTGGAGAAGGAATTTGCTACCAACAACATAAGCTGCAGCTTTTCTTTTCAGAATTTACAACAAATTGGCCAGAATGGCAATTTAAAAAAAAACATTAGCATCACTATTTCCACATTCCCTTTCTGAATAGGGTAAATGATTCCCTCTCCAACTGTGTCATTTGCACTCCCCCCTCCCCAAATGTTTATTAAAATGATTTAGGTATTTCATTATGCAAAATGACTTTTATAAAAAGACCTTTCTTTTTGCCCCACAGTCACACATAATTTCTTTTGTCACTTGTTATAGAGTGGAGTTATGTGAAGCTAGGAACTATTATTTGTTCTAGTCTGTATTGGATAATTTATTACATTAAGGAACCAATAATTTTCAAATATAATCAGATTTAAGTTTTTAATAAGATTCATCTTCCCATTCACACTTGCTTAATTTAAGGATATTAAATCTGCTCAGGAACTAGCTGCCTCTCAAAGCCTGTGTGCCCATTAAAGGGCTTTATTCCTGATGTGTTAATAGGATTTAATTACATTACCGTCTTCATGCAGAGTCACAGTGCAATAGTTAACTGTGATAAGCCAAGCAAACAACAGCCTGAAAAGGAAGTTGTGTGTAGTAGTTGGTTTATCGGCTTAGAAAATCAAGACGATTATTATTTTAAAATTGATGGTTGCATGCATTTGCATCATGTTTAGTTCAAATGCCGAAGAGAACAAACTTTCTCTTTTCCTGTAAAAAGAAAATCACTTAAAAGGCCACCCACATAAAAGGTGAACAATAAACACTTAACAGAAACTACTTAATTGCCATTTATCTTTTGAATTGCAATGAGATTTTTACTAGCTACTACAAAGAGATTTGTTTCAACAATTTACCCTGCTATTCTTTTGTCTTTTTGACTATTACATCCCTGATTTGGAGTTCAGAATAATAGCTGTGTTCATGGTTTAAAAGTAATGATTTTAAATTGCTCTTTTATCCTGTCTTAAACTTAAAAAAAAAAAGTCTGCTCTGGCTCTGGCCCCCTTTCCCCCTCCTCAAGTCCCCTAATTGGTTTAATGACAGCAGAGCTTCAGCCTCCTGTGGCCTGACAGGAGAACGAATCAAGATGCTGCCCTCAGTAATTCTTGTCAATTTCTCCATCAGAATCATTTGCATCGATTGGAAGTGTTGACTTCTGTGAATTTCTGTTTCATGTGAACTTGACAGAAGTCAGTACTTTTGCTCCATCACAGATGCCTGTGAAATAAAAGAATGATTTTTTGAGCATTCTAATGAATTTATGAAAAAGAAAGAAATAAAGAAAAAGAAAAAAGAGCCCAGCAATATGCTATCTGGTTGAACTTTTCACTTCCAAAGTGATTGACAACTTCTGACACATTTTCATGAGAGATCACAGACCTGGCAAACAAAATTTGAGATGATATACAGTCTTGCTTTACTTTGTTAAGAGTTGTTATGGAGTACAAAAAAAAAAAAAAGGCAAGAGAAAGCATTCAAGCTAATTTTCTGGTTAACGGTCAGTTTCTACCTGGTCTGTCAGAAAAGTGTTCCTGATGTCGTTTTCTTTTTCCCCAAGATGATGGAAGGTAGAGAAGAATGGGAAGGCATCTACGCCCTTACTATTATTGTTCTGCTTTCTTTGGAGCCACTCCACTTTTATCTCTTCTATGTGTAGGGATTTTTGTATACATTTTTAAAGCAGTTTCACTTTTCAAGAAGAGTTTGAAAATCAAAGAACAACATTTGCTGCTGTTCATCCCTCAGCCTGCTGTTTATGGTGATCATCAAGATTCCAGTGTGTATTCTTCCAGAATTGGCTCTGAGAACAGTCAGAGGACTGGACCCTCCCATGCTGAGGCTCTGTGCACTCCTCCTGCCCTGCTGTACCCACTCTGTCCCAGGGTCAGGTGGCTCAGGTCTACGTTGCTGGCTCTGTTTGGGCAGGTGGCCACTGTGCTTGTTCTGTCTTCAACTCTGCTAAAATGTACCATGAAGTCTTTTCTTACACTCCAAGTTGGAATTGATTTCTCTTTTCTGTGGTCCTGTAAGGGAGGTAAAATAATTTTCTCTCTATCCTTCATATTTCTTAGGACAGACTTCTATAATAAAATAGAGATTAACAAGCAAAAAAACAAACAAGTTGAACATGTATGTTTTGTATAACATGGAAAACAGTCAGGAAATGAGTACATCTCAAATCTCAAAAAGGTAGCATTGAAATCAGGCTCATACAACATCTCCAACAAAGAAACAGTAAATTTTTAGAGAAGTAACAAGACAAAGGAAATGGATTTTGAGTCTTTAGGTGTGGCCAATTGTGGGAAGGCAAACGTATGGTAGATAAAGGCTGGTTGGTAAAGTCTGTCATGTTAGACGGTTTGCCAGTGCTGTCTCCAGGCTAATAAGGCCCTAAAATTATCTTCTGTGATCAACCTTTGTTCTTCCCAGTAGAGGAGTGAGGAGGGATACCTCTGCCTTTGTACACTTATGTTCTGCTTTTAAACAAATGGGAGAGGACAGAGAACTTTTCTTGTATCTGCTTGTTCTCAACTGCCTTTGTAGCAGGACCAACCGCAGACAAGAACCCCTCAGACAACGAGTTGCAGAAGGAAAGGGCTTTATTCAGCTGGAAGCATTGGCAGACTCACATCTCCAAGAAACTGAGCTCCCAGAGTGAGTAATTGTGGTCCGTTTTAACGACTTACAGCTCTAAGGGGATCCATGTGAAAGGGTCATGATCGATTGAGCAAGCAGCGGGGACATGACTGGGGGCTGCATGCTCCGGTAATCAGAACTCAACAGAACAGTACAGGGATTTGCACGATGCTTTTGCATACAATGTCTGAAATCTATAGATAACACTAGCAGTTAGGACAGTGGTTGATTTTTAACTACCAGGCCCAAGGTGTGGTGCTGGGCTATCTGCCTTTTAGTTTTTACTTCTTCTTTCTTTGGAGGCAGAAATTGGGCATAAGACAGTATGAGGAGTGGTCTTCACCCTTACCTTCACCCCAAAATAATCCTTATACCAAGAAGGCATATTGTGTGGTGGCATGTTCTGGTCCCCTACAGTCCCACATCCCTATTCTACATTTCACTCTTTCTGCCTTCTTCCTGTGATCAGGTCTGTCTCCTCTGTGGACTCTCTAGCTCTTCAGTCCAGAGATGGAGTCTTGTCTTTCTTTAAATAAATTATCAGATAAGAAATAGGCCAGCTGGGTTCTAACACCAAGATGCTTCGTGTTACTTCTTCTTTCACCATAATAACTCCTTTAACATCCAGCTAATGTCTTTGTGTATAGAATGTGCTTAATAAATGTTTGGAAAATCAAATGTTCTGTTTTCCTTCTGTGTATTTGGACTTTAATTAGGAATCAAAGTTGCTGTAATCTTGGTTAGTTAAATATTTGTGATTTTGTTTTTGTGAGATCTCTCACACATCACCATATGATACTATGCTTATTATGCGCTATTACCATCCTTGACTGATGTTGACAGAGTTTTTCCTTCTGTTACCAACTTGGTTTCCTCTTTTCTTACTCCCTGCCCTTTTCTAACTATAGCATATTCCTATCAATATGCATAGTGACTCAAAAAAATATATATATATAGGTGTGAATTTCTCAGAATCCCCCATTTATCCCATTTATTTAACATTACACTGTTAATTGTTGCATGTTCCTACTACGTGCCAGACATCATGGTCCACAGTGGGAATACAAAAGTGAATTAAAAAATCTCGTTATCCTCAATCTTATATAACTAGATTATAACCTAGTGGGTGAGATAGCAAACATGAATACAGAAAACAGTAATATTCCCAGTTGAACAAAATATGGAAAAGAAAACAGTAATATTCCCAGTTGAACAAAATATAATTTCTGCCATTTTAGCAGATCTTGATAGTCCTTAATGCAGTATTAATGTACTTTATTTACCTACTTAACTGTAAACACACTTAACTTTTTTTTTTTCAGAGTTCATACTTAAGGAGTCCAATCTGAATGAACCCAGGAGAGGGCAAGGAATAGTCATTTGCACTCGGTTTTCATAAGCTATAAGTGTATACTGGCAAAAGGCTATCCCTGTGACTTGGTCGTTACTGAAAAGGCAACAAAATTGAAGGCAGTCTTCTCATAATTAGGTAAGTCAGAGATGGATCACACAGGACAAAAGGTATGTGGAGTGTGAGGCCAATATGTAGGTTCATTGAGGAGCAAAGCCTTTTTCCCACCCTGTGTTCCTTCACATCAACTATAGTCTGTGGATTATTCACATCTTAGGTATTTATTTGAATTATATCCTTCAGTATTTTGAATGCTCACACCCTCCAACCACTTCAATAATTCTTTTATTTCTTCTGTTCATCTTCATCTCCCTAAAACTTCATTTTAGTGTTGTAGCCCATTTGATCACTCCTTTAATGTTCAACTAGCATTTCTTCTAGAGTTTCTTATAAACAGAATGTGTACACACACAACAGTTTGCACAAAGTTAAAGAGGTAAAAAGAGGCCATGGCATGTGTGGGCACTGAAAAGCCTGGTTAGAGTGCAGGGGCAATAGGAGAGAACAGGGTGAAAGATAGGCAGGGGCTAGGGCTGGTGACAGAGACCCAGCAGAGCTGTACTAAGGCCAAAGAGAATTCTGAATTCATAATATGGGAACAGAAGCTACAATTGCACCTTAATTTCAATAATAGATACAGTTCGGGAAAGAGAAAAGTGAATTTCTAAATTTCTTTCAATTGAATTTCACAACAAATATAAGAGGCATTTCTTTGGAGGAAAAATTGGTTTTAACATATTGGAAAATAATGCTTAAAGTCTACCAATGTCTGCTTACCCTTTTCTTCTTTGAAGGCCCAGTTCCATCTCCAAATTACCCCAGTAATTTATATTCCTCTGAAATTTCATAGTAGTAGTTGAATTCCATCTTTGTAATTAAAAAAATATATATGTACGTTATGAAAAAGTACCTGGGGTGCCTCAAAGTATGGTGCTTTGGAATGCTCAGTACTATGACCCAAAGAGCGTTGGAAGACCTCAGAGCCAGGGTCTCTACCCTTCTGTCCTTCTGTCTCCTGCTCCCCTTTCACCCCCAGGGCAAATCATAGAAACTAGAAATATTACTCTAACCCTGCCTTTCTGTATAGGAGCTGGTCATAAAGAAATTCTCTGACATACCTTGTCTGACAGTTGGCTCTAAGGCCCTCATTCCCTCTGGGTCCTATCCTCGACCCAGGAGACAGGAATGCTACGCAGAGAGGCCAAGAAGAATCTGAACAGGCCTTGCTGAGTTTCCCCACTCAGTCTATTAGCATTAGATCATTTCCTTTTGGTCCAATCATATTTCCACATGGCTGCCCATTCTTCATTGAACCAAACCATAAGAAATAGACAGTTTTCTCTGAGTCTTTGGGTCTTCGTTTCTGAAAGTTTCTGTGTCATGTGAAACTTTGATTAAGTAAGTCTGTAGGCTTTTCTCTTGTTAACCTGTCTTTGTTGCAGGAACGCTGTCCCTGACCTTTATGATTGGTGAGAAAATGTGTCACACCTTTCTGCCTCCACATATCCATAATCTGTAAATCAGACCAAGAGAATAACCACGTTTGCTCAGGGTTTATTTACTTTTCTGAGAGAATATACTATTCATTGACTTTGTTATTTGTTTTTTTTATTAAAGGCTTAAGCTGTATGAAATTATACGTTGTTAATTTCTGTATTTGTATCCAATTTTGATGGAAATGGTTTCTGTTCAGGAGATAAGGTAACTCCAAAGGTTAATGCCTTATGGGACATGACCAGTTTTATATCTAATTTAACAATCTTATTTTAACATTCCATTATTAAGTTTCATATAAATACTCAGCTCCTCAAATGTTCATCAAATCAGTTTTTCTATCTTACTGTTTTCCTCGTTAATTTATGAGTTCAGTAAGTTCTTTCACATGGATTCATTCTATTTCACATGAATCATGTTTTTTGCCTTTTTTTCTGAACAGTATACTTTGATAACATAAGTGTAAGTTCTTTTTAGACTTCCGCAGATGAAAATACCAAAACTTTTGTACCTATAGTGTTATCAAAGCCATTTATGGACCATACCATTTGGTAATTCTGATTCATTTTTGCTTCATAGCTTGATCATCCTCTCTGGCTGGTAGGTGCATATAGTATTTTTCTTCCCTACCCCACCAAATTAAAATGTTTTATACAGGTCTGAGGATGAGTATAAAACCAGCAGTGATGTAGGATCTGAGGAAAGTTATAAAACAAGATTTTCTTAAATGCTTTCTTTAAAGGCAGCGTTTATATATGTGTGTGATATGATGAGGACAATTATGTACATATATGTCACCTATACACATATACATGACATATATATAGTTGTCCTCATCATCTCATCAATTACACTGTACAGGAGGAAATGGTTAATTTTATCTTTTGGTGTTAAGGAGTACCATCTGGGCTTAAATTGGTGCTCTTCATGCTGACAAGTTTCGGGAGAGAAAATGTCCAAGTGTGGTATTAAGGAGTTTGACATATTTAGGGAATTGGATGTGGTTCAGCATTATTGAGGCATGAAGTTCACAGGGGAGAAACTAGAGGGATGGGGGTGTAAACCAAGCAGGTGTTGGCCCATGGAGGGCCTCCTGAGGACTTTGAGCAGTGCATTAGCTTCATATTGCTGCTGTAACAAATTACCACACATTCAGTGGCTTAAAGCAACAGATATATTCTCTTACTGTCTAGAGCAGTCGTACCCAACGTGTATTTGTTTTTTTTTTTGTTTTTTTTTTTGTTTTTTTTTTGAGACGGAGTCTCGCTCTGTCGCCCAGGCTGGAGTGCAGTGGCAGGATCTCAGCTCACTGCAAGCTCCGCCTCCCGGGTCCACGCCATTCTCCTGCCTCAGCCTCCCGAGTAGTTGGGACTGCAGGCGCCCGCCACCTCGCCCAGCTAGTTTTTTGTATTTTAGTAGAGACGGGGTTTCACCGTGTTAGCCAGGATGGTCTCGATCTCCTGACCTCGTGATCCGCCCGTCTCGGCCTCCCAAAGTGCTGGGATTACAGGCTTGAACCACCGCGCCCGGCCCCCAACATGTCTTTGAATCAAGGACCTTTTCTGTTTATCCGTGGTGGTGGATATCATGAACATTATACACAAAACACCACCACCACCACCCCCCTTTTTTTTTTTTTTTTTTTTTTCTTTTTAGCTCATCAGCTATCATTAGTGTTAGTGTATTTTATGTGTGGCCCAAGATAATTCTTCTCCCAGTGTGGCCCAGGGAATCCGAAAGTTTGGACCCGTGTGATCTAGGGGTAAAAGGTTTGAAGTGCGTCTGCAGGGTTGCATTCCTTCTGAAGGCTCCAGGGGAGAACCTGTTCCCTTGCTTTTTCCTGCTTCTAGAGGCCGCCTGCATTAATTGGCTCATGGCCTCTATTATTCCAATGCCTGCTTCTGCTATTTCACCACCTTCTATGACTCTGATGCTCCTGCTTCCCTCTTATAATGAGCCTTGTGGTTACCCTGGGCCCACATGTAAAATTCAGGATGATCTCATCTCAAGAGCCTTAACTTAAATACATCTGCAAAGTCCCTTTGCCGTGTAAAGTAACATATCCATAAATTTTAGAGATTAGGATGTGAACATCCCTGGGGTGTGGGGCATTGTTTAGCCTGCCATAAATGGTATCTCATAGTTGCTGGTAAATCATTGGAAGATTGTAAGCAGG
This sequence comes from Rhinopithecus bieti, assembly GCF_001698545.2. Lineage (NCBI taxonomy): Eukaryota > Metazoa > Chordata > Mammalia > Primates > Cercopithecidae > Rhinopithecus > Rhinopithecus bieti. The sequence goes on from NW_016807055.1 coordinate 1,940,569, forward strand.
TGATATGCTGATATGGGGGTTCTCAAATTTTAGTGTGCATGAGAATCAACTGGGGTGCTTGTTAAATATATCAGTGATTCTGATTCTGTATCTCCAGGCTTGATCTGAGAGCTGACGTCTTAAGCAGTCACGTGATTCTGATGCAGGTGGTTTGGCAGTCACCCTTTGGGAGACACTGTTCTGATGGCTGGATGGAAATGGGCTGAAGAAAGAAAAGCTTAGAGGGCGCAAGACCTATTAGTAGACTAATGCAGTAGCACTTAGAGTAGGTAAAATATATCTATTGATTATTGAAAAATAACCTTTCAAAAGCCCAGGGATATTGAATACTGACAATGAAACGTGAACAAAAGCCCAGGGAGACAGTGTGTTTATTCATATGTGATGATATCAGACAGATATGGTCTTAATTCTCTCAGAGTTTGGGCAATTTACTTCATTACTTTAAATCTCAGTTTCCTTATCTGAAAATAGAGATAATAATAGCCACTTTGTGTGGTGATGTTGAGGCTTAAATAAGATATATAAGGAGAACACCTAGATCGCCCCTGGAAAACTGCAAGCACTCACAAATAGTGGTTATTGTTTTCCTTTATGTCATCTCATATCTAAAGGACAGATATTATTTTCTAAGAAAACTCTCAACTTAATTCTAATGTGCAGAATATCTGTGGATTACTTTTCTGTCACACACGTTCCTAAAGCTCTATAGAAAATACTACAACAAAACTCAGGAAGAGCCTCTTTGAACACAGAGCCAGCCCACCTTGCTTCTTAAATCTATCAGGCATTCCTCAGGACACATTTCTCTTTGGTTATTCAGACCCTGTTTCCCAGCACTTTGTCGGCTTGAGGGTGATGATTCTGGCTAAAGGAAGAGGATGTAGAACAGCAGAGGCAAAGCATCAAATGCAACAGAGAACGAATGAGTAGCCCTTAGGAGAGAAGGCTTGTCAGAACACACAGGTGGAAATAATTGGAAATCCCGTCTTCTAAAATATTAGAAGCAAGAACATTTGATAAAACAGGACTGTGAGTTCAGACACATCTCTACTTACAAACGACAGAGAATTTTAGGAACTTTCAGAGAAATAAGAACAAAATTTGTCTCATAGAAAGATGTTCCAGCTTTGCCAGTCAGATGACTATAGGAGACTCAGGAAGGCATTTACAAAAATGAGAAGTAGGGTCTTTTGGTGTTTATTAATAGCCTTTTAGCACTAACCTGTCATCAGATAAAAGGACTTCTGTTTGGTGATTTAAATGGATTCCCTATGTTATTAATAAAGTAATGGAAAATTGTCCTTAAGAGAATTTCTGCATAAACCCCGTCTCTACTAAAAAAATACAAAAAATTAGCCGGGCGAGATGGCGGGCGCCTGTAGTCCCAGCTACTCGGGAGGCTGAGGCGAGAGAATGGCGTAAACCCGGGAGGCGGAGCTTGCAGTGAGCTGAGATCCGGCCACTGCACTCCAGCCTGGGCGACAGAGCGAGACTCCGTCTCAAAAAAAAAAAAAAAAAAAAGAGAGAATTTCTGCATAATGAAGTAACCATATTTGTCTGCTGCAGAAGGTGGTTTGGGGTTCCAGTTATGCTGGGGAGGTGGGAGGTGATAGGAGCAGAGCACAGCTACTGGCAGCAGGTGGTACCAGCCCTGCAGTCACCCTGAAAATCATGAATACTGGGCATCAGAGAGTGTGGAATGGGTAAGAATAGGAAAGTGTGCTCGAAACCTTACAGGTGTGTCTGCTTAGACTGGGCTAACATTGGCAGCCCAGTTGGTAGAACATTATGTTTTAGAAAAGGAAAGCAATCACCTATACCCAATTCCAAGGGGAGTATTTAACCTACTTAAAATGAGAAACTGCTTTTAGGTATGAAACATCTATTTACATTAAAAGAATTGTTGTATACTGCTTATGAATAACCATGCTTAACTACTCTTTAAAGTAAGTCCTTTAGGGACTATACCTGTCAAATTTTTGTGAATCCAGTTTACTAGAATGTATTTTGAACCATATCAAAAACTGTACTTTGGGGAATAGATTTTACAGTTCAGTTTGAAATATTGTGGTTGTGTATTAGTCCGTTCTCATGCTGCTAATAAAGACATACTCGAGACTGGGTAATTTACCAAGGAAAGAGGTTTAATGGACTCACAGTTCCACATGGCTGGAAAGGCCTCCCAGTCATGGCGGAAGGCAAAGGAGGAGCAAAGGCACCTCGTACATGACAGCAGGCAAGAGAATGTATGCAGGGGAATTGCCCTTTATAAAACCATCAGATCTTGTGAGACTTAGTCACCATCATGAGAACAGCACAGGAAAAACCCATCCCTACGATTCAGTTACCTCCCACCCGGTCCTCCCACAACACATGTGGATTATGGGAGCTACAATTCAAGATGAGATTTGGTTGGGGACACACCCAAACCATATTAGGTTGTATTGAATGAACCAATTTTACAGATGAAGAAATTGAGGAACAGATAAATGAACATGCTCAAGATCCTATTCTGAGACTAGTAGCATCCTTCTAAACATGGAAAGCAGCTGGGTGCAGTGGCTCATGCCTATAATCCCAGCACTTTGGGAGGCCAAGGTGGGCAGATCTCTCAAGGTCAGGAGTTCAAAACCAGCCTGGCCAAGATGGTGAAACCCTATCTCTACTAAAAATACAAACATTTGCCGGGCATGGTGGTGGGCACCTACAATCCCAGCTACTTGGGAGGCTGAGGCAGGAGAATTGCTTGAGTTGGGGAGGCAGAGGTTGCAGTGAGCAGAGATCCTGCCATTGCACTCCAACCTGGGCAACAGAGTGAGACTCCATTTCAACATAAATAAATAAATAAATAAACAAATAAACAAATACATAAAAAAAACATTTGGCATTTGGTATGTCTCATGTTTGGAGCCAATCCAAACAACATGTGCCATTTGGTATGTCAGAACTTCAGTAGTGAGCAACCATGAATTAACATCCAGAAACTACAGCAGAAAAGTGTCTATATGTACGTAATTAAGCAGCAAACATTATTCAAAGACTTTAAGATACGTTTATGATACTGAGTTTACACAAGAAATCCAGAAAGAGAGTATTCAGTGAAATGTGTCCTCAGTGACAGGAGGGTATGTTTCAATTTAACGAGTCATTTAACCAATTGACTTATCAAAATTTCTGTTTCTGATGAGTGGATTATCTCAGTCTCTAACTCTGCTCTACTGCTGATGTGGCTTTTAACATTTCTCTGTTCATTTATATCTAACCACAGTGTGGAGGAGCAAGATAAGGTGGAGATCAGCATTGGCCATGGATTAAATCTCTATAGGCAACTCTTAGTGGGACTGGTGGAGGGAGGTTAAAATGAGGTTTAGGTGTCATTTCTTGTTTTGTGTCCCTGCTCCAACCCCCAGTGTGTCATCAAATGTTCGTGAGTTGGCCTTGAGAAGCCTCTAAATGTACCTGGGATGTTCTGAAATGTAAGTCACACAAGATGAGACCTCTCTCCTCTGCTTAAAACTGTGTTCCACTGGAACACCGAATTCACATTGTGAAGGAAAAATAGAATATTTTAAACAGATATAGTAATATTGTTTTATTTTGGTAAAATTTCTTATGTGTATATATGTGAACACACTTATATTCTCTAAATATACTTTTTTAGTGATTTATGAGAAAAGATGGAGAGGTGATTCATACATTCTCTGTGTGGATAAATAGATTTGAAGACTTCAGTTTTGACCATCATTGCCTAATGCTACTTTTTTCCCTAATTAGCATTAGTGTGTGAGTTAAGAGTTAGATCAATGATATTTTTGATAATAGAATTAGGTGACAGACACTGATCTTGACTCTAATAAAGTCTTGCCTGTTTGTATCATTACAAGTGGATGGATCATGACAAAGTTGATTAATGGTTTAAGTTGTCTTACAGTACTGTTTTAAGAGGTTTAATGAAAAAACAACGTATTCCTGATTGCCTAAAATGCCTGGGAAATAGTCCTTTTTCATTTCTTTCCTATTTTCTCTCCTTCCTTCCTTCCTTCCTTCCTTCCTTCCTTCCTTCCTTCCTTCCTTCCTTCCTTCCTTCCTTCCTTCCTTCCTTCCAGACACATTTTCTAGGCACCTACTAAATACTAGGCTTATGCGCTATGTACTGGTAATGCAGTAATAAATAAGACGAATATGATTTATTCCATCCTGGCACTTTCAGAAACCAATTATATTAAGTATGTAAGTACTTAGTGAAATAGAATTATGATACATGTTATTAGAAGAGTTTGGGGTGCTGGGGGAATACATTGGGAGCTTCCTATGTAGTCATGGGGAGTCCTGAGGAAGTAACATTTAAACTGAACTCTAAAGAAAAGGAAGATAGAAAAAGGGTTGAGAATTTGGTGGGTTAACATGATGTGTGTGAGGAAAAGGATGGAGATGAAGAAAGGCATATGCATATGCGGAGTCTGGCAGAAGGACTGGTATGTCCAAGAAGTCGAAACAGAGAACAAGGGGGGCAGAGCAGTTGTTGGAGGTGGGTGGTAAAGACAGCAGATCACATCAGCTCTCTTTGCTGGGGTCCTATAGAGAGTCATGCACTGTCTCAAGAGCAATGGGGAGTCACAGATGTTTTACAGAGAAGAGTGACAGAACCAGATTGGTACGTTTCAAAGATGGATTTGGTGCAGTGTGAAGAGTGAGTTAGAGAAAGGCCAGGATTAAATTTGTGGGACCAGATAGGAGGTTATTTAGTTGGCTAGAATGAGTGTGATAGTAAATTTTATGTGTCAACCTGACAGAGCTATGGGGTACCTAGATGCCTTGTTAAACATTATTTCTGGGTGTGTCTGTAAGAGTGTTTCTGGAGGAGGTTACCATTTGAATTACCAGACTGAGTAAAGCACATGGCCCTATTCAATTTGTGTGAGCATCTTCTAATCTGTTCAGGAAGAAGGGTGAATCCACTCTCTGCCTGACTACTTGAGCTCAAATATTGACCTGTCCTCAGTGATCCTAGCTCTTGGGCCTTCAAACTCAGATTAGAATCTGCACCATTTGCTCTCTGGCTCTCAGGCCTTCAAACTACACTACTGCCTTTCCTGGGTATCTAGCTCACAGACAGCCAATCATGGGACTTCTCAGCTTCCATAATTGCATGAGCCCATTTCTTTTAATAAATCTAATTATTTATATTATTGGAATATATATTTCTCCTATTGGTTCTGTTTTTCTGGAGAACCCTGACTAATATAGTGCAAGATAACATAGGCAAAGAGGGGTCTGATGAAGGTAGGAAAAAAGTAGATAAATATATACAAAATTCAACTGGACCCTGTGATTAATTGGAAGGGTGGGTGAGTGTTCAGGCCAACTACCAGCTCTTGTAGAGTGTCTTGTCCTTGGATCCAAATGGTTGTTGCAAAAATCTGTTTCATTGTCTCACATCTTATACACATAGCTCTTTGTGGCGTACAAATGGTCCCTAGCTTACTGTGGTTCAACTTATAATTTCTTGACTTTACAATGGGGTTTATTGAAGTATTAAATGCATTTTTGATTTAAGATAATTTTGACTTACTATAGGTTTATTGGGATATAGCTCCATCATAAGCTGAGCATCTGTGTAAGGAACATCTACATTAGGAATGGGATGGCTTAGAGTTCTCTGGACAGTTTCCTGTCCTGGCTGTCTTCCTTACTTACTTTGGCACTTACGAGAGAGATGCCATCTTTGGCTTCCTCACCTGGGATTTGAAGCCATCACTGGTCAGCTTCCTTGGCATTGAATAACCAGTCTCCCCAGAGATTCACCTTCCTTCTTTCCTACCCTGCTTTCTCTCCCCCAGAGTCCTGTTCTTTAGTCCAGGAGATGTCTGCCCTCCTCTTCCTCAATTTGTCCATTTAAGTTGTGGATCTCCCAGGTGTCACTTCCAGGTGCTCATGTGACTCTTTGCTTTGGGTCAGGCCTTTAGATTTTTCTCCTCCCCCTTTCTCTATGTTCTCTCCTCAGGGAACACACTTGTATGCATCTCAAAAGAGTGTATGCATGCATCTCACTGTGGGCAAAGGTCATTCTCTGGTGAGCTGTGTGGAAAATACTTGATAAAATTGTTTTAGAAATATGTATTTTTGAGGAATCATTATAAGAAATCATTTTGCAAAATAAACAGTCTTTCTGACCTAATTGCCTGGTTACTCATCCTTCTCTTATTTGTTCTCCATGTCTTACTGTGGCTGTGATCTGTGTCCTCAAGGAGCAGGGTGGAGAGTGGCTTTGGTAGAACAGCCCTGTCATGTCCTGCACCTCTGGTGTTGGCAGGCCTGGTCCAGCATTGGAGGCACTGGGGCAGGTACTGCCCCTAGTAGAGTTCGGTGGCATAGTTGCCAGCTTTGGGGCTGGCAGAGGAAGGGGAAGACCACAGAATGAGGGAGGAGGAAAATAGTAGATTTCAGACCCCAGGACACATGGGAGACACATGCAAGGGAATCTCAGAGCCACTTTGGGGGAATTTGAGGGGTAAAGATGAGTTGATGGGGAGCTGTGTCAGATGGATACTGTTTGCTGGCTGGTTCTGCCCTATATTAATGTCAGGCTGTTGAGTTCAGGAAACATGGTTTGCTGAAGACAAATGTACACTGAAGGAATAAGAGAAGAGGCTAAAAGTATGAGCTGAGGCTAGATCATGCTCTAAAGTCATGAATGCTTTAAGGGCAGTGGTTCTCAAACTGGGGATTCTGCATTGTTAAAATGCAGATTTTGACACGGAAGGGCTGGAGTGGGGCCTGAGATTCTGCATTTCTGGAAAGCTGCCCCATGATGCCAGGGCTGCTGGGCCTTGGGGCTCACTTTGAGTAGCAAGGCCCAGTAAGTTAAAGACTACAAAGCATACTTAGGGAGACTTGTTGTGAACCTTTTATCAGAAGCACGAGATGACAATATACACTTTAAGATCCAAGAGAGTGTTTCTCAATGTGTGGTTCTGCAGGATATCAAAAAACGTTTAGCTTTGGAGTCAGTCTCCCTTGACTCTACATTCAGTAGGCATGTAACCTTCAGTAGTTATCTAACCATGCATGTCCTCAGTTTTGTAGTCTGTAAAATGGCAACAATCATAGCACCTACCTTATAGGGGTTGCTCACTGTAATTATCCAGTTTGAAGAACCTGGATTAAATAACTTAAGCTGATATCTTTACTTGGGGACATCTCAGGACCTTTACTTTTCTAAAGCGATGCTCCAAGGAGGATGTAAGGTAAGTGGCATTTCCCACTCTTATTTTCCTGGAATGTGTGGTAGGTCTATTATTTTTTGCAACTCCTTTTTCAGGAGGATTGATCTGGTGGCTGAGAAGAAGATGGTTGATTTAAGAAGAGACTGTAGGCTGAAGAGATTCTCTAGGACATAGATGTGGAAGAAAGGAGTGTGGCAGAATGTCCAGGTGTTGAGTCACTGAGGCAGTGGTGTGGGGTGGAGAGGAAGGAGTGGTCATGAGAAACTCTCTGAGGCTGGATCAGGCAGGAGACTCATTAGATGTGAGGGTTAGAAAGAAGGAGGAGTCTTGTAAGATTCTTTTCCCCCTAGAGAGAAACAGAAGGCCAGGGGAGAGTGCCATGTGTTTAATTTTCCATTCTGATTGAAATTCTGCTGTGTGTTGCCCACAAACTAACAGCATGCTTCTTGAGTCTCTAGGGCATTTTACAGTAAAGCCACATATTTTCTGAAGTTAGGTCAAGACTGAGCATATGAAATTCCTCAAGTGTGAAATTCCACTTAACCCCATTAATGCTTATAACCCTGAGTAGGTATTGTTTATAATTCACTCATGGTTACCAGTGGGTATTTGCATTTGCCAAATCTTTTCAATCCTATCTCGAACTAAGTTTATTTTAGGTAAGAAAATTTGCCTTCCTGTCAAAAAGCTGAGAAGAACCAATCTCCCCCTCCCACTCCTATGGTTTGTACATTTGGCTGTAGCTCTGGGGGGTGTGTGTGTGTGCGTGTGTGTGTGTGATGTTATTCTGAATTCCATAGTATTTATGACAGTAAAACCTTATGTTTATAAGGGCCTTTACAGTTTACCAAAGGTTTGGAAATGGATATTACTCAGCATACCTATATTTTTTTCTTATACATGTCAAAGAAAGTGGGGATGGTATACAGGTTTATGTGCAATCTGTAGATACTTTTTTTCCCCTGGGAAATTTCTACAACCTTATACAGAGATTTCATACATGGTTGATGCTGAAAATATTAAAGCGATTATTTGAATTATAAGGATAAACCCATTTATGTGTAAGTACAGTTACTGAACCATGCTTGCAATGTAAGGAGCCTAGTTGAGATGCAGCTGGAATAATTTTATCCCCCTCATTCCTGCTTCCAAGTTTAATTGTATACTGTAGCTTTATTTAAACACGCACGCGCACATGCACACACACACACACACACGTTACATGATTCAACATTTGTTTTAGGTTTAATTTTTTTTAATGGCCCTTTGACTTTCTCTAAAGTAAATACTTTAGTTAATATCTTAGAGTCATTTTGACCAAAGTCCAAGATACAAATCTTTTGGGGCAGCAGTTCAAGTATAATCTAGGATGAATATGAACCTCTATAATTTCTGCATATGGGCCCTCTGTTTCTGGCCACTACCTAGATTGTAATTAGTGAAGGTCACATCACACTTTACAATGCCGATTCATTTAGAAATCAGGCTTTCAGATTATGTACCAACATTATCTGCAAAAGCTGCCACTCATGGAACATTTATTTTGTGCCAGTGACTTTGCAAACATTAATATGTTTAACCCTCCCAGCTATTCTGTGAGGCCAGGATTTGGGCACCATTTTCAGGAAAGAAGCAGCAGAGGAGCAATCCTGACCTGCTGGCCCCAGAGCCTGTGTCTCCACTGACTGACAGGTGTTACTTACGGGGCTGACCAATGTTGATTGAGAGATTTATTTAGAGGGTTTATGCTACCAAGGAACTTGGAACTATGACAAAGCGTTTGTATTAGTTCATTTTGCATTGCTATACAGGAATACCTGAGGCTGGGTAATTTATAAAGAAGTGGTTTATTTTGGTTCACGGTTTTACTGACTGTATGAGAAGCATGGTGCTGACATCTGCTTCTGCTGAGGCCTCAGGAAGCTTCCAGTCATGGCAGAAGGTGAAGGAGGAGTAGGTATTTCACATGACAAGAGAGCAAGCAAGAGAGAGAAGGGAGGAGGTGTGAAGCTCTTTTTTTTATACGACCAGCTCTCTAGTGAACTAATAGAACAAGAACTCATTTCTGGGGGAAGGACATCAAACCATTCATGAGGGATCTATCCCCATGACCAAACACCTCCCACTAGGTGCCATCTCCAATACTGATGATCACATTTCAACATAAGATTTGAAGGGGGCTGGGCACAGTGGCTCACACCTGTAATCCCAGCACTTTGGAAGGCCAAGGCAGGTGGATCCCTTGAGGTCAGGAGTTCGTGACCAGCCTGGCCAACATGGTGAAACCACATCTCTACTAGAAATACAAAAATTAGCTGAGTGTGGTGGTGCATGCCTGTAATCCCAGCTACTCGGGAGGCTGAGACACAAGAATCGCTTGAATCTGGGAGGTAGAGGTTGCAGTGAGCTGAGATGGCACCACTGCACTCCAGCCTGGGCAACAAAGTGAGACTCCATCTCAAAAAAAACAAAACAAAACAAAACTTTTTTTGAAAGGGACAAATATCCAAACTATATCAGCATCAAGTTTAACTTTCACTTATTGTAGGACCTCTTCTTTCTGTCCTGCAAAAAAGGAACAAAAATAGGTAAAAAAACAAAAACAACAACAACAAAAAAACAAGTGATGAATGATTGACAATAATTTAATCTTTTAGTTTGAATGGGGAAATTGGCTGGCGCTTTAGAGCTATAAACCTATTAGATGAATATTCAAATATAACAGGCGGGATATAGAATGGAAGGAAATCGTGTCAGTCAGTCAAGACTCGATCCTGTCTTCTGAGAGTGCCGGCTTCCAATACTTACAGCTTTCCTTCTCAGAAGCAGCACTCTCTGCCTCACCCTGAGGTCTCCTCACTCGAGATTGGAGCCAATACCAGTTGTTTTACAGCGTGACCAATATCCTCGTGTGCCTGGGACTGTCCCAGTTCAGTGCTGAAAGTTCTGTATTCCTCAGTCCCAGGAAAACGGGGGTAGTTGGTGATCCTCTTGTCCCAAAGAGGGGACCAACTCTGGTGCAGAGAGTGGACTACAGATCTCTGGGGGAGCAGGCTGAAGCTGGTCTCCAAAGGAGACATGTCCTGGCTCAGCTTCCTTCCCTGGCCTCTGAGAACACTCCTTTCATACATCACTTTCACAAGACTGTTTTGGAGTCTGCTTCTAATATAGGGTCTTAAGACCTAAGACAGGGTTCAATCAGGAAAACACAAACACTGAAAATTTAAACCAGTAGGATTTTAAAGCAGGGATCTAGTTACACAGATGATAGAAGAAGCTGAGACATCAATTAGGGGACAGTGAGGCAACCCAGAGATTAGTGACAATAGGAAGCTACTGCCATCCAAAACTGGGGGACAAAGGACAAGAGCCTAGGGCCGGGCTTAGCTAGAGGAGGTTAAAACAACATAGACTGTTGGATGGGAGCAGAAACATGGAAAAGACACAACAGAGCTGAAGCAGAAAGGGAGGAAAGAAAACAACTCAGTTTTTCTCTTCCCCTGAAGTACCACTACCAGTATCCTGGCAACAAAACCCAGGCAGAAGCCAGCTCTCAAAGACTGGGCAAAGTGTCCTGGCTGTCCCAGCCCTCTGATGATGCAGTGCAGAGCAGGGGCAGGGTGAGGAATGCATTTTAGGGTGTGCAGGACCAGCATAATCCCTGTCCCTGTTTTCTCAGTAGTGAACCCAGAATTCTGTCTCTGAGTCAGCACCCAATTCCTTTACTAAAATCTGTGAATTATTTTTTGTTTAAATAAGCTATTGTTTATAGAGCACTTGTTTCCAAGCTGGTGATTTGGAGCTGCTTTTTCACGGGCTTGTGTGGCTGATTATCTTGCTTAGTGTATATTTTTTCTACTCAGATAGACTACAACTCCTTTAAGACAGAAATGGTGTCTTCCAACACTTTGTGACAGCCTTAATTCATTGCACATAGTACATGTCCAATAATGGGTTCTTGATATTGGAATAGCAACTTAATTTTTAGCAGTCAGAGCATTTCTCTGTTAAGTCCCTGTCTTTAAGAAAACACTTAAAAAATCTTACATCATTTTGCACCCATAGAATGCTCTCTTCTACAGGAAGTTCCATTTCTCCTCTTGCACATGATTGTGGAATCTGTGGTATTTTTCCACCTCCATTTAGGATGTCAAACTAGTAACATCCTTATTTGAATTCTTCTCTACTAATGCTCAAGTGTGAAGTGAAAAATAGAAGTATGCCTGCAGATATTTTCAAACCTGGCTCAGCTTTATCATCAATGTAATTACAACACATTTAGTGTTAGGGGGTATTTCTGACTTGCAGAATGTAATGTGAAATCTCAGTGTGTATGTGATTGTGTGTTGCATCTGTATATTTGTGAATGTGCTATTAGGGTGAAGTTCCTTCTGTGCTCCAAAGTTGGGTAGGGTAATTCTTCACTCTGGAGAAAAAAGTATCTGCAGAATTAGAGGCAGTATGGTAGAGTAACTCCGTGGCTGGAAATCAGACATACTTATATCCAAATCCAGATGCTGGTTCTACAGGGCTTTGTGACCTTGGGAAAGTTGTTTAACTTTTTGAAACCTGTTGGCTAATCTGTAAAATGGGACTACACATAGTGTTCAGATTTGTTGTACATATATATGCAGAGTGTTAGGCTGATAGTAAATGCTTGATAAACATTTGTTATCATGATTTTTCTTGGGTTATGGTGGTTTGGCTGAATTATGTAGTAATAAGCCTAATTTTGAAGTATTTTATGTAGATAACGTTAACAAACATACACCACTTTTCCTGCCTTATCCTTGGACAGGGCTTTATTTTTCCCAGCAGTGTCTAACTGAGTTACCTCATCTGATGTTTCCAGCTACTCTGGAAGGTCATCAGGAAAGCATCTGAACTCCCCTTGGCCAAGGCTGTGTAGTTGGGTTTGAGGTCCATGTCTGCTTTTTCTCACTGATGTTGTTTCCTAATGTGAGAGGGGTTTGCCTGAAAGAGAGGGTATTTCCTTTTCATCTGAAGACTATAAGTATGGCAGTTTCTCAGGTGTTCTTTTCAGAACCTTCTGAACCAAAATTAATCCACACTATTCCTCTGAAAGGAACAAAGGGGAGAAAAGACATGCTCTCTTGTTCATAAGAATTGCCAGAGCTTTTTTTTTTTTTAATTAAGTGAGGATGGATACCTTCACTCATCTATCCACTTTTAATTTCCTATGTTCAATTTGATTAAGATGTGTTTCTTGAAGATATGTGCTATCTGCTTCTTGTCGTATAAAAAGTTTAATATCGTTCCCCTTTTATTGGACTAGTAAAGGCATTTGACATTAAAAATAATAGCTTTGAATTTTCTTGTTGCTGTCTGCATTCAGTAGGGAGAATATTAAGAATAGATGGGAAAATTCATTTAGTTCTTTCTCTGAAGGGTCCTTTCAAAGCATTATACTTAACATGATCTACTCTGTAATCCACAGATGTATAGAATAAATAAAATAGAATGATAATGGTAGTTCCTTAGTGTCTAATCCAGGAAATGAATGTCTGTTGAAGAAATATGGCTACTAATATTTTTAAAAGTCACTAAAACTTTCTTCTTCCTTTGTTTAGCTGAACTTATTTCTTCCCAGTGTTTAGCTGAGAGAGAATGTGAATTTATGCTCAAGGAAGGGCAACTACAAAGGACCTTAAGAAAACAGTATTCTGTTTTGTTATTTAAAGCTGCCAAGTTGATACAACCTCTGAATTGTGTCCTATGCTCCAGCCCAAGTCTGTTTTGGGACAAAAAGTCGGATTTGGACAGAGCTTCTCACAGCGTGATAGAGGTGGAAGGAAGAAGAAGAAGCAAACAGGCTGAGGGTCCTGCGCTGAAGTACCTCAGTGTCCTGATGAGACTTCCAGTCATGCCGGAGTCACATGGGGTGAGGACTCTCAGGCTGAACCCCTTTCTGGGGTAGGCTTTCAAACAGGAAGCGTTGTCCTCTAGATCTGCACGTTGAACATTTTTCTCAGTTCTCCCTTTATTGGCTCCGTAATAGCTTAATAGTTCTAAAGAATGGGGGCTCTGAATAGAATCACACTCTGGGTTTACGTCTTGATTATCCAATACTAACTCTATGTGGCAAGCTAGTACCTTTTCGTGCATCGGTTTTTGTGGTAGCCAGCTTCCAAGATAGCCCCAGTGACCCCCAGCTTCTTATGTTGACACCCTTATGTAATCATCTTCCACGTTTACCAGTTAGTCTGCGTGATCAATAAAATATGCAAAAATGATGATGTGTCACTTCTGAGATCAGGTTATAAAAGACCGAGACTTCCATCTTGGTACTTCTGTCACTTTTAGGTCACTTATTCTGGTGGAAGCCAGCAGCTGTGTTGTGAGCCCTCCCTAGAGACCCATGTGGCAAAGATCTGAGGTCTCTTGCTAAGAGCCACATGAGTGAACTTGGAAGCAGATCTTCCAGGCCCATCAGACCTTCAAACAGGACTGTGTCTCTAGCCTACATGTTGACTGCAGCCTCATGAGACACTTGGACCAAATTACTTGGCTGTGTTTCTCCTGGATTTCTGACCCTTGAAAACTGTGAGGTAGCACATTTGTTGTTTTAAGCTGCTAGATTTGGGGAGTCATTTATTACATAGCAATAGAGAACAAATATGGCTTTCTCTTGACAAAATGGGGTTAACAATAATAATAATAGTAGTACTGCTATGTTTTAAACAGTTGTGTCTCCTCAAAATTCATGTTGAAATTCTAACTTCCAAGATGATGGCATTAGAAGGTGAGGCCTTTGGGTGGAGTCCTAATGAATGGCGTTAATGTCCTTATGAAAGATACTGGGGAGCTGTAGCATTCCTTTCCCCATGTGAGGACATAGCAAAAAGTCAGCAGTCTGCAAGCCAGGAGAGGGCTGTCACCAGAATCTGAACGTGCTGGTCCCCGATCTTGGACTTTCCAGCTTTCAGAACCACGAGAAATAAATTTCTGTTGCTTAAAAGCTACTCAGTTTAGTGTATTTTGTTATAGCAGCCTACATAAAATAAAACAAATATCCACGTAGGTACTGAGATAGCGTATGTAAATGGTACAGAGTTAAATGTTCAATAAGCAGTGGCTACTATTGTTTTTTGACTCTTAAGTTGATTCTTCTCACAGATTGAAACAGCTTACATAAATGTGTAGGACGGGGACTTTTGCCAGTGTCCATTTGTGGACATGCTTGGGTGTCTACATCTTCATTTAGTGAACACTCTCCTTTTTCTTTTATTTTTTGCCAGTCCTGTCCTATCTCACCACTGGTTCTGGTAGAGGGACAATAGTCAGCTGACTTATCGAATGGTGACTGTTAAGCCCTTGACTTGGTGTCTTAGACATTGGATTAAATCAGTCTGGCTAATCAACCCTGAGAATGCTTTGGAGCTGAACTTTTGCAATTAATTTTTCTTTGTTGAGGATTTTTTTTTTTCCTTTTAAAGAGAAGATAGAATGTAGGTCAGGCAGTGGAAGGAGTAAGAATCTTGGATGGAGTCAAGGGAGTAAACGTAAATTTGTTTTCTTAGTGAAAAAGGAAGAGAGCTCTTTGCTTCTTCTGGATTTTATTTTAATTCACTTTCGTGTGAGCTGTCAATATACATTTGAAGCACAGTGGTTATGTAATGTGGATTTTTTTTTTTTTCTCTTGGAGAAAGAAAATACAGCTATTCTCCAATATTTATCAGAGAGGCACTCTTGGTCTTTTGGAAAAGTCTTCTTGAGTCTACCTTATAGCTCTAGGAATTGTAGGAGAGGAAAGGGATGCCTACCTAGTTGGCCAGTGTGAGAGAGTCCACCTTGGCAATCTGTGGGAGAAACATGTCATGTGTGGATATCATGAGTTGTTCTCCCAGGCTAGTGTCTTTGAGTGTTCACAGCTGTGTATGTCATGGCTAGATCAATACCTTTTGATACATGAGTTATTTTCCTCCATAGTTAAAGACTTTGGTCAACAACAGTCTTTTCTGAGAAGAGTACAGAGGGTAAACAAAGTCACTTCTTTCACAGTGGGATAAACTGAAGCATTGAACAATTATGTTATTTACCTCAGGACAGTCAAAACTAAAAGCCAGATACTTCATTTTCACACTAATCTATATGTTGATACTGCTTCATCATTATCAGTGTTATTTAAGAATCAATGCAACAGGCACATGAAGAGTATCATAGATCATGGAGACAGTAGATTTTTTTTTGTAAAAGTGGTACCATTTTAAATTTATTTATTGCACTGAAGTATATTAGATAAATTACTTAGGTGTCTATAAATCTCATAGTTCCCTTTAGTCTCCAAATTTTGGATACCAAAGGTGCTTTGATATCCACAGGGTTGTTCTCTAACCTGTACTTGGAGTTGTTTGTGGTCTTAGGGCTTGATTGCTTGTTCTTAGAACAGTCTGAGTTGTGTTTTAGTACAGCCTAAAGGTTCCTATTTTCTTTTCTCTTTCTCTGAGTCACTGCCTAGTCATTAGCAGAAAGATATTTTGCCCTGGGGCCTAGGGCAAACAGGGATGAGGAATATGAACCTTTCATTTACACTAAGCAGAGTAAAGTAAATTTAATCACTCCTAAATCATGCTGTGCTATAGTGTATTGATTTGCTGACTGTCGATTGAATGTTACCTCAGAAACAGTGTCCAGCTTCTTGTTCTAGTGGTAGCAGTACATTTCCAGGTTATTTTAATTAACACATCTTTACATTTAATGCAGTGGGATACACTTTTGAAGGCACATCTGCACATATTGCCTCATGGAATCCCACATAAAGTCTCCGTCCACATTACTGTGTATACATCTTAGGGTATTCTGAAAACTCCTCTCTCACTGTGATGATGCATTAAAATCTCTCGTTCAGAGACTTTGACATGAAATGTCCTGGGAAACAGGCTTGCACTCTTGAATAAGTCACCAAGACTTCCCTCAAGTGGTTCCTAGAAAGGGCAGCTTTCGGGCAATTCTATCATACGGAATAATTAGCAAATTCTAAAAATAACTGATGGAGGAAGGCATCACTATAAAGTAAAGATATTTGGGAGGCCAAGGTGGGAGGATAGCCTGAGGTCAGCAGTTCGAGACCAGCCTGGCCAACATGGAGAAACCCTGTCTCTACTAAAAGTACAAAAACTAGCTTGGCATGGTGGCGTGTTCCTGTAATCCCAGCTACTGGGCGGGCTAAGGCAGGGGAATCGCTTGAACCTGGGAGGCAGAGGTTGCAGTGAGCCAAGATTGTGTCACTGTACTCCAGCCTGGTGACAGTGAGACTCTGTCTAAAAAAAAAAAAAAAAAGGCAGGTGGATCACAAGGTCAAGAGATCAAGACCACGCTGGCCAACATGAAGAAACTCCATCTCTACTAAAAAAACAAAAATCAGCTGGGTGTGGTGGAGTGTGCCTGTAGTCTCAGCTACTTGGGAGGCTGAGGAGAATCGCTTGAACCTGGGAGGCAGAGGTTGCAGTGAGCCAAGATCACGCTACTGCACTCCAACCTGGGTGACAGAGTGAGACTCTGACTCAAAAAAA
>NW_016807055.1:1957617-2091078 GCF_001698545.2 Rhinopithecus bieti
AAAAAAAAAAAAAAAAAAAAAAAGGTAAAGATATTCTTCCTTCCAATTGGAGAAATAATATTGAGGTTCAGAAGAAAGGAGGAATAGTAAGTCTTAATAGTAAGGTCTTAGTTGTTCTATTCTTTCCAGCCCCAGCACCTGTGTTCTCTTTCTGGTTTTGAAAAGGAAAAGGACTTTAAAACCAGAGAGGTCTGAGTTGAAATCTTGGTTTGCACTGTGACTACCCAGGTACAGTAAATGAGCAGCACAGGCTGAGGAAAAAGTGCTGACCAGTGAGAGTCCACTGCTGTTCTCTGGGAGAGAATCTAGACATTAAAAGCTTGGTTCAAACAGTATTATTTTTTTTAACAGTGTGTAGGCCAAATGAAACAGGTCTCTGGGCAAGATCTAGCCCACAGGGCTTTAGTTGGATACTTCTATCCCTTACTTTTGTGTAACTTGAAACAATTTGGGTCTCATTTTTTTTGACATTTCCTTCTGGAACCTATAATTGATTCTATTCAGAAGCACTCTCTTCCGAACCTTCAGAATAGTGTTTTATTTGACCTATAGTACATTTTCATCAAGGAAATCAACCACAGATGTGTGAATTTTCCTGTTCTCTACCTTGTTCTCTGCTCAGGTGATTGCTGAACCCTCTTCTGTGATTTTCACTTCCTCTTAAATTCTAGCATGTACCTGATTATCAGCTGTAGCTTTCTTTTCTTCCCTTCCTTCTTTTCTCCCCCCATTTAAAAAAGCTGAGGGCTACAACACATGTACAGAAAAGTGCTCAATGAATGCTCACAAAGTGAACAACCGCAATACATCCACGTCAAGAAACAGAGCATTGCCCCAATCCTAGCAGTCTCAACTCTGCCCCCTTCCAATCACTACCCTCTCCCTGCTCCCTAGGGGAGCAGGGCACTGTTCTCACTTCTAACAGTATGGCAGTTTTGCTTGTTTTTGAGCTAGATGGAATCATACAGTATACATTGTCTTGTATCTGGTTTCTTTTGCTTAATATTATGTTTGAGAGATTCATCCATTTTGCATGTAGCTGTGATTTGCTCATTTAATTGTGATAAAGATATGCTATTTAATATAGAGCCACTAACCCCAGGAGGCTGTTGAGCCCTAGAAATGTGACTAGTCTGAAATAAGATGTGCTGTAAGTGTAAAGTACATACTGGAGTTCAAATATTTAGTACAAAAAAGAATGTAAAATATTTCATTAATAATTTTTAATATGGTTTATATGTTGAAATTATATTTTGCATGGATTAGGTTAAATAAAATATATTATTACAATTAATTTTACTTGTTTATTATTTTTCTTGTGGCTCCCACAAAATTTAAAATTGCATATGTAATTCACCTTATATCTTTATCGGACAGGGCTATTATACAGTATTCCATGTTTCGCCATCTTACTGCTAATGTATATATTTTTTACTATTACTATTAATGCTGCCATAAATGTTCTTCTACATGTATCTTGATGTACATGTATACATTTCTGTATGGAAGAGGATTTTTTAGATCTTAGTGTGTGCATTTTTTAACTTTGGTGGATAATGACAAAATATTTTCCAACATGGTTGTACAAAAACTATCAGTATATGAACATCCTTGATTTTTGACATCTTCCCAATCCTTGCCTTTTCCTGTATTTTTAATTTTAGCCATTTGATGTGTGTTAGTATCTCATTGTGGATTTAATTTGCAGGAGGATCGCTTGAGGCCAGGAGTTAGGAGTTTGAGACCAACCTGGGCAACATAGCCAGACCCTGTCTCTACAAGAGTAAATAAATAAATAAATACAAAAATTAGCTGGGCATAGTGGCACATGCCTGTAGTCCTAGCTACTTAGGAAGCTGAGGTGGGAGGATCACTTGAGCCAAGGAGTTTGAGGCTGCAGTGAGCTGTGATTGCACCACTCTACGCCAGCCTAGGTAACAGAGCATGACCCTATTTCTAAATAAATAAGTAAATAAGATACATAAGAATAACAATTCTGGAAGAGTAAGTACTCTTACCTTTTTTCTCCTCTTCTTCTACAGTGTCCTTGCTATTCTTGATCCATTGCATTTCCATATAAAAGTTGGAATTCTCTTGTCAATTTCCACACAATGTATCTTTCTGGATTTTGATTGGGTTTGCATTAAATCTATATATAAATTTGAGGGGAATTATCTTCCCAATGTTGAGTTTTCAATTTTTCCATGATTATGATAAATGATTCAATTTGTTTAGGTTTTCTTACATTTTTCTAAGTGATATTTTATAGTTTCTATGCAGAAGTCTTACAGATCTTTGGTTAGTTATTCATATTTATCATATTTTGATGGTATTAAAGTAACATCTTTGTGATATGTCATTTTCAAACTCTTAGTGGCTAATATATATAAATCAGTCATATTTAAACATTAAGCTTTACCCTGATATCTTGATCAATTCATTTATTATTTCTAATAATTTACCTATACGTTCTTTTTTCAATACCGACAACCATGCCATTTGCAACACAATAAATTTTATTTTTTCTTTCCAATCCTAATATCTTTTTTTCCTTGCCTTAATGTGCTGACTAGGCCCTCCAAAGCATCTCTGCTGAAATTCTCAAACTTGTCCTTTGTCTCCTGGAACATTCTAAGCATAACTAAAGTCTGTGACTGTTAACTCCATTTTCTGGAGCTCCTGTATGTCTCTTCCTCTTGATTATTGTTCTTGGTTTGTGTTAACTGTGTCTGGTCTCCTCATGTCCCTTAGTGTATTTGAGATTGAGTAGTGAACATTGTTTAGAATAAATATAAAACAATAGAAGTGTCATCCTTTTCCAGTGAGAATTTGCTTCATACAGTGGCTGGGATGCCAATAATCTTGACTCCTTGCCACTCAGTTCCAGGAACAGATGATTGGAAGTTGACTGCAGTTCGTGAAGGGGCCTATTCGTTTCTAATACAGGTGGCGAAGAGAAAAAGAGAATGATGCGTGGTATTCTAATAAGGTCGAGGCTCTTTATTTATTGTTGTTTGTTTTTATTTAAGCATTCCATGCATCTTACTTTTATATTCTTTTCAACATTATTTTTTGTTTTAAGGCACAGGTCATATATTTTAAGTTTATTTGGTTTTGCAATAGACTGAGTGTTTGTGTCCCCTCCAAATTCATATGTTGAAACCCTCATCTCAATGTTACTATATTTGGAGGTGGGACCTTTGGGAGATAATTAGCTATGAGGGTGGAGCCCTGAGGAAAGAGATTAGTGCCCTAATAAGAAGTGGCTAGAGAGCTAGCTAGCTTTCTTTCTGTCATGAGAGAGTACAACAATGTCCTCTTACCTGCAGTTTCACTTTCCGCAGTTTCAGTTACCTGTTGTCAATTGCCATTCAAAAATATTAAATGCAAAATTCCAGAAATAACTCATATCTTGTAAACTACATTGTTCTCAGTAGTGTGATGAACTCTCACACGGTTCTGTTTCATCTTGCTGGGACAAAAATCATCCCTTTGTCCAGCCTATCCCCACTGCGTGCCCTATCCACCCTTTAGTCACTTAGTTGCTGTCTCCGTTACCAGATCCACTGTCGAGGTATTGCATGCTTGTGTTGAACTTGCTCTTATTTTACTTAATAACGGCCCCAAAGCACAAGAATACCAACGCTAGCAATTCAGAGATGCCAAAGAGAAGCTGTAAAGTGCTTCCGTTAAGTGAAAAGGTGAAAGTTCAAGCTTAATAAGCAAAGAAAAAACATGCTGAGGCTGCTAAGATCTATTGTAAGAACACATCTGTTAAATTGTGAAGAGCGTATTGTTATAATTGTTCTATTTTGCAATTAGTTACTATTGTTAATCTCTTAATGTGCCTACTTTATAAGTTAAACTTTATCAAAAGTGTGTATGTAGAGGAAAAAACAGCAATATAGAGTTTGGTATTATCACGGTTTCAGGCATCCCTAGGGTTCTTGGAACATATCCCGTAAGGATAACAGGGGACTACTGTCCACTGAAAAGTTGGCAGTCTGACACCAGGAAGAGTCCTTACCAGAATCTGATCATGCTGGCACCTTGATCTTGGACTTCCAGCCTCCAGATTGTAAGAAATAAATGTCTGATGTTCATAAGCCACTGGTTCTATGGTACTTTGTCACAGCAATTTGAACGGAGACAGTCCTTATATTCTCTTCCTCCTTTTGCACCCTCTCTTGCTTTTTTCTGAGTTCTTTTTTCTAGATACCTCAGAATCAAAGAAGAGGAGGTTTATAGAAATAGCTGTTGATGTGAAGTGTAAGAATTGCAGCTTTGGTGAATGACTTTAGTCTTTATTCGTAGGGTCCCTGGACTCTTTTATTTCTAGGGTCCCTGGTCTTGTTATCATTTGAGCCTTAGGTTGCTCCTCTGGAAGGCAAACTCGGACTGAGCTCCAAAGGCATTAACTGGGCTCTCTAAGTCACTTGTGGCTTTAATAATCTATGACTATTTAGTTATTGGTTCAGGGTTCATCAAGACAAATGGGCGAAGGGTACATTGTGTGAATTCTATTTCTCATGAGACATTTCCTATCTTGCACTCCAATCTGGTCCCATTCTTCTCTTGTGTTAAAACTCCAAAATCTTTCATTGAAATGGAAGAAGAAATGCTGACGTTGATAGCACAGTAGCAATCTAAATCAGGTATGTAGCTCCTGCATGTAGTTCTGCTTTCTTTGTGCATGTAATACCTCCTAAATGTTGAACAGCAGGGGAGGTAATATAGAAGCCAGTGTGCTCCACAGGGGGTGGGTGGGCATGAGTCATGCCCATTGCCACCTGCTGGACTCTTCCTCCTCAAGAATCAGCTTAGTCCTTGCACTTAGACTAAGAATCAGCTTAGTCCTTCATTCCCTTTGTCTCCGCTGTCCTGTCCCATCCTCCTGTTAAGGTAATATTTCCAATAAAGGCATGCTGAATTATCATTATTTTTTTCTTTGCAACTTCTGACCATGATTTCACTCTTCTGGCTTTTTCTCCCAGTATTCCATTGGTGTAGCTCTGCATCTTTGTCTTTCACTTTTGAAAATGGTAATTTATTACTTTTAAATGCTTCCCAAAGGCATAAAATGCCCTCAGGTGTTTCACTTCTAAGAAGTGAACTCTTAGAAGACAAGTCACCAACAATCTCCTTATGCCAGTTTAGTCACAGACCCACAGAGTATTTTTTGACTATTATTTGCATTTTTACTTCTCTAAGTGAGCCACATGGTTTTCATATTCCCTGTGGTCTTAAGCCAACCCCCTACTCTAGTGTTATATCTCTCTGGCCCCTGATGTTTGGCAACGTGTCTTCTAGGAAATTAACCTTGCTTTTGCAATGAGAGGTTTGTCTGTTCAGCACGACTAGAACTAAGTTAAAACGTTCAGAAAAGGAGAATTTGATTCTCTGTGATATTTTCTTAAAAAGAGCCTGGAGGTATATTATCGCAGCGTTGTTTCTCTCTCTCTCTTTTCTCAGTTCATTGGTGTTCATCCTTGCTCACATTGATATAAGGGCCACTGAGGACTCTAATAGAGCTGCTAATGCCACTTCCTTAGAAAGGACTTTTCTAATCATGCTCTGCAAAGTAGTTTCCCTTACCATTCTGTTTCTCAGCTCCCAGTTTCTTTCCTTCATGCCACTTGTCACAGTTAGTAGTTATTTTTTTTCCAATTATTTGCTTGCCCATATCTCTGGACTTCTACCCTCTATGAGCGAATGAACTACTGTATCCTTGGCATATAGTGCACTGCTTTGCAACAGGAAATATTCAGTAAATTTTTGTTCAGTTAATTGATGAAAAAGGAAAGGAGTTGTGGAAGTTCAAAGACTCTGTATGTTTTTCTTGCTTATGACCACTTCTTCCCCTTTTAGCTGCTTGTGTTTAATGGATGCTGGGAGTTCACACACAATGTCCTTGCTCTCCTCCCAGCCTTGTATTCAGCCCTAGAGTAATTTCTCCACAGGGGGTGATGAGAGAAAGAGTGAGAAATCTCTTGAAAAGAAATTCTGATATATCTCCTGTGGAGGATATGTATGCACATTTAATGTGGTCCACACAAGAAGAAAATTTGTTGGGCTACATGCTTGGAAGTGGAGAGGTAAGGGGGTGGTTTCAGTGTCATTAATTGATGGTGTGATAAAAATCCATATTCTTTCTGTATCCCTGCTTTGTAGTCTTGTGCCAGCTTTACTGTAGGGCAGGATGTCCTTGTGGTTGCAGCAGGTAGTTTTGGGGGCTATGTGCTTTGTTTTTCACATCAGGTGTGTGTGTGTGTGTGAGAGAGAGAGAGAGAGACACACACACACACAGAGATCGAGAGAGAGAGAGAGAGAGAGAGAGAGAGAGAGAGAGAGAGAGAGAGACCAGGAGAGCGAGAGTAAGAGTAAGAGACAGCACCAGATCCCCAACCACTCAACAAAAGGCCTTTTCTTTTCTGTCTTTTGTTCTAGTCTGATTGTGCCAAACTGGGTTGGTTACATGCCCATCTCTGAACCAGTAATTCCCTATGGTCTTTATTCAAATTTCATCTCAGTAAGGCTTACCCTGCTGACTGAGTCTAAAATCACAAGTCCAGCTTGGTAGCTTTGTTTCTCTCTAGTTCACTCACTGTCATCTAAGCAACAATGCACTTTACTGTTTTCTCTGTTTGCCTATTTTTCATAATCTTCTTAAGTGCAGAGATTGTGTTATTGATACAAACGATTTTACATATTTATGGCATACATGACAGTGTTTGTTACATGCATAGAATGTGTAATCATCAAGTCAGGGTATTTGGGTACCCATCGCCTTGAATTTTTATCATTTCTATGTACTGCTATCTTTGCAAGTCCTCTCTTCTAGTTACTTTGAAATATATAAGATATTGTTGCTAAGTATAGCTATCCTAGTCTGCTATCAAACATTAGAACTTCTTTTCTTCTATCTAACTGTGTGTTTGTACCCATTAACCAACTTCTCTCCATCCTTCCCTCCCACCTCCGGTTCCATCCAGATTGCAGTACAGGGATTTTTATCTGTTTTGTTTCCTGCTGTATCTCCAGTCCCTAGAACAGTTCTTGACTTAGAAGTCACCTAATAAATATTTATTGATTGAATAGATCAATCAATACCCAAGGATCACTTACTGATTTATTATTATTATTATTAGCACTGTCTTGCAAATACATGGTGTTTAATGCAGCTAGTTGAACTAAAATTTAGTTGGATTTACATGAACATGCAGGGGGATTTCATGGGACTGTTGCCTTTGGCCTTTTATGAAAACAGTTTTATTGAAATATAATTCACATATCTACAATTCACCCATCTGAAGTAGGCAACTCAATGGCTTTTGGTATATTCATGGATTATGCACCCATCACCACAATAACTTTTAGAATATTTTCATTACCTCCAAGAGAAACTTCCCACCCCTTAGCTATCATCCTCTAACTTTTCCATCTTCCTCAACCCCAGGCAGCCACCACTTTACTTTCTGCCTCTATAGATTTGTCTGCCCCAAGTATTTCATATAAATAAAGTCATACAATATGTGGTCTTTAGTGGCTGGCTTCTGTCACTTTGCATAATGTCTTCAGAGTTCACCCATGTTGTTGTATGTATCCGCACTGTACTTCATTTTTTTATTGTCAAATAGTATTCCAGTGTATGGATGTGCCACATTTTATTTAATATCCTTTTATCAATTGATGGACTAGCCTTGGTTTTTAAACCAATCCCTGTCAAGGGACATGGGTTTGCCATGATTGGCTTATAAGGCTTATAATCCTCTTCGCCCATCCTTACAGCTTCACGTCAGTCCCTCCACCAGAAATACTGACACAGAGGGAGGGACAGAATGTATGCCAATGGTGGACTGCTGGATCCACAGCAATCTGTAAACCAGCAGATTCATATAGTGTCACAGAAGCTTCCTTCTCTCTTCCTCCTACCTTTTTATTGTCATATATTTCTCCTTCCCAGTCATTATTATTATTATTTATATTGAAAGGTCAATTGTTTGTGGCACTAAAACCACAGTAAAACAGGAGGTAGGCCAGCAACAGAGTGGATTGCATTGGCTCTTTCTTCAGTTTAATTTATTCATCAAAAACGTCTGTTGTTTTTCAATGGATACTGAGGTGTTACTCTGAAGGACTACAATAAAGAGAAATCATCATTCACCTAGGGTTTAAATACTTTCCCAAGGCAGTCTCTTCTTAATTTCCTGTGTTCCGTCTGTTGGAAGGCTCGCTGGTGCAGAGCCAACATGAGCCATGCTGTATTTCAAACAAATGCCTTTTTGTTCTGGAGATCTGTGTATTCTTTTCTCTTTTCCAAGTAATTAAGCCAGTCAGGGAAAAAATATCAAATGTCATTTTGTCCATTTTTATTTCCCCTTTCCTCTCTGATGAGAACCTTCTTCTCATCAAGAATATTTCCAGAGATGACTTTATGTAGTGAATGAGGACATTGTCCACACTTTTTTAATTTAGTGGCAGAAGCTTTGAGAAAGCAGCTTGCTACTTGTAGTCCAAGCAAAAATGTGTAAATGGCTTTATTGAAAATCAATATGCTCTTGTGAAGTGTTGTTCATTTTTGAGTTCTTCACAATTTGTTGCTTTGCCCTGATGAGAGTTGCAGGGAGGTTTACAGCCCTGGGTCTCTGAATTTGAGGTTTTATTTTTTCTTGTGTTTTCTGCCATGAGCATAGGACTAAAGGGTCATTTGGTGTCTTACTTTGTTTACTCTTTGGAAGAAGAGATGTGTGCCTTCTTTTTCTTCTTTTTTGATGACAGGAGCTGAACTGCCACCGAGGAGTGCAGTTGTCACCTGAAATGTGGTCTCATAAGTGAAGTCAAATTTGCGCAGACTTTCTGGGTGTCTAAGGCTTCAGGAAAGTTCCCTCAGAATGCTGTAGACTGCTCTCCTTTAATCCCAAAGAGGGGAGAGTTAAGCAGTGGAGGGTTGATCTCTGTTGGTGTGCCAGGGCAGATGTCTTCATTCCATATAGAGAATGCCTAGGGTACCAAAGTTAGGTTGAGTTCTGATCATTATTGTGAGAATACAGATGAATTTTTAATTGGTCACAGTTTTGGTGAAAGATTAGTTGTGAGATTGGATTTGTCAAAATTTATGTGCTGGTTACTGTTTAATGTGGCAGCATCTGAGGAAGATCAGGGTCATTTGTAATGACTTCATTTGATTTGTACAGATGAATTACAACATTTTTCCTGTGCCGAGAAACTAGATATTTTCTCATAAATTTCCATCAACGCTTTAAAAAGTTTAACCTTCATTTTAAGCCTAGAGATAGCATAAATCTGAACTGTGAGGTGTGGGCAATGGGTGCTGTGTCACAGCAAGGTCTTAAAGGAATAGAGCTTGAGGGGGCTATGAGAGAGAAGACGGAGAAGTGTGCCTTGGATAATTTATTAATTAATCAATGCCCAAGGATCACTTATTTATTAATTATTATTGTTATTAGCAGTGCCTTACAAATACATGGCGTTCAATGCAGTTAGTTGAAGTCAATGGAGTTGGATTTACAGAGAGAATGAGACATGATCCCAAATAATTTTAACTTTTGATTAAGAAAAAGTATTTTATGCTTTGGTGTTTTATGTAAGTAGGGAAGCTAGGACAAGCCCAGGGCTTGTTGAATAGTCCTATGTCTCAGCTTTACATTTTTTTCCCTATAAAATTCTCACCCTACATACACATAAGCAAATCATATTTACATCTTTGGCCTTGTTGTCCACATTCTTTACACACACAAATACCTCAGTTTCTTTTCAGTAACCTCTGACCCTGTGCTGAGGGCTTTGAACAATTCCAACAAGCCTTGCTAAGTCCCTAGAGAGAGGCTGTTATTACAACTGTTGCTAACATTCCATACTGTAACTTAAACATTACCTGCTGTGCAATTTGATTACTAGTTAATTAGGATTCTGTTTAATTTGATCAGAACCTCTGGAATTAAATCTTTTATATTAAAATTATAAAATTTGATTGTTCCAAGAAAAGATTATTAGGGTGCCAATCAGTAGTTAGAAAAAATTGTCATCAAATAATAAGACTAATCTTATCAACTAATTGGAAAACAGTCAGAAAAGCCTGGCAGTCTAAGATTGTTCTCTGGGAACTGAGAGCCAGTGAAAACCTTTTTAATGGTTCCTTGGACTGACCTTTTGTAGTTTGGATGTTTATGATAAAGTACAGGCTATGTATTTATTGTTGGTATGGATAGAAAATTTACTTGTGATACTTAATAAAATAAAATGTAGCATAACCACCATTGTTTCGGCTCATTCAATGATGTTATTCACTCACTTATTTGCATGTGATTGCCTTTATTTATCTTTGAGCAAATAGAATCAGATGAGATAGGCTACGTCATTCCTAAAAGGTTTTCTGAAGTCTGCTCTGTCCTACCCAGTTGAATCATTCATCTGCCAGTGTTTGGGCAACCAGGTCATCCGTTTCTTTCCTTCTATAGTGTGTTACTGTATGGAAGATTCTGGGTTAGAGTTGATATCATTCATGTAGAGGGTATTGAGAGGAAATGGTAGGGAAGTTTTAAAAGTATTTCCTAGGAATCCTTGTCTCACCTCAGTCTGGCTTCACCAGCTGAGAAATGGGGAAAGGGCTGCTAGCTAGCACTGGGCAGTGGGATTTGGTTGTCTCAGTCACTTGTAACTGGGCAACCCCCTACTGAGATGACATGATCATGAATCTACCTTCTGTTTTCACAAAATATGACTAATTTGGGGACATTTAAATATATATTACATGTTATTAAATAAATGAAGAATGCCATATGGAGCTTTACAAAAATAATGAGGAAACCTCTAGCTACTGAATAATATTTAAGTACTGAATCTAATATGCTGTGTTCAGTGTCTTTATGGAATTTCGCAGACTTAGCCAGTTTTCCTTATTCTCTATAGTATTGTGTTTTTTTTTGTTTACAGTTAGTGGTTCTCATAAAAAGCTTTTACCTCAATAAAGGCCCCCCATTAATCCAAGTAGTTCAGAGAGATATTTTCTTAAAAAAATTTTTTTTACTGATACAAAATTTTTTTTCTAATTAAATAATTATAAAATTTGATTGTTCCAAGAAGATCATTGCAGTGCCAATCGGGTAGTTGGAACAAATTGTCATCAAATAATAAGACTAATTTTATCAACTAATTGGAAAACAGCCAGAAAAGGCTAGCAGCCTAAGATTGTTCTCAGGGAACTGAGAGCCAGTGAAAACCTTCTTAATGGTTCCTTGAGATGACCTTCTGCAGCTCGTAAATATGTAGTTGTACAAATTTATAGGATATATGTGATATTTTGATACAAGCATACAGTGTATAATGATCAAATCTGGGTAATTGGGATATTTATCTCATCAAACATTTATCATTTCTTTGTGTTGGGAACGTTCCAAATCTTCTTTTCTAGCTATTTTGAAATGTATAATAAATTATTCTTAACTATACTGAACACTAGTTCTTATTCCTTCTAACTTTTTTTTGTACGCATTAATCAATCCATCTTTATCCCTCCTTCTCTGCTACCCTTCCCAACCTCCAGTAACTGCTATTCTAGTCACTATCTCTATGAGGTCAATTTTTTTAGCTCCCACATATGAGTAAGAGTATGTGATATTTGTCTTTCTTTGTCTGATTTGTTTCACTTAACATAATGTCTTCCAGTTCCATCTATGTTGTTGCAAATGACAAGATTTCAGTATTTTATGGCTGAATAATATTCCATTTTTTATACACACCCTATTGTCTCTCTCCATCTGCTGATCTGCATTTAGGTTGATCGCATGGGAGTGCAGATGCTTCTTGCCCTTGGAAATCTTGGAAATATACTATTTCCTCTATTTTTGAATAGAGGGATCTCGTGCAATTGCTGAATCACATTATATTTTATTTTGGTTTTGATGACACTTCATATTGTTTTTCATAGAGACTGTATTAATTTATATTACTGTCAATGGTGCCTGAGCCTTCTCTTTTCTCTGCATCCTTGTCAGCATTTGTTATTTTCTGACTTTTCGATAACAGCCATTCTAACTGGGGTGAGATAATATCTCCCGGTGGTTTTGGTTTGCATTTACTTGATGATTAGTGATGTGGAGCACTTTTCTCACAATGTACTCCATTTGCATGTCTTCTTTTGGGAAATGTCTATTCAGATCTTTTGCCCATTTTTAAAATCAGATTATTTGGTTTTGGCCATTGAGTTGTTTCAGTCGTTTATATATTCTGATTATTAATCCCTTGGTGGATGGATAGTTTGCAAATATTTTTTCTTCCTTGTCTTCCCTTTGCTGATTGTTTCTTTGCTATGCAGAGTCTTTTTAGGTTGATGTAATCCCGTGTGTCAATTTTTGTTTTGGTTACCTATGCTTTTGAGGTCTTATTCAAGAAATCTTTGCCCAGACCAATGTCCTGAAGCATTTCCTCTGTGCTTTATTCTAGAAGTTTCAGTTTTAGGTCTTATATTTAAATCTTTAACCCATTTTGATTTGTTTTTTTTTATATGGTGAGAGATAAGGGTCTAGTTTCTTTTGTCTGCATATGGATATCTAGGTTTCCAAGAAGAGACTGTCTTTTCCCCAGTGTATATTCTTGGTGCCTTTGTTGAAAATGAATTGGCTACAAATGTGTGGATTTATTTCTGGATTTTCTGTTCAATTTCATTGTCTATGTGTGTTTATGTTAGTACTATACTGTTTTGGTTACTATAACTTTGTAGTATGATTTGTAGTCAGGTTGTATGATGTCTCCAGCTTTGTTCTTTTTGCTCAGGATTGCTTTGGCTATTATGGATCATTTTTTGTTTCAGAGGAATTTCAAGATTGTTTTTTCCATATTGTGAACAAAGTCATTTGTATTTTGATAGAGATTGAATTTATAGATAGCTTTGTGTCAGAAAGGTATTTTATATTGCTTCATTTTTGTCTCTTGGTAAAACTGACAGGTTACCCCCACCTCTCAAAACCATGTACTTTATTTTATTCCCTTTGTTATTTCTCACCAAAATTTTACCTAAGGAAAAAATAAAAATGAAGTAGATATTTTTTCCTGGTTGTGAGGTGAGATCTTTGAACCTCTGCAGATTATTATTCTTAAAAAATTGGCATGATTAATATTTCTACTAGACTGTGTAAGATTATGGCTTTTGGGTGTATTTGTTGCATCAGTCGGGCCCTGAAAATTACAAGAATAAACGTTCACTGCCTCCAGAGTGAAAGATTACTGGAAGGATACATCAATAGCTTGAATTCTTTCATGTACCAGTTTTCCTGGACTCTGTGATGTGCAATAAGCTTCTTAAGTACTCATAATATGTCAATAATAGTGATAATCTTAATAGCTAATATTTATTGAGTACTTACTATGTGCTATGCATGTTACAGAGATTATATAGTTTAATCTTCAAGGTGACTCTGTAATATAGATATATTATCTTCATTTTATAGATGAAATGGTGACTTAAAGAAGTTAAATGATTATCCAAGGTCACACAGTTTTTAAGTGGGGATTAGAATTCAAGTAGATTGAATGCAGACTCTGAGCTATTTTGTGTTTTGGGTGTATGTCAATTTTTAAATGATTCACTGGCATTCACTGGCTTTAAGACCTAAATATAAAGATCTTTTCATCTCCACCTCATCTGCCACTCCCAACCTTTCCAAACCAGTTAAGTACTCTTAGTTTCTTTGTAAGTCTATGGAGTTTTTAATGTAAATGCACTTATGAATAAATATGAGCATATACTCCGACTTTTTTAAGGACACAAATTGTAGCATTTGTATATACTAGACTGAATGCTTTTCTGCATCTTAGAGCCTGAACTCTTACCTGCCTCACTAAGTCTATCTTTTAAAAAATTTTCAAATTTTTATGAATATATGGTAAATGTATATATGTATAGGGTACATGAGGTATTTTGATACAGGCACACAATGTGTAATAATCACAGTAAATGGGGCATCCATCACCTTAAGCATTTATCATTTCTTTGTGTTACAAACATTCTAATTATACTTTTAGTTGTTTTTAAATGTACAATATATTATTGTTAATTGTAGTCACCCCATTTTGCTATCAAATACCAGATCCTATTTATTCTATTTAACTATATTTTTGTACCCATTTGTACTCTCCTACTACCCCTCACTTCACCTTTTGTGAAGGTGATTTTTCTCTGGTGGTATGTTTTAATTTCTTGCTTTTTATTTTTTGTGTAATTGTTGTGTGTTTTTTGAGGTTACCATGAGGCTTGCAAATAACGTCTTATAACCCATTATTTTGAACTGGTAACAACTTTACACTGATTGCAAAAAAAAAGTAACAAGCAAAAAGAAAACTAATAAAAAACCCACAGTTTAATTTCATTTCCTCAGGTTTTTAAGTTTCTGTTGTTTCTATTTATATCTTACACAGTTTATGTCTTGAAATATTGTTGTCATTATTATTTTTGATAGGTTCATCTTTAAGTCTTTCTACTTAAAATATGAGTAGTATACACACCACAAATACAGTGCTATAGTATTTTGTGTTCTTCTGTGTAGTTACTATTACCCGTGAGTTTTGTATCTTCAGATGATTTCTTCTTGCTCATTAATATCCTTTTCTTTCAGATTGAAGAACTCACTTTAGCGTTTCTTGTAGGACAGGTCTGGTGTTGATGAAATCCCTCAGCTTTTGCTTGCCTGGGAAAGTCTTTATTTCTCCTTCATATTTGAAGGATATTTTGCTGGATATACTCTTCTAGGATAAAAGTGTTTTTTTCCTTCAGCACTTTAAATATGTCATGCAACTCTCTTCTGGCCTGTAAGGTTTCCCCTGAGAAGTTTGCTGCCAGATGTAAGGGAGCTCTTTTGTATGTTATTTGTTTCTTTTCTCTTGTCGCTTTTAGGATTCTTTCATTGTCCTTGACCTTTGGGAATTTGAGCACTAAATGCTTCGAGGTAGTCTTTCTTGGGTTAAATCTGCTTGGTGTTCTACAACCTTCTTGTACTTGAATATTGGTATCTTTCTCTAGATTTGGGAAGCTCTCTGATATTATCTCCTTGAATAAAACTTTCTACCCCGTCTCTTCCTCTCTTCTCATAAATGGAGCCAATAACTCTTATATTTGGCCCTTTGAGGCTATTTTATGGATCTTGTAGGAGCTCTTCACTCTTTTTTATTTTGTCTCCTCTGACTGTGTATTTTCAAGCTGGTTCTTTCTTCTGCTTGATCCATTATGCTAGTAGGAGACTCTGATGCCTTCTTCAGTATGTCAATTGCATTTTCAGCTCCAGAATTGGATTGATTTTTTAAAACTATTTCAATGTCTTTGTCAAGTTTATCTGATAGGATTCCTCTTCTGTGTTACCTTGAATTTTGTCGAACTTCCTCAAAATAGTTATTTTGAATTCTCTCTATGAAAGGTCACGTATCTCTGTCACTCGATGGTTGGTCGCTGGTGACCTATTTAGTTTATTTGGTGAGGTAATGTTTTCCTGG
Source organism: Rhinopithecus bieti (assembly GCF_001698545.2). Taxonomy (NCBI): domain Eukaryota; kingdom Metazoa; phylum Chordata; class Mammalia; order Primates; family Cercopithecidae; genus Rhinopithecus; species Rhinopithecus bieti. The sequence continues at coordinate 1,973,119 of NW_016807055.1, forward strand.
ATGTTCCTGTTGTTTGTGATTGTTCACCAACGTCCCAGCATTGAAGAGTAAGGTATTTATCGTAGTCTTCACAGTTTGGGCTTGTTTGTACCTGTCCTTCTTGGGAAGTCTTTCCAAGTATTCAAAGGAAATTGAGTGCTAGGAGCTAAATCTTGGGTTGCTGCAGCATCTTCCCTTAGAGCACACCCCAAGCCCAGTAACACTGTCACTCTTGAAGACTCATAGAGGTACCCCCTTGGTGGTCTTGGGTAAGATCCAGGAAAATTTTCTGGATTACCAGGCAGAGACTCTTGTCCTCTTCCATCACTTTCCCCCAAACAAATGGAGTCTCTCTGTCCATGCCGAGCTGCTTGGAGCTGGTGGAGAGGTAGCTTAAGCACTCTTGTGGCCACCACCACTGAGACTGTGCTGGGTCAGACCTGAAGCCAATACAGCACTGGGTCTCACCCAAGGCCCATGCTGACTACTGCCTGGCTACCACTAAGGCTCAAGCACTCTTCAGTTGGCAAGGCCCAAATCTAGCCAGACTTGTGTCCTTCCATTCAGGGTGGCAACCTCCCCACCAACCCAGGAATGGTCTAGAAATGCCACTCGGGAGCCAGTGGCTGGAGTCCGGAACCTTAGTAATCTACTTAGTGGTCTATTTTACTGCAGCTGAGCTGGCACCCAAGCCACAAGATGAAGTTCTTTGTACCTTTTCCTCTCCTTTCCTCATGCAGAAGGAGGCTTTCATTGTAGACACCACCATCCCAGGCCTGCATCAACACTGCCTGACTACTGCTGATGTTCATTCAAGGCTCATGGCCCTTCACTGAGCTTGAGATGAATGCTGCCAGGCCTAGGTCCCTCCCTTCAGGGCAGCAGGCTCCTCTCTGGTTCAAGGTGGGTCCAGAAATGCTGTCTAGGGGCCAAGGCTTGGAATCAAGGACCCCAGGAGCCCACTTCATTGTCTACTCTACTGTGGCCCAGCTGGTACCCAAGATGCAAGATAAATTCTCCTTTACTCTTCCCTTTCCATTCCTCAAGCAGAAGGAGTTTCTCCCCATGGCCACCGCAGCTGGGAGTACACTGGGTCACACTTGAAGCGGGCACAGCCCTGGGCCTCACCCAAGGCCCCCAGTGAGTACTGCCTGGGTACCATCAAGGCCTGAGGGTTAGTACACAGGTGAAGAACCTTGCCATGACTGGATTCTTCTCTTCCAGGCAACAGTTTCCCTTCTGCTTCAGGATGTGTCTAGAAATGTCATCTGAGAGCTAGGGCCTGGAACGGGGACCTTAGGACTCTGCCTAGTACCCTATTCAACTGTGGCTGAACTTGTATCCTAGTTGCAAGACAAAGTCTTCTTTACTCTCCAGTCTTCTCTCTTCAAGCGGGAGGAAGAAATCTCTCCTGGAGGTGTGAGCTACGCTGCCTGGGGTTGGGGGAAGTGTGGCACAAGCACTTCCTTGGCTGCCTGGCTGCTGTCTCGGTTGTGTGCCCCCCAAATTCACTGGCTCTGAGCCCAGCACAGCACCAGCACTTGCCTAGAAATTGTAGTCATTGTGGCATAGACTGCCTTTTAAGTTTATTTAGAACCCCAGAGGGCCTTAACCCAGGGTGGTGGGGCTAGTCAGAATTCAGGTTTCCACTGAGGGGATGGATGATTCCCCACTGGCTAGGGCTGGTCTAAATGCTCCCTCCATGGGTGAAAGCTAAATTCTTCCTCATGTTACTTTCCACTGTGACAGGGCAGCACTGATTTCCAATGCAAAGTCCCACAAGCACTGTGCTGTCTTTCCCCCAAACACGCAGATTCTCTCTCCATGCCACATGACTGCTGCTGGGGAAAGGGAGAGGGGTGGTGTTAGCAATTCAAAACTGTCTTTCCTACCCTCTTCAGCACCTCTTTCCTGGCTATGATGTTAAAATCAGATACTATAATTGCTCAACTGCTTTTCGATTCTTATGAAGGTGCTTTCTTTCAGGGATAGTTGTTCAACTTGGTGTTCTTGCAGTGGGGACGATCACTGGAGGGCTATACTTGGCCATCTTGCTCTGCCTCCTCCTCCCATCTCCTAACTCCATCTTTCATAGATGGTCTTTGAACTGTTTGTCTTTTTGTTTGTGTAGACCACCACTCTGATTGGGTGGTTTAAGCAAATTCAAAAATGGAAAGCCCCATAGGGCAGTGCTTATGATAGTCTCCTCAAAGGTGGCTGTTTCTCCTAATGTCCAGTCCTTATATGATTATCTTATGATGCATAGACTGATTCCTACAATGGAGTTAAGACTCTGGCTTTATCTATCATGGGTGAGGTGATGAGCTGGAAAACCTCTGCTCAGTAATTGTTTGTAAGTGAGGTGGATGCAGACTTCCCTGATTTTTGTCTACCCTCCTACTACAGTCATATTTAATACACACATACATGCACACACCCATATACACACGTTATATACAATTATATACATAAACAATACTTTACATAGTATATATAATTTATATCTATTATATATAATTATAAATATATAATTTATGTATATGTAAATTAAGAAAGTCTATTTTTAGAGCATTTAGGTTTACAGCAAAATTGAGTGCAATGTGTAGAGAGTTCCTATATACTCCCTGTCCGCAACATGCACACCTTCCCCACTATCGACATTCAGCACCACAGTGGTACATTTGCTAAAATATGTTATATATACTTTTGCTTTTGTAATATACTGTCTCCAAAACAGAACTCAAATTTAGTTGACAGTACCTAAAAAACATCTAGTTCGTTTGGGGCACCATGCAGCCCAAGTGCTGTAGTGAGTGAGGGTAAGAGGGAGTAGAGAGTAAAGGAAAAGAAGACATGGTGTGTATGCTCTCAGAGATCCAAGTTCTGTTGGGATATTCAATCACATCAAATGACTGAAGAATTATTTTTCTGAATAATGATATACTGATGAGAAGAAAGTACTACACATAAAAGGCATATTTACTACTATAGCAACACAGGTTTTGAGATCATGTAGACATGGAATGGGTTGAGATATACCTTCTATACCACTTCAGGTAATAAGAGGGAGTATAGAAGAGCATATAAGTTCGTAGAAGTCATTCTTAGTCTGTTTAAGGAAGTGAATAGTTTTTCAGTATTTCCCAAGCCACTTTAGAGTCAGCCACTTAAAAGCCAAAAATATGCTAATAGTTATTATAAATGGTTCTTATTTATTAAAACAGGTCTATTGTAAGCTTTCCTTGGCAAGATTTAGCCTTCATTCAATATGTTTTGAGCCACTTCTCTGTGACCACAGGAGGCAGCATGATGCCATAAACAAAGCCTGGACTTTGGTGCCAGAGACAGGCGTTTTCATTGTACCTTCAGTGTCTACTAGCCTGTGATGTTGATCACATGACTTTGCCTGTGAAGGCCTCAGCACTTGGTAATATTGATGTGAGGATGGATGAAACAGCTCACATCAAGTGCCTAACGGGGTGACTGACACATGGTGAGTTCATAAAAACTATATGACCACTTTCTTGAAAAGGCTGGAGAAATCAGACTTTCATTTTAAGAGGACAAGCCTGCCAAATTGGAACCAATAGGAAACATAACAAAAAATATTTAATGTATTTAAATTTGTTTTGTTTTGTTTTGTTTTGTTTTTTTGGAGATGGAGTCTCGCTCTTGTTGCCCAGGCTGGAGTGCAACGGTGCAATCTCGACTCACTGCAACCTCTGCCTCCCGAGTTCAAGCAATTCTCCAGCCTCAGCCTCCCAAGTAGCTGGGATAAAATGTAGTTTTAAAATATACATTTATAATTGTGACTAAGCTGCCCTGTACATATTCTAAATGACATTACTGAGATTTTACTAAGGAGTTGAGTTCTATGATGTTGACTGAAGAAGAATTAACAAGTAAGTCTGATTCTGTGATTGTGATTCCAGGGTGGATGGCCATTTATAAAGACCTTGAACATTTAGGTAGGAGGGTCATAAGTAACTGCTACATATTGAAGGCTTCAGAAACATATTCCCCATGAAAACATGCTGAGCTATTTGTCTACATCTTACTTATTTTGGGCCTTCCAAGTAGCAGTCCCAGTTGGGACTGTACCTCTGGGTCGCCTGGTTCTTGCTATAGTGTAGATTTCTTTCACCAGACAGGCAGTGGGGTTGGTTTCTTAATTGTTATCTCTAGTAAAGGACACTTGTCCAGAAGACAGCTGCCAAATTGCTAGACAGGCTTATCTACGCTCTGGAACATTTTATTCACATACTGCTTCTAATGTGGCCCATCTTCTAAAGACGTTTCCGCCATTAGTTTTGGAGACAAAATTTCATTCTGCCCTGTAGTCTCATTTTTTGACTGGTGGCCTTAAGAGGGTTATTACTTTGTTGGCTAAAGAGTGCTAAAATTTTATGACATGCCATATGGAACCAAAGAAATAAGGAGATGACCTCCATTGCACTGTATCATTAGGACTGAATATCACCTGTCTCCTGCCTTCAGCCATTTTCCTGGCCCCTGGATGAGGTCTGTACCAGTGGTCTGAATTAATATTGTTTTGGCTCCTAAAAGCTGCAATTTTCCCGAAGTGGCAATTGTGGTAGAGCACTTTTTCCCTCTTTCCAATTTCCTAGATACGTCCACACATGGAATTGAAATGGCCTCTTTCTACCTGCTGTGCGCATGGGACCTCTACACCTGTTCAGTCATGAAACCACTAATGAGGCCTCCCCTGTCCTATTCAGGACTTTGACGGAATATGAAATCTCATTACCCAGAGTCAGTGAATGACATCTGTTCTCCATCCCCTTCCTGAAGCCATTGTTCCATTTGCTCGATGCTGTGAAAAAGATGTGCCACTTGGAGAAGAAGTTAGCATCCAGAAGAGAAGGTGGCCCTCCCTTGTCCAGCCAGATGGCAGCCATTGGGCTTCTCAATATTCTGACCCCCATTTAGACCTTTGCCCTAAAAGAATTAACACAAAAGAAACTTCATTGTTTCTGACTTAAAAAAAAAATTCTAATGATTTGTTTCAGAAACAAGTCAAATCCTTAGCAGTGTGGGGTTTTACTGATAAGGAAGATAAGGAAGATCTTAACCTGAAAACGTCCGGCTAACAAAAACTCTTGCTTGACCTGATTTAAAGTGGGTGTGAATATAAAGGATATTTATATACTTTGGTCTTTCTCAAATCATTCTTTTGGAAAGAGGAGGTATAAAAAAATGCACGTGAATATAATAAATAAATAAATAAATAAATAAATATCATAACATTTTTGTTTGGGGAGTATTCATGTATAGTAATGTATTAGGTTGGTGCAAAACTAATTGTGGTTTTGCCATTACTTTTAATGCCAGAAACTGCAATTACTTTTGAATCAAACTAATAATATGTGTAATACACAATCAATATAAAATACCACAGAATGAATTTGTCTAATGCATTTTCATTCATTAGCTGTTCATTCATTGACGAAAGTGTTCACTAAAGAAGCATTTATTGAGTATCTAAAATGTGTCAAGCACTATAATTGCTTCTGTGAGTACAAAGATGAATACATTTAATGTTTAGAAGAGGAGACATGATAAAGTAAATAATGACAGGCCGTGTGGTAAGTCCTGTAGCAGATGGGTGGGAGAGTGACAGCATTCTTCCCCAGGACGTGAAGGCCTCAGAGGGGTGGAAAAGGGATCATAGGGTGGCCAGGAAGACAAAGGCAGGAGACCACTCAAGGCAAAGGAAGCAGCCTGTATAAAGACAGGCAGGCAGGAAACAGAATCTTAGGTTTGGAGACTTCTAAGGGCTTAGACTTGCTGGAGGAGAGAGAATGTTAGGCAGATTCTTCAGGGTGAGATCACGGAGGGCAATTTATGCCAATTTGGAATTTGGGCTTATTGCTGCAAAAGAAACTTTTATTTGTCAAGAGTGGACTCTCAATCAATTTTATTAAGTAAAAGTGAATTGCACTGAAGTTTGTTTTTAATTTTAATTTTTTTAGTGAAAGAGTTAAATGAACACTGGTAATAACTGAACCACAATAGATTATGCTGTCATGAAAACAAGTCCCCAGCTCTGTTCCTTCCTACCTAGATGAGGTTTCACTCCCCAGAGGCAGCCCCTTCTGCTGCTTCTCCTCCTACAATTTTCTGTCCTTTGGCTCTAATTTGGACTCATTGTTCCCTCTGTTTGCTGTTCAGCTGTCATCCTGGCTTTTCTCCTACTCCTCTCCTAGGTTATACCTCTATCTCTTTGTTCCTATGTTGTCCTTTTTCTTTGTTTATGCCTTTGTTTTGCTGGAGCAGCTCCTCAAGAAAACTATTCCCCAAAGTAATTTTCTCTTATTTTTCAAACTCCCTTTAATCTTTATTCTCTATTCCCAATCCACTCTTATACCTCAGTTAGACAACAATTTCCAATGTGCTTAATGTGCTCTTCTTGCATGATATGTTCTTGCAAAGTGTATATTCTTTGTATACATTTTTTTTCATGTAAGTAAATGGCATGCACTACTGTGTTGGCCATTTACCTGTATCTTCTCAGATCAATTTCCTGCATTTTTCTTTCTCTGTTCTATTTCACACATAAGGGGATGACCCCAAAATCTACATTTCTCAGACTTGCCTGGCTTCTGGTTAATTTTGGCAACTGGGAGACACTGAGATTAGAATAAAGGAGGAAGGAAAAGGTCAGTGTATTCCCTCTATCCTAGCTTTTGCCTAGGTGGTGACTTTGATGTTGGCTACATCTCCACTGTGCTTCTAGCACCAGCCAGGTGGCCCAGCTTCCAGGCTCCAGTGATGTCCCCTTACTTTTCTCTTTATTCCTGTGACATGCGCATTTTCAAGGGTGGAATATTGCCGCTAAAGGGGCTAAAATGGTTCTTTGGGGAGGGGAATCCTACTTTTTATGTAGAAAGCACAGATATACTAACAGTGCATGGATAGATATTTAGTGTATCATGGTGGGGGATGATTAGAAGAAATATACCTAAGAAGTCTTAGAGGAAAAACAATTTAGAAAGGTAAAGAAACTGCATCAGTTGTTGGCTTCTATATTGCCTTATACTCCTTTATTTGCTCTTTGAAGCTCTTCTAGAATCTTGAATTAATTTTCCATATTAAATAACCCCTATTTAATGACCTGGCACAACTTATGTTTTCTGGGAAGGATTCTTACTGACACAGCTATGTACTTTATGTCCTTTACATTTTATCCTCTCTAAGCATTTTATTTGTTAGACCTGTTAGGTAAAACAGATGTAACAAATAAATACAGATCTATTCGTTCGTTAGATCTATTAGATTTGTTAGATAAAATGTTCTCTAAGCATTTTATTTGTTATGTCAATCCATACTGCTATGTGTATATCCAATCCATTATTTCTAGCATAGGGGTGGAAAAATAGCTTCTTCTCTACCCACTCTGAAGGCTTACGTAAATGACTGGCAATAGACAGATTAATAGGAGGAAAAGGAATATAAATGTATTTAATATGCAGAAGCATGGTGGACTGCCAGGGAATTATTACCTAATAACCCAGTGATATCCAGATGCTTATATATGGTACTTCCTCATGGAAGAAGGGGAGATGGGGGGTAAAAACGTAAATGATTTTCAAGGGAAGTAAAAGAGCCCAAAAATGATGGTCTGAGAAAAGTTCCTGTGAGCTCTGGGGAGGTGGTCAGAAGGTGTGGGCAGAACTTTACTGTGAACAAAAGTTGTCTATTATGCAAATAAAGTTTCTCAGGCAATTTCTCCAAGCTGTTCTCAGAAGAATAGACAAAAAGCCCGTCTGGCCACATTGTGATCAAATTAGACCTTAGGATTAAGAAACTCACTCAAAACCGCACAACTACATGGAAACTGAACAACCTGCTCCCAAATGATTAATGAGTAAATAATGAAATTAAGGCAGAAATAAATAAGTTCTTTGAAACCCGTGAGAACAAAGACACAATGTACCAGAATCTCTGGGACACAGATAAAGCAATGTTTAGAGGGAAATTTATAGCACTAAATGCCCACAAGAGAAAGCAGGACAGATCTAAAATCGACACCCTAACATCACAATTAAAAGAACTAGACAAGCAAGAACAAACAAATTCAAAAGCTAGCAGAAGACAAGAAATAACTAAGATCAGAGCAGAACTAAAGGAGATAGAGACACAAGAAACTCTTCAAAAAATCAATGAATCCAGGATCTGGTTTTTCAAAAAGATTGATAAAATAGATAGACCACTAGCCAGACTATAAGAAGAAAAGAGAGAAGAATCAAATAGACACAATATAAAATGATAAAAGGGATATCATCACTGATCCCACAGAAATACAAACTACCATCAGAGAATACTATAAACACCTCTAAACAAATAAACTAGAAAATCTAGAAGAAATTGATAAATTCTTGGACACATACACCCTCCCAAGTCTAAACCAGGAAGAAGTCAAATCCCTGAATAGACCAATAACAAGTTCTGAAATTGAGACACTAATTAATAGCCTACCAACCAAAAAAAGTCCAGGACCAGACAGATTCACAGTCAAATTCTACCAGAGGTACGAAGAGGAGTTGGTACCATTCCTTCTGAAACTATTCCAATCAATAGAAAAAGAGGGAATCCTCCCTAACTCATTTTATGAGGCCAACATCATCCTGATACTAAAACCTGGCAGAGACACACACAAAAAAGAAAATTTCAGGCCAATATCCCTGATGAACATCAAGGCAAAAATCCTCAATAAAATACTGGCAAACCAAATCCAGCAGAACATCAAAAAGCTTATCCATCACGATCAAGTTGGCTTCATCCCTGGGATACAAGACTGGTTCAACATTTGCAAATCAATAAACGTAATCCATCACATAAAACCAAAGACAAAAACCATATGATTATCTCAATAGATGCAGAAAAGGTCTTTGACAAAATTCGACAGCCCTCATGCTAAAGACTTTCAATAAAATAGGTATTAATGGAACATATCTCAAAATAATAAGAGCTATTTATGACAAACCAACAGCCAATATCATAATGAATGTGCAAAAATTGGAAGCATTCCCTTTGAAAACTGACACAAGACAAGGATGTCCTCTCTCACCACTCTTATTCAACATAGTATTGGAATTTCTGGCCAGGACAATTAGGCAAGAGAAAGAAAAAAAAAGGTATTCAATTAGGAAGAGAGCAAGTCAAATTATCTCTATTTGCAGATAATATGATTGTATATTTAGAAAACCCTGTTGTCTCAGCCCAAAATCTCCTTAAGCTGATAAGCAACCTCAGCAAAGTCTCAGGATACAAAATCAACGTGCAAAAATCACAAGCATTGCAATGCACCAATAATAGAAAAACAGAGAGCCAAATCATGAGTGAACTCCCATTCACAATTGCTACCAGGAGAATAAAATACTTAGAAATACAGCTTGCAAGGGATGTCAAGGACCTCTTCAAGGAGAACTACAAACCACTGCTCAGGGAAATAAAAGAGCCCACATAGCCAAGACAATCCTAAGCAAAAAGAACAAAGTGGGAGGCATCATGATACCTGACTTCAAACTATACTACAAGGCTACAGTAACCAAAACAGCATGGTACTGGTACCAAAACAGATATATAGGCCAATGGAACAGAACAGAGGCCTCAGAAATAACACCACACATCTACAACCATCTCATCTTTGACAAATCTGACAACAAGAAGAAATGGGGAAAGGATTCCCTATTTAATAAGTGGTGTTGGGAAAACTGGCTAGCCATATGCAGAAAACTGAAACTGGACCCCTTCCTTACATCTTATACAAAAATTAATTCAAGGTGGATTAAAGACTTAAATGTAAGACCTAAAACCATAAAAGCCCTAGAAGAAAACCTAGGCAAACCATTCAGGACATAGGCATAGGCAAAGACTTCATGGCTAAAACACCAAAAGCAATTGCAACCAAAGCCAAAATTGACAAATGGGATCTAATCATACTAAAGAGCTTCTGCACAGCAAAAGAAATTACCATCAGAGTGAACAGGCAACCTAAAGAATTTGAGAAAATCTTTGCAATCTATCCATCTGACAAAGGGCTAATATCCAGAATCTACAAATAACTTAAACAAATTTGCAGGAAAAAAACAACCACATCAAAAAGTGGGCAAAGGATATGAACAAACACTTCTGAAAAGAAGACATTTATGCAGCCAAAAAACATGAAAAAAAGCTCATCATCACTGGTCATTAGAGGAATGCAAATAAAAAGCACAATGAGATACCATCTCATGCCAGTTAAAAAGGGGATCATTAAAAACTCAGGAAACAATAGATGCTGGAGAGGATGTGGAGAAACAGGAACACTTTTACACTGTTGGTGGGAGTGTAAATTAGTTCAACCATTGTGGAAGACAGTGTGGCAGTTCCTCAAGGATTTAGAACCAGAAATGCCATTTGACCCAGCAATCCCATTACTTGGCATATACCCAAAGGATTATAAATCATACTACTATAAAGGCACATGCACATGTATGTTTATTGCAGCACTGTTCACAATAGCAAAGACTTGGAACCAACACAAATGCCCATCAATAATAGACTGGAGAAAGAAAATGTGGCACATATGCACCATGGAATACTATACAGCCGTAAAAAAGATGAATTCATGTCCTTTGCAGGGACATGGATGAAGCTGGAAGCCATCATTCTTAGCAAACTAACAGAAGAACAGAAAGCCAAACACTGCATGTTCTCACTCGTAAGTGGGAGTTGAACAATGAGAACACATGGACACAGGGAAGGGAATATCACACACTGGGGCCTGTCAGGGGGTGGGAGGCTAGGGGAGCAATAGCATTAGAAGAAATACCTAATGTAGATGACGGGTTGATGAGTTCAGCAAACCACCATGGCACGTGTATACCTATGTAACAAACATGCACATCCTGCACATGTATCCCAGAACTTAAAGTATAATAAAAATTTTTTTTTTAAAGAAAGAAACGGATTACGGATGTACTCAAATCAAATTGGCTTACTTGCCTATATTTTTGTTGGCAAACATGGATGTTGGCCCCTTAAGTCCCAGTTGCCTCAGCAACTCTCTAGAGCATTTACATATGAATATGTATATAGGTGTGTATAATTTATGAAGAATTGTGGTACATTTATATGCTGTAAGCTACCCTATCCTGGTCAAAATAATGGGGGTATAAATAGATATAAAACTATATAGGTGATTCCATGCATTGTTTTTAAATAAGCACAGGTGTAATAAGGTAGATGAGTTGATTATGAATTTAAATTTCTAAGAGTTATTTTTGAAGCATCTCAATAATTATAGTTTGAATGGTAAACATTTATAGATGGAAAAAAAAAAAAAGCCTGTCTGGGTATAGTGGAGACTCTGAGTCTCTTCTCGTCTCCTGTGGTTAATTTTTCCTAATTATTTGATGAGATTCCTAAGGAGGGAGTCTTAAGACAGTTACATTTCTTTAGGAAAGAAGCCTCCCTAGTCAGATAAGGAAATTCCAGAGAGAGTCCCTTGCTGAGCTTGAAAAACGAAAGAGGATCAGAGAGACAGAGGGGTGGGGAAAGGTCAGAGGGAGACCTTGGTTCTGAGGCTTAGTTCTGAGGTCTTTCCATTTCTTTAATTCAAAGCACATAGCATGCTAAAGTGCCATATTTTGGGGTATCTTTTTCTGAGCTGCAACAACAGTACTCCATGGTGTACCTTGCCACAAATTAACATAACCTCTCCCTTTGTTATGGACACTTAGACTGCTTCCAGTTCCCTACTCTACGAAAGAGCTGCAACAAGCATCCTCATATATGTACCCATAAGAACCCGCTGTGGGAATTAGTTTGGGATGTAGATGCTGCAGTGAAATTTCTGGGTTATATATAATCATTTTGTCACCAGATTGTTCTCTGAGGTGTCTGTATCTACACTTCTACAATTTTATACTTGTTGCCAGTTTAATGGATATAAAGCAGTAATTCTGTGATGTTTTGTTTTGAATTTCTCTGAACTAATTATTTAAAAAATACTTCACATATTTGTTGGTCTTTTGGGTTCCCTCTTTTGCAAATTGCCTTTCTTATCCTTCACCCGTTTTTAGTGAGGTTGTTTTTTTTCATGCTAGTTTTCAGGAATCCCTTAAATACTCTAAGTAGTGACTGCCTTAAACATAGATATGTGTTATATCAATCTTTTATATGTCTGTTGACTTTATCAGTGGCTTTACATGATGACAAGTTGAGCTTAAGTTGAACTCTTAAGTTTTATATAATCAAATTACAAATTTCTTTTTAGTTCCATAGTTTATGCTTTTGGGGTTTTAAATAAAACTCTCAAATTTCTTTCTAGTCTTTGGACTATGTAGACATTCTGTTACATTTTTGTCTTTTAAACTTATTTATTGCTTTCTCTTTAATTTTTAAGACTTCAATTTATCTGGAGCATAACTTTCTGGAGGTTTTAGGCAGGGATGTACAATTCTTTTCCCACCACCATCCAGTGAACCAATAGGTGTCTATATGCTTTCTTTTCTGAAATTTTATAGTATCCCTTAGAAGCTTGTATGGAGAGTACCTCCTCGCCCCACCTCTTTTATTAAGGCTGATTCTGTTTGTTGATATTTATTCTTTCTTGTAAATGTTATAATGTATTTATCAACTTCCTCATAAAATTCAAACTAGCATTTTATTAAAATTGCATTCAAAAAAGGGAAGCTTTTGACTTTTACATCTCTAAAATATCTTTACTTTGCCCTCACATTTAACTGATAATTTGGCTGGGTATAGAACTCTATGTTGAAAATTATTTTCCCTGAGAACTTGAAAAACATTGGCCCATTAGCTTCTAATATCTGCTGAGCTGATGAGAAGGCATCCTTTGCAGGTAACTCATTTTTCTCTCTGGAGGCTTTTAGAATCATTTTGTTATACTCAGAATTTTGACATTTCAAAATTATGTGTTTAGGTATTTTTTTTTTCTTTTTAAGTTTTCATGCTAGGCATTTTGTTTATACTTTTAATCAGAAGACATGTCTTTTTTAAACTCTGGGAAAATTTCTTGTATTATTTCTTTGATAACTTTATCCCTTTTAGTTTTGTTTGTTTGTTTGTTTGTTTGTTTTGTTTTTAGGTTTCTCTTTATAGAGCTTATTAACTGGATTTTGGTAACTTTTGAGTTTCTTTTCTTTTTTCATGACTGTTTCTTTGCTTCATTTCTAGAAAATTTATATGACTTTTTTTTTAGTTCTCCTAAGTATTTTATTTCAGAAATGATTTTAAATTTCTAATATCCTTATTTCCAATTTTTATTAATTCTTTGTCATAGCACTCATTTTGTGAAGACAATAATTTTATTTACTATAGGATTTAAAAATCATTTTCTTTTTTACTTGATTTATTTTAAAGTCATTTTTTCTATTTCTCTTTGATACTACTTGTTCTCTTCATGTTTCTGGTCATCAGTGGCTGTGTCTTCATATCTAAGAAAGCAGGACTGCATACTGGTATGAATTTACTCTGCTGTTGTAGAGGTAGGACTCTTTTCCCTAAGGTATCTTCTCTGAATGGGAATTTGAAGGGGAGTTCTGTGTGGGGTATGTGGGGCAAAGCAGAGCATATCAGTATTTACTTTATGATGAGCCAGGGGGGAAAATCAGTTCATAGGCTATGGAACCACACATACCAGGATAGAAGGTCGTTTCTCAGGGGCACCAATAAACATACTGTCAACATTTGTTATTCTCATCTGAACAATTGCTTTAGAGATTTATTGGCTTTTGATGTGGGAGTAAATCCTCTCTGACTAATTCTACTTCAAACAGGTAGGTGATATCTTCCATTTTGATGGATAAAATTTGTCTTGTCTATGGTTTTAGAAGTTCCCCAAATGAGACGATCTGTCCTCCCTTCTTGGAAGACAGATGGCACCTTCAATATGAAATAATTAGAGAAGGTTTGTATACAAAAGAACTATTTGTAATGATATGCACAAGAGATGGTGCAATAACTCAGTGCTTGTTAGCGACTGAGCTGCTACCATGCTGAGACCCAAAAAGACCAAGGTGGGAATGTTTTTGTAGAGTCACCCTTCTTGAATGGAACAATGACTTTTGGTGGATGAATACAGTTATCTCTCAGTGACCTTGCAGGGAGGGAGCCACCGTTCTCCTCCCTTCACTCTACTACAAGTGCTTCACATTGGCTCAATCCGAGTGAAAGCCAAAAGGCTTGGGAAACAGTTGATGTGTTCCGTACAGATGACTCTCAGTCCAGAGAGCAGAGTAAAGAAAGGCAGACAGCGGATCTGGTAGGGAAAATGGAAAATATGCAGCAAAATAACTCTGCCTTGTTTGAGGCCTACCTGTAGCTACCAGATATTTTGAGATGGCTTGACACCTAAAGCTGCTTTTGCTTTGGAGATGTCTGTGTCCTGTGGATAGAAAAGAATTAAGGGGCCTATCTTAGTTCATTTGGGCTGCTATAACAGAATACCATGAACCAGGTAGTTTATAAATGACAGAAATTTATTTTTCGTAGTTCTGGAGCCTGGGATATCCAAGATTAAAATGCTGGCAGATTCTGTATCTGGTGAAGCCCTGCTTCCTCATTGATAGATGATGTCATGCTGTTGTGTCTTCACACGGTGGAAGGAGCAAATGGACTCCCTTGGGCCTCCTATAAGGAAACTAATTTCATTCACATAGACCCTAACCTCATGACCTAATAACCTCGCAAAGGACCCACCTTCTAACAACATGATATTAGGGACTAGGTTTAACATATGATTTTTTTTGGGGGGGGGAGGTGATACAAAAACTTAGGCTACAGCAGGACCATCTAGATTTGGGTGAATCCAATGCCACTGTTTATTAATATGCCATAGATACCTTCTGTAGGGATAGTGTTGCAGGATGAAACTTGTTGACTTTAGGACCCAAGTCCTGAGATTGGACGTATATAGTTATTTACCTGGTAAAATAAATGACAGAAGTAGGAGTGGGATCTTTTCAGATACCAAAATTAAAACCCCATGTGACTTTCTCTATTTTAATAATGCATCAGTAAAGGAATTTTAGAAGGTTGTAATGAGGAGATATATGAGCATGGGGATTTGAAATTTCTAGAGATAAGAGCAAGCTCTGCTCTGCGTTCTCTTGCTCGGCAAGATCTCCTTAATTTTGACACTAATTCTTGTGCAGAAGCCATGAATTTTGAGCCAAGAGGCTTTCTGAGATTTACATCCATACCTGATGTTTGCCAATATAATATCAGAATGTCCCTGGTCTAGTTCATCCTTTTTCTGAGTGCTAACAGCAACTTCTCAGATCAGCAGGTAGTTGGAAATCTCATGTAACCTAACTCCTTGACCCTGGCAATAATGTGTTGTTGCAGGGCTGAGGTATGAAATCCTTTTGGACTTGATCTTTCTAGTTCTGTTATACTCTGAAATGTTCGAGTGTATAAAAACAAAAATGTAAACAATATTTTGTCAGGGTTCTTTTTGCCTCTACACCCTCTAAAAGGCTTTGCTTGGTAGAATGCAATGAACCAGTGCCACTGTTCTCCCCTTCAATACCCTCAGCTTGCTATATCATTTTTGTGGAATTGTAGTCTCTACAAAAAGAAATTGCTCTGGTCGTTAGGCATCCATTGGTGGCGCCTGTGCTTTAGAAAGCCAGTGGCTTCATTTTTGTGTTGATACAGACTCTCCATTCCTGAGCTTGAGGACAGTATCGAGTAGGGAAAAAATAAAGTACCTTCTTAATTTCTTTCAGGCTATCAAGGATACCCTGTTAGGAAGCCTTAGCAAGCTACTTTTTTCCTAGAAAATTATCTGTTATATGAAATTGAGAAAGTAGTCCATTATGTTCTTCAATTTTTCTTTGAATCTGAGTTATTTATTTCATTCTTCTCATTGCTTTTAAAATTATTTTATTTGTAATTTTGTGGGTACATAGTAGGTGTATATATTTATGGGACACATGAGATATTTTGATACAGGCATGCAATATGTGATAATTGCATCGTGGTAAATGGGGTATCTATACTCTCAAGCATTTTTCCTTTGTGTTACAAACAATCCAGTAAAGCCTTTTAGTTACTTTAAAATGTACGGTTAAATTATTATTGACTATAGTCACCCTGTTCTGCTATTAAATACGAGGTCTTATCCATTCTTTCCAACTATTTTTGTACCCATTAACCATCCCCATCCCCCCGCTGTCATGCCCCCACTATCCTTCCCAGCCTCTGGTAACCATCATTCCCCTCTCTATCTCCATGAGTTCAATTGCTTTAGTTTTTAGCTCTCACAAATGAGTGGGAACATGTGATGTTTGTCTTTCTGTGCCTGGCTTATTCCACTTATTATAATGACCTCCAGTTCTATCCATGTTGTTGCAAATGACAGGATCTCATTCTTTTTTTATGGCTAACTAGCAATCCATTGTGTATATATAACAGGTTTTCTTTATCCATTCATCTGTTGATGTACATTTAGTTTACTTCCAAATCTTGGCTATTGTGAATAGTGCAACAAACACGAGAGTGCAGATATCTCTTCGATATCCTGATTTCCTTACTTTTGGGTGTGTACCCAGCAGTGGGATTGCTGAATTGTATGGTAGTTCTATTTTTTTTTGTTTTTTGAGAAACAAACTGTTCTACATAGTGGTTGTCCTAATTTACATTCTCACCAACAGTGTATGAGGGTTCCCTTTTCTCCACATCCTCACCAGCATTTGTTATAGCCTGTCTTTTAAGTAAAAGTCATTTTAACTTGGGTAAGATGGTATCTCATTGCAGTTTTGATCTGCATTTGTCTGATGATCAGTCCTGTTGAACACCTTTTTATATGCCTGTTTGCCGTTTGTATGTCTTCTTTTGAAAAATGTCTATTCAAATCTTTTGTTCATTTAAAAATTGGATTATTAGATTTTTTTCCTATAGAGTTATTTGAGCTCCTTATATATTCTAGTTATTAATCCCTTGTCAGAGGGATAGTTTGCAAATATTTTCTGCCATTCTGTGAGTTGTCTCTTCACTTTCTTGATTGTTTCCTTTGCTGTGCAGAAGCTTTTTAACTTGGTGTGATTCCATTTGTACATTTTTGCTTTGATTGCCTGCACCTGTGAAATATTACTCAAGAAATCTTTGCCCAGACCAAAGTTCTTGAGAGTTTCCCCAGTGTTTTCTTATAGACGTTTCATAGTTTAAGGTCTTAGATTTACATCTTTAATGTATTTTGATTTGATTTTTGTACATGGCGAGAGATAGGGGTCTGGTTTCATTCTTCAGAATATGGATATCCAGTTTTCCCAGCACCATTTATTGAAGAGACTGTCTTCCCAATATATGTTCTTGGCATCATTGTCCAAAATGAGTTCTCTCTAGGTATGTGCATTTGCTTCTGGGTTCTCTGTTGGCGCTCCATTGGTCTATGCATCTATTTTTACTCCAGTACCATGCTGTTTTGGTTACCATAGCTCTGAAGTATAATTTGAAGTCAGGTAATGTGATTTTTTCAGTTTTGTTCTTTTTGCTCAGGATAGCTTTGGCTCTTCTTGGTCTTTTGTGGTTCCATATAAATTTTAGGATTGTGTTTTCTATTCCTGTGAAAAATATCATTGGTATTTTGATAGGAATCATGTTGAATCTGTAGATTGCTTTGGGTAGTGTGGATATTTTAACAATATTAATTCTCCCAATCCATTAACATGGAATATCTTTCCATTTTTGTTTGTCCTCTTCAATTTCTTTAATAGGTTTTATAGTTTTTATTATAGAGATCTTTCACTTCTTTGGTTAAGTTAAATTAATTCCTAGCTGTTTAATTTCATTTGTGGCTATTGTAACTGGGATTACTTTTTAAATTTCTTTTTCAGATTGTTCAGTGTTAGCATATAGAAATGCTACTGATTTTTGTATGTTAATTTGTATCCTGCAACTTCACTGAATTTGTTTGTAAGTTCTAGTAGTTTTATTTTTTGCAGAGTTTTAGGTTTTTCCAACTATAAGGTTATATCATCTGCAAATGAGGATCAATTTGACTGTTTTCTTTTCAATCTGAATGCTATTAATTTTTTTCTCTTATGTGATTGTGCTAGTTAGAGCTTTCAGTACTATGTTGAATAACAGTGGTGAAAGTGGGCCTCTTTGTCTTGTTCCAGATCTTAGAGGAAAGGCTTTCAGTTTTTCCCCATTCAATGTAATAACTGCTATGGGCCTGCCATTCATGGCTTTTATCATGTTGAGGTATGTTTCTATACCCATTTTTTTGTGTTTTCTTTTTTAAAAATCATGAAGGGATATTGAATTTTATTAAATGCTTTTTTAGCATCAATTTAAATGATCATATACATTTTTTCCTTCATTCTGTTGATATGATGTACCACAGTAAATGATTTGGATATGTTGAACCATTCTTGCATCCTCGGAATAAATCCCACTTGGTCATAATGAATAATCTTTTTAATGTATTGCCGAATTTGGTTTGCTAGTATTTTATTGAGTATTTTTGCATCAATATTAATAAGGGATATTGGCTTGTAGTTTTTGTGTTTCTGATGTGTCTTTGGTTTGGTATGAGGGTAATACTATCTTTGCAGAACGAGTTTGGAAGTAGTCCCTTCTCTATTTGTTGGAACTGTTTGAGTACAATTGGTATTAGTTCTTCTTTAAATGGTAGAATTCAGCAGTGAAGACATCAGGTCCTGGGGTTTTCTTTACTGGGAGACTCTTTATTAATGTTTCATCTTGTTACTTGCTATTGGTCTGTTTAGGCTTTGGGTTTTTTCATAAGATTGTGTTTATCAATGTTGGCAGGTTGTATGTGTCTAAGAATTGATTCATTTCCTCTGGATTTTCCAGTTTATTGGCATATAGTTGCTCCTAGTAGCCACTAATGATCCTTTGAATTTCTGTGGTATCAGTTATAATGTCTCCTTTTCCATCTTCGATTTTGTTTACTTGAGTATTCTCTTGTTTTCTTAGTCTGGCTAAAGGTTTGTCACTTTTGTTTATCTTTTCAAAACACAACTTTTGTTTGACTTTTCTTTTCTTTTCGATTTCATTTATTTCTGCTCTGATCTTTATTATTTATTTTCTTTTAGGAATTTGGGGTTTGGTTTGCTCTTGTTTTTCTAGTTCTTTAAGATGCAACATTAAGTTATTTGAAGTTTTTTCTCTTTTTTGATGCAAGTACTTATTGCTATACATTTCCCTTTTAGTATTGCTGTCACTTTTACTGTATCCTACAGGTTTTTCTGTATTGTGTTTTCATTACCATTTGTTTCAAGAAATTTTTCAGTTTCATTCTTTTTAAAATTTTTTTAATAGAAAGAGGTTCTTACCATATTGCCCAGGGTGATCTTGAACTCCTGGCCTCAAGTGATCCTCCTGCTTTGGCCTCCCAAAGTGCTAGAATTACAGGTGTGAGCCATGATGCCTGGTCTCAATTTCCTTCTTAATTCTTCATTGACCCATGGTCATTCAGGAGGATATTGTTTACTTTCCATGTGTTTGTATAGTTTCCAAAATTCCTCTTGTTATTGATTTCTAGTTTTATTCCATTGTGGTCAAAGAAGATGCTTAATATTAGTTCAATTGTTTTGAATGTTTTAACATGTGCTTTGTGATTGAATGTGTAGTCTGTCCTTGAGAATGATCCATTTGCTAAGGAGGAGAACATGTGTTCTGCAGCTGTTGGATGAAATGTTCTGTAAATACCCATTAGGTCCACTTGTTCTACAGCGTAGATTAAATCCAATGTTTCTTGTTGATTTTCTGTTTAGAAGATCTGCCTAATGCTGAAAGTGAGGTGTTGGAATCTGTAACTATTGTTGAATTGAATTCTAACTCTTTCTTTAGCTCTAAAAAAACTTGCTTTATGTATCTAGGTACTCCAGTATTGGGTGCATATGTATTTACAATTGTTATATCCTCTTGCTGAATTGACCACTTTATCATTATGTAATGACCTTCTTTGTCTCCTCTTATAGTCTTTGTCTTAAAATCTACTTTGTCTGATATAAGTATAGGTACTCCTGCTTTTCTTTGGTTTCCATTGACATGCAATATCTTTTTCCATCTCTTTATTTTCAGCCTCTGTTTATCTTTATAGGTTAAGTGCATTTCTTGTAGGCAACAGATCATTAGGTCTTGCTTTTTCATTCATTCAGCCACTCTATATCTTTTTTATTGGAGAGTTTATGTAAACATTGAATGTTTACATTCAATGTTATTATTGATAAGTAAGGATTAAGGTATGCCATTTTGTTATTTGTTTTCTAACTGTTTTGTGTTTATCTCTTCCTTTTTTTTCTTCTTTCCTGTCTTCCTTTTAGTGAAGGTGATTTTCTCTGGTGATATGTTTTAATTTCTTGCTTTTTATTGTTTGTATATCTATTGCATTTTTAAAATTTGAGGTTACCATGAGTCTTGAAAATACTGTCTTGTAACCCATTATTTTAATTTAATAACAACTTAACCCTGTTACAAACAAAAATAAAACTAATAAAGACTCTATGTCTTAACTTTGTCCCCTACTTTTTAACTTTTTGTTTTTTCTCTTTATGTCTTATTGTACTGTCTATGTCCTGACTAGTTGTTGTAGTTATTATTTTTGATTGGTTCATTACCTTTCTACTTGATTCATATCTTTCTACTTAAGATATGAGTAACATACACCTCACAATTACAGGATTATAATATTCTGTGCTTGTCTGTGCACTTACTATTACCAGTGAGTTTTGTACCTTCAGATGATTTCCTTATTGCTCATTAATGTCCTTTTCTTTCAGATTGAAGAACTTCTTTTAGTATTTCTTGTAGGACAGGTCTGGTATTGATGAAATCCCTCAGCTTTTGTTTGGGAAAGTCTTTATTTCTCTTTCATGCTTAAAGGAGGATATTTTCACTGAATATACACTTACAGGGTAAAAGTTTTTTCCTCCAGCATTTTAAATACATCATGCAACTGTTTCCTGGCCTGTAGGGTTTCAACTGAAAAGTCTGCTGCTAGATGTATTGGGACTCAATTGTGTATTTTTTTTTTCTCTTTCTTGCTGCTTTTAGGATCCTTTCTTTATCCTTGACCTTTGGGAGTTTGATTATTAAATGTTTTGAGGTATTTAATACCTCAAAACCTCTTTGGGTTAAATGCCTTGAGGTATTTAATACCTCAATACCTCTTTAGATTAAATCTTCTTGATGTTCTATAACATTTTGTATTTGAATATTGATACCTTTCTCCAGGTTTGGGAAATTCTCTGATATTATCCCTTTGAATAAACTTTCTACCCCTATCGCTTTCTCTATTTCCTCCTTAAGGCCAATAACTTTTAGATTTCCCCTTTTGAGGCTATTTTCTGGATATTGTATGTGTGCTTTATTGTTTTGTATTCTTTTTTTTTTTTTTTTTTTTCTTTAGTCTCCTCCGGCTGTGTCTTTTCAAATAGCCTATCTTCAAGCTCACTAATTCTTCTGCTTGATCAATTCGGTTACTAGGAGACTGTGATGCATTCTTCAGTCTGTTAATTGCATTTTTCAACTCTGGAATTTGGCTTGATTGTTTTTAATCACTTTAATCCCTTTGTTATAGTTATCTGATAGAATTCTACATTCCTTCTCTGTGATATCTTGAATTTCTTTTTTTCTCAAAACAGCTACTCTGAATTCTCTGTCTGAAAGGTCATATATGGTTGTTTCTCCAAGATTGGTCCCTGGTGCTTGGTTTAGTTCATTTGATGAGGTTATATTTTCCTGGCTGGTCTTGATGCTTGTAGAGGTTCTTTGGTGTCTGGGCATTGAAAAGTTACATACTTATTGTAGTTCTCACAACATGGGCTTCACAATCTGTGCCTGTCCTCCTTGGGAAGGCTTTTCAGGTATTTGAAGAAATGTGGGATCCAAGCCCAGTAATGCTGTGGTTCTTGCAGACTCGTAGATGTATCACCTTGGTGGTTTTACATAAGATCCATATGAACTCTTTGGATTACCAGACAGAGGCTCTTTCTCTTTCCTTACGTTCTCCCAAGCAAATAGTGTCTCTCTCTTTGTGCTAAACTACCTGGAGGTAGGGATGGGGTGATGCAGGCACACTGTGGCCATCACACCTAGAACTGCCCTGGGTCTGACTGGAAGCCAGCACAGCACTGGGTCTTTCCCAAGGCCTGCTGTAATCATTACCTGTTTGCCACCTATGTTCACCTAATGCTTTAGGCCTCTACAATCAGCAGGTAGTGAAGTCAGCCAGGTTTGCATTCTTTCTTTCAGGTTGGTGAGTTCCCCCAGGCCCTGGGCAGGTCCAGAGATGCTGTCTGGCAGCCAGGAATCAGAGTCAAAAACCTTAGAAATCTACCTGGTGTTATCTTCTATTCTGGCTAAGCTGGCACTCAAGTTATATGGCAAAGCCCTTCTCTCTTCCCTCCCCTTTACACAGGAAAAAGAGCCCCTCCCTGTGGCCACCACCACCTCTAACCCATAAGGAGATCATACTGCCAGGCCACTGCTGATGTTCACTTAAGGCCCAAGGGTGCTTCAGTCAGCCTGTGGTGAATACTGCCAGGCCTGGGACTCACTTCAGGGCAGTGGGCTCCCCTCTTGCCCAAGGTATATCCAAAAATTTTGTCCAAGAGCCTATGCCTTGACTTAGAACCCAAGAGCCTGCTTGGTGTTCTGTCTCACTGTGGTTGAACTGGTACCTGAAGCCAGCACATCTCAGAGTCTCATCCAGGGCCCATAGCATACCATCTGGGTATTGTTCCTGTTTATTCAGGGCCCAACAATTCCTTCAGCAGGTGGTGAATCCTGCCAGGACTGCGTCCTTCTCTTCAAGGAAGAGTGTTCCTTTTTGGCCCAACGTGTGTCTAGAAATGTTATCTGGGGGCTAGGGCGTGGAATATGGGCCTCACAATTCTGCCAGGTGCCCTATCCTACTGTGGCTTATCTGGTATCCAAGATGCAAGGCAACATCCTCTTTATGCTTCTCTCTCCTCTTCTCAAGCAGATGGAAGGAGTCACTTTTGTTGCTCTAAGCTTCCCTGTCTGGGATTAGGAGAGGGGTGGTGTAAACACTTCCAAGCCACCCTGCCTGATGTCTCCCTAGGTCACATGCCGCCCCATTTCATTGGCTGTAAGTCCAGCATAGCGCCAGGACATGCCTAAAATTTTCAGTCTTTATATCCTAGACTGCCTTTCAAGTTCACTTAGGACCCTAGTGCCCTTTAGCCTGTTGTGGTGAGGCTTGCTGAAACTCAAGTTCTAAGCACTGGAATGGGCCATTTCCCTCTGGCTAGGGCTGGTCCAAATGGTCCCTCTGTGGGCAGGCACTGACTGAGTTCAGCATGGTTTTACTTTCTACTGTGACAGGGTGGCACAGAGTTCAATGCAAAGTTCCTCAGTCACTGTGCTCTCCCTCCCGCAAGTGCACAGATTGTCTCTGCGCTGCACGGCCATTGCTGGGAGGAATGAGGGAGAGGTGTTGTCTGTGAACCAAGACTGTCTCTCCTATGTCTTCAGTGCCTCTTTCAGCAGTGTTAGGTTAAAACTAGGTTCTGTGATTACTG
This sequence comes from Rhinopithecus bieti, assembly GCF_001698545.2. Taxonomy (NCBI): domain Eukaryota; kingdom Metazoa; phylum Chordata; class Mammalia; order Primates; family Cercopithecidae; genus Rhinopithecus; species Rhinopithecus bieti. Next base: position 1,996,650 of record NW_016807055.1, read on the forward strand.
ACTTCATTTTTGGTTCCTATCAAGGTGCTTCTTTGTGTGCAGATAGTTGTTAAAATTTGGCCTTCCTGTAGGGGAAACAATCAGTGGAGCCTTCTATTCCACCATCTTGCCTCACCCTCAGATCCTTTATTTTGTATTTATTTTTTATTTTTTGCTTTTCCTCTCTTTTCTTTATCAGAGTGGACCATAAGTTGTTTACTTTTTGGTGTTCTTAACCAATTTTATGTTTTACTGCTTAGCACCTTTTTGCTTCGTTTCTAAGTCATTCATTTCTCCTCATCTTTATTCTAAGTCATTCATTTCTCCTCATCTTTATTCTAAGTCATTCATTTCTCCTCATCTTTATCAACTTCATCTTTCTGCTTTTCTTAGCCTTCTTTTGTATTTTGTAACTTGGGTGCTTAATTTACACATTTTCCTATTTCTTTTTGTATTCAGAGAAGTATTTGAGGCTACTACTTTTCCTCTGACTTCTCTTTTAACTATTTCCATAAGGTCTGCTATGCTGTGTTTTCACCATTGTTATTTTCTAGCTATTCTTGAGTTTCTGTTTGAATTTGCTCTTTTATCTGCAACAATATTTTATTAGGAGATGCAGAAGGGCTACATTAGGAAATTCTTTTAAACGGTAGTGTTACAAGTGATTGAACTTGAGAAAATTAAGTTTTGTGTGATGAATGTCAGTGGAAATGTGTGAGGGGGGTTGTAATGTTTTCTTTGACTCAGTAGCATACTGCCTTTTTTAGTGGAATTAGAAATAGTTAAGGCTGGAAGAATCTGTAGAGAAAACTAAAAGTGGAACTAGAGGGCAGGTCTAGGTAAAAGTAAAATGAGAAACATTGTCAATAAGATGGCATCTGAAACACATTATCAAAGAGCACTATCCCCATCTCCTCAAGCCTTATTGCTTTCTTGATGTCTGAACCACACAGCGTCACTCTTTACATCTTGTGCTGGGTTATAATTGCTCATATTAGACTATAAGCTCTTTGAGGCCAGAGAGTCTGTTCTTTGCAGTAGCAATTCCAGGTGTTCACTCTACCTAATTGTGCTGTGACTGATTGTAGTTGGTGAGATCAAAGTTTCATAGACGCTAAACAATGAAAATGCCATTAAATGAATATAAAACTTCTAGAAGGTACCTGCTGCCAACACAAATTAGATTAGTTGGCATAAAAATCTGCTCTGGATCAATCAGTTGTTTTAACTGTTTGGGCAATATTGCTGTCATGTTATAAATTGCTGATACAGATTTTTCTCAGGTTTCATAATATTTAGAAAGTGACTCTTTAAAAAGTTTCAACGTGTCTTTTACTTTGAAATCATTGCCTTTTGTACTTGTATTAGTCTTTGTTTGCTTTTCTCTGGTCTCAGCAAAATGCTTGTGTAACTGTCTGACCTTTTCACAAATTATGGCAGTGCTTAACAGTACATTTTTCTGGGCTTGGCCTTCGTTCCATATATAGAGAACTCAGAGCTGTCTCGCATCTGCCCACTTGGGCTACAGAAGTAGGGACAGTCATCGCTCTGGGTGTTCATAGTGAAGTAGGAGGGGACTGAATATGTGATGGGCACATAGAAAGATAATTGATTACAACTCACTTATACAAAGACAAAACTACTATATTTTAAATCCAAAGTTGGCCAAACCACTGTAGTGATTATTGCATCTCCCCTTAATGGATAAAAACAACAACAACAAGAACAACAACAACAACAACAACAACAAAAGAGCTGCTGTCAATCACTGACTGCTTACTCTGTGTCAGATGCTGTTCTTAGCACCCTCCATGGCCAGCTCACTAAATCTTCATGACCCAAGTAACTGTGACTTTACACATTTTATAGATAAGATAACTTATGCACGGAGAGATGAAATTTCTCAGGTCCCCGAGTCAGTAAGTGGCAAATCTGGAATTCAAACTCCAAAGCAGTCCAGTTTTAGAACCTTCTCATTACCATTCTATGCTGCTGCTTCTAATACAAAATGATTGGGCTTTAAGTACATATCTATTCAGTGGCTTACATATTACCAGCAAGGACAGTCATTAGTGAAATCAAAGAAATTCAAAACCAGAAGAAACCCTAGGGAGCAACAAGTTGGTCAAATCTCTTCAGTTTTCAGATGAGAAGTTGGAGGCCCAGAGAGATGGAAGAGCAGAATTATAGCTATGGAAATGGACAGAGCCAGGAATTGACTTCTGTTCTTCTGCCTCCTAGGATATTGTCTTTTTAAATGACATTAAATATTCTTTCCTTGGTTTTCACCATGCAGTATCTTGTATAAAAGGTAGAAATTTATACTATTCCTATTTTTATTCTATAATTGTGCAAAAAAGATTAGGGATGTAATATTTGTTGAGCAACTGTTGTGCACTGGCTCCATAGTAATTCCAGGTTGCAAATGCTACTGTCCTTTTTATACAACTGAGGAAGCCAAGGCTCAAAGAGGTTAAAAATTTGCCTGAATCCTAGGGCTAGTAAGTGTTGGAACGACATTTGAATTCTTACTCATTAGACTTTGAAACCAACAGTCTTTGTACTCCCTGGACTGTCCATTGTTAAGGCCTTCAAAGAGTACAGACTTCATTAACCGTATATATTTAGCTCTAGCTATTTACTCATTTTTGTACTGAGAGACATGCTCTCCTCCAATGTCGCAAATATGTCTGGTACATCTATTAATGATATAGTTTAAAAAAGGGAGGTTTTATGGATCTCTGCCTTTTGGTGAAAAAATTTTCTAGCAGAGTGCCTCCTGAAAAAAAAAATCTCCACTACTGAGAAGCCCTTTCATTTGTAATTGCATCTTAGGTAAGACTATTAGATATTCCTCCCTAGCTGCAGGAGCTGGGCTATAAATTGTCTGCACTTTGTCTTGTTGGGATTTTGTGGTTTAATTGTTCCAAGTCACTTACTTGGAGCTACGTTTACAGACACAAAGAGGAGCTGGACTGATGTTTAGCTGTCTTGCACCAGCTTGTATTTTTGGATTATCTAGTATCCCAGGAAAAGGGTTTGTATCCAAGATAATCCTTCCTCTGGACTGGTTTTCTTTTCTGTGTTTTGACCCTCTCAGAAGCAGAAGAGTCATCTTGCATCTCAGTAAAAGCAGAGAGGGGAAATATCTTTGAATTGCTGGGTAGGATAGCTTCTCTCGCTCAGTATTTTTTTCTGTTCTCCACAAGAAAACCTCTTACTGCAAAATTTGTTTGTTGGTAGATCACAGACTTCAAACTCACAGGACCTTATCTCTGATACACTGAAAGTAAATCCTGTAAAGGTAAACGGAGGCTGGAGCCGAACCAGGAATGAAGACACAAGGCAAATGGCAGTGAGAATAGCTTTTATTAGGGCTTGCGGGAGAGGTTCCTCAGTCCAAAGGTGTGGGCCGAGGAAGTCACACTGAGGGAGGAGGGTAGGAGCTTCTTATAGCCTGAGAGGTAGGGAAGCTGGTTGTGCAAACAGGGCCTGGGGGGTCTTGAAACTACTAGGGCAGGAGTTGAGTAAGGGTCATGAGGAAGGGGTCTTTGGAAACTGTCAACCGAAACTGCTGTTTAAGAACTTGTGAAATGCAGGTGAGCTGCAGGTCATGGGGGAGTGTGGTTGCCCAGCCAGAACTCTGAAGCATGTAAGTCTGCAGTGTGTACAAGGGTGAAGGGAGTCTTTAACAAAAGGCCTGCTATGCCGGGTAACGCCACCATGTTGGGTCTAGATTCCTGCCTAACAAATCCAACGTATTAAATAGTTTAATCGAAATGAGGTAGAGAGGCTGTGAAGTGTCTGTAAACATTTGTTAAGCAATTTTGTCTTTTTTGCTGTTGTTCTTGTTCCCCTAGTTGCCATTATAATTCTTGGTTGGAGTTACTAGTGTTTGTTTTTAATCTTTAAGGATACTGTCTCTTTGGCTCTTTGTGAAATCTCTTCCAGGAATCTGATGCAAAGCAGCACAAGGACCTTCATTTTCACTCCAGTGGTTGTGGTGACTGTGGTGAGTTTGGTGGAATGGGGCAAGTTAATTGGTGGTGAGTTAATCCCCGCCAAGAAATGTGGAGTCTGAGGCAAAAGATAAAAGCTTAGACATAGCCCATTATTTTCTTGTTTCCTTCATTTGCCTGAATCTGTAAAGCCGGTGGGAGTCAATCAGGCAACACAAGGATATTCCAGTCTCTTTTCTTGCCTTCCTCATAAAGGCAGTCATAGGAGTTGGGCAGGTAGCATGGCCTGTTACATTGTCCTGGGATCCACACCATCTAGCTGGCCTCACCACTGTAAGGCCATCTCCATCTGAAGGATCCAGGCAGTTCTTTACAATGTACCATTATAGCAGAACTGCTTCCTTACCTGGGTGGCATTTCAAATTAACATAATAGTATCCTAATGAGCTATGCCACTTTCAACTTGCCAAATATGTTCAAAGTACATTTCTCAACAGCAGTGTCATACCCAGTCAATCAAGTAATCCATTACCCACTGGCTCCTGGCTGAAGGAAAGGTCACATGCTTGTCTTGCAAAACAAAAGATAATTGTTTCAAGACAGAGGCCAATTGTAGCATGTTTTAAATGCCTTTGGCTACCTGAGTGCCCAAACTTGACTAATCTCATAGTAGGGGTGAAACCTACAGAGCAAATTCTAATATAAAACAGCAGACACATAACAAACCAACAAACTGATTTTCCACTCTTTAACAAAGGGAGCTACTTCCGCTTTTGTTGGGAAAGAGGTGATTGTTATCCACATTCAGGAAGCCCCTGTGAATTGTAGAAATGGGACACAGCAATAATCAAGAATGCCACGGAAGGAATATTGAAAAAGTAATTAGATTTTCCTCAGTTCATCGTCTAATTAGAGGGCAGGTTAAAGTCCAAAGTAATGAAATTAAAATCTAACTACCGTTAAGTCTGTAATGTTTTTTGCTGGTGCCAGAGCACCCCGCACTGTAGGAGTCATGTGAGGACACAGAAGCCCTGAAGGCAGAGGAGTGTAAGGTTTTAGGTAGAATTTGACAGGGCTCCATTTGAAACAGGGGCAGAGGGTAAGAACCAATTGGCAAGATATCAGGACGTATGATTCTTTGTTGAAAAAGGAATAATACTTACATACAGAAGTCTCAGTTTGCTCTGCTGCCAGATTATTCAGATTATGTTATTATAATAGGTCTAATGGAATATTACTTTTCCTTTGTTAGTATATTTTTGTGGGAGATGGGCCCATTCATAGAAAATACAGACTTTTTAGCCATAGCAGTTTTTATTGCACCATTGGTAAATAATGAAAGATTTGGACATTAGAATCAACTACAGGGATAGCATGACAGTCCACAAAAGTACGTGGACTGAGTTCATTACATTTTTAACAGGACAGGAATAAACAACAGAAGAAACACACATCCACATGAACACACACAGGCACAAAGAGATACCACAGAATGGAGAGCAATAAATTATTGGCCTCATTCCTGCCTGGTTCCAAAGAAAAGGGGCAGTTGGAGCCCCCCAAGCCATCTTGCCACCTTTCCCATGACTGGGCCCCTCCATCTGGTAGTTACCAGCCAATGTTGGAGGTCTGACCCATGCTTTTCTCTCCTTGGGAAAAGGTGAGTTTAAATATTTAGCTTCTTACTAGAGAAGACCTATATACAAAAGGAATAGACACACTAGTCTGAAAGGGCCAAAGTAGATAGCAAGTAAAGTTTTATGTTTCAGATATGAGCATAGTGTGGTGATATGGTTTTGCTCTGTGTCCCCACCCAAACCTCATCTTGAATTGTACTCCCATAATTCCCATGTGTTTTGGGAGGAAGCGGTGGGAGATAATTGAATCATGGGGGCGGTTTCTCCTACACTGTTCTCATGGTAGTGAATATGTGTCATGAGATCTGACGGTTTGATAAGGGGAAACCCATTTCACTTGGCTCTCGTTCTCTCTTTTTGCCTGCTGCCATCCATGTAAGATATGACTTGCTCCTCCTTGTCTTCCACCATGATTGTGAGGCCTCCTCAGCCACATGGAACTGTGAGTCTAATTAAATCTTTTTCTTTTGTACATTGCCCAGTCTCAGGTATGTCTTTATCTTAGAAAACGGAATAATATAGTAAATTGGTGCCAGTAGAGTAGGGTGTTGCTGAAAAGACACCCGAAAATATGGAAGCGACTTTGGAACTGGGTAACAGGTAGAGGTTGGAACAGTTTGGAGGGCTCAGAAGAAGACAGGAAAATGTGGGAAAGTTTGTAACTTCCTAGAGGCTTGCTGAATGACTTTGATCACAAACCCGATAGCAATATTGTCCGTATTGTCCCGGACAATAAGGTCCAGGCTGAAGTGGTCTCAGATGGAGATGAGGAAGTTGTTGGGAACTGGAGCAAAGATGTGTGTTGTTGTTGTGTTTTAGCAAAGAGACTGGTGGCATTTTGCCCCTGCCCTAGAAATCTGTGAAACTTTGAACTTGAGAGAGATGATTTAGGATATCTAGTGGAAGAAATTTCTAAGCAGCAAAAGATTTAAGAGGTGACTTAGGATGTGTTAATTCAAACTTTGGATGTTAAAGGCATTCAGTTTTATAAAGGAAGCAGAGCATAAAAATTTGGAAAATGTGCAGTCTGACAATGTGATAGAAAAGAAAATCCCATTTTCTGAGGAGAAATTCAAGTTGGCTATAGAAATTGGCATAATTAATGAGGAGCCAAATGTTAATCCCCAAGACAATGGGGAAAATATCTCCAGGGCATGTCAGAGGTCTTCTTGGCAGCCCCTCCCATCACAGGTGTGGAGTCCTAAGAAGAAAATATAGTTTCGTGGGCTGGGCCCAGGGTCTCCATGCTATGCACAGTCCAGGGACTTGGTGCCCTGCATCCCAGCCGCTCCAGCCATGACTAAAAGGGATCAAGGTATAGCTTGGGCCATGGCTTCAAAGAGTTTAAGCCCCAAACTTTGACAGCCCCCACATGGTGTTGAGCCTGTGGGTGCACAGAAGTCAAGAATTGGGGTTTGGGAACCTCCACCTAGATTTCAGAAGATGTATGAAAACGCCTGGATGCCCAGGCAGAAGTTTGTTGCGGGGGTGGGGTGCTCATGGAGAACCTCTACTAGGGTAGTGCAGAAGGGAAATGTGGGGTTAGAGCCCCCACACAGAGTGCCTACTGGGACACTTCCTAGTGAAGCTGTGAGAAGAGGGCCACCGTCCTTCAGACCCCAGAATGGTAGATCTGCTGACAGTTTGCACCCTTCACCTGGAAAAGCCACAGACACTCAATGTCAGCCTGTGAAAGCAGCTGGGAGGAAGGCTGTACTCTGCAAAGCTACAGAGGTGGGGCTTCCCAAGACCATGGGAACCCACCTCTTGCATCAGCATGACCTGGATATGAGACATGGAGTCAAAGGAGATCATTTTGGAGCTTTAAGATTTGACTGCCCTGCTGGATTCTGGACTTGCATGGGGCCTGTACCCCCTTGTTTTGGCCAATTTCTCCCATTTGCAATGGCTGTATTTATCCAATGCCTGTACCCCCATTGTATCTAGGAAGTAACTAACNTGCAGAAGGGAAATGTGGGGTTAGAGCCCCACACAGAGTGCCTACTGGGACACTTCCTAGTGAAGCTGTGAGAAGAGGGCCACCGTCCTTCAGACCCCAGAATGGTAGATCTGCTGACAGTTTGCACCCTTCACCTGGAAAAGCCACAGACACTCAATGTCAGCCTGTGAAAGCAGCTGGGAGGAAGGCTGTACTCTGCAAAGCTACAGAGGTGGGGCTTCCCAAGACCATGGGAACCCACCTCTTGCATCAGCATGACCTGGATATGAGACATGGAGTCAAAGGAGATCATTTTGGAGCTTTAAGATTTGACTGCCCTGCTGGATTCTGGACTTGCATGGGGCCTGTACCCCTTGTTTTGGCCAATTTCTCCCATTTGCAATGGCTGTATTTATCCAATGCCTGTACCCCATTGTATCTAGGAAGTAACTAACTTGCTTTTGATTTTACAGGCTCATAGGTAGAAGGGACTTGCCTTGTCTCAGATGAGACTTTGGACTGTTGACTTTTCAGTAAATATCGAAATGAATTAAGCCTTTGGGAGACTACTGGGAAGGCATGATTGGTTCTGAAATGTGAGGACATGAGATTTGGGAGGGGCCGGGGCAGAATGATATGGTTTGGCTCTGTGTCCCCACCTAAATCTCATCTTGAATTATTCTCTAATAATTCCCACTTGTTGTGAGAAGAACCTGATGGGAGATAATTGAATCATGGGGGCAGTTTCCCGAATACTGTTCTCATGGCAATGAATAAGTCTCAGGAGATCTGATGGTTTGATAAGGGGAAACACATTTCACTTGGCTCTCATTCTCTTTTTGCCTGTTGCCATCCATGTAAGAAGTGACTTACTCCTCCTTGGCTTCCACCATGATTGTGAGGCCTCCTCAGCCACATGGAACAGTCCAGTTAAACCTTTTCCTTTGTAAATTGTCCAGTCTTGGGTATGTCTGTATCAGAGCATGAAAACAGACTAATAATACAGGTGGTATTACTCAAATGTCCACTTTTTCTTCTCCTATAGGGTTCTCTTCCTCTGAAGAGTTAGGAAAGAATAGGGGTTGTCCCCAAATTGTCCACCCCATCTTCATACACTCCTCCCAATTCCTTCCAAGCCCCCACACCCACCCTGCCTGAAATTCCTCCCCATGGTCCCCATGATACCTCCATAGGATGCAGCTCCCTCCAGGCAGCCATTAGAAGACTGAGGATGTGGTTCACCCAAACTTTCCTGGACTGCCATCTCTTGTTCCCCAGGGAACCCTCTCACAGGATTATCTCGATCTCCTGACCTTGTGATCCACCCATCTCAGCCTCCCAAAGTGCTGGGATTACAGGCGTGAGCCACTGTGCCCGGCCCTGCACTCCACTTCTAAGTTAGCCCTTTCTTGGTCTGGCTGGTTCACCTCTTCCCACACTTTAGGTCTGTTTGTATGTCACCTCTGGTCTTTGCTTGTGCTTTTCACCATAATATCCTGTTTATTTCTTTCAATCTTGCATTTATTAATTTACTTGTTTATTACTTATTTTTCCTTTCTAGAATGTAAATTACTCCATGGAAAGACAATATCTGACTTACCCACTGTTGAATATCCAGCATAAGGTACATAGTAGTTATCCATAAATGTTTGCTAATTTGAGAGGCCAGAATAGCCTGGAGGCAAATAGTGTGTCTTGAGAGCCAGGCTGCCTGGCTAGGAATCCTAGCTGTCCTCTTTACTAGCTGTGGTCTCTTCCTTCTGGAAACTCAATGTCTAGTGGAGCATCCAATTCATAGATCCTATTCCCCAGGCACTTCTTTGTGCCTGTTTCTCCATTTCTTTGAACATAGATAATAATAACCCCTATATCATAGAGTTGTTGTAAGCATTAAATGAAGCATAAAAACATATGAAAAGTGGCACATATTGAATACTATGTGAGCTAGCTGGTATTTTTAATGATTTTATTTACATTGATTGAAAGCATATTAAATGCCTGATGTAACAGGGCCTTTGCTAGCATAACCAAGACCCTAAAATAGGCATGACTTATGAGATGTGATCAGTATGTCCCTTTGTTTTCCTGCTACTACCCCTTTAATTTTTTTTTGATAGGAACATTGGTTTTTTTGCAACAGAATGAGAAGTGGCAGACTTGATGACTTTTCTAATCTCAGTTCTATGACTAGAATCCTTAGTCCAGTATAAAACCTAACTCGACTTCAAATTAAACTTTCTCCTCTTTCCCAGCTTCTGGTGGGTCAGGAGCTGCCTTGGTAAGAGGCAAAGGCCACTTTTTTCTTTCCTTTTGCCCTTTATTCCCCCCCTCCCTCTCCCCGTCCCCTGCCAGGATGCTAGTCACTGTTTCCGGCCCTTTCCTTTCAGAACACAAAGGAGTAGGTGGAAAAGGGAAAACGGAAAGTTCTCACTTGAATGATACTGCCATAAGATGGCTTTGGATTTTCTAGGATAAACAGGTGTTCAAAGCTAACTCCCATGCACTGGCTTCCATGGGTTCTTAGGAGGCTCTCTGCTGGGACCTGCTAATCAGAACCTCGAGAAGTAGCACTTCTTTTTTTTTTTTTTTTTTTTCTGGTGGCCAGTATCTCTTTTGGTCTTAGTTTTCCAGGAATTCACTATAGGCAAAACTGTCTACTGACATCCTTCAATCATCTAGGCAGTTCTCTTGGGCAACACTTAAAATGGCTCCAGACTGTATCTCTTCCACGGTGGAAAATACTCCTGTATTCTTTACCTTGATATTGGTGAGAGTACAGTTACTTCTCAAACATGGCAGTCTACTTTACCTTAGCACCACCTGAGGCTGAAAAGCACAGTTTCTCATTTCCAGATTTTCAGACATGTAATCAAGACCAGGCTTCTGAGCCCTCTCTCAGACATTCAGGGGATATGTACAAGGTAGAGGCTGTTCAGTGGTCCATTTGAAGTTTTCGCTAAGCTGGAGCTGAGAAATCAAACAGCTCCACTGCTCTCCTTGGGGCAGTGAGCAAGAGATCAACTGCAGAGTTTTCCCCAAAGAATACCTTCTCACAAGTATTCTTTTCAAGTCCACCTCCTCACTCTTTTGAGTGAGAAGGCATTTACACACGCTTTGAGAGTTTTGGAGCCTTCTAACTGGTTGTTAGCACATCTTTGGAATTTCTGTTTTGTGTTCTGGTATTTCACTTTGGAATTTTCCATTGTATCATAGAAGCTCAGTCAAAACTTCCAATTTAGAGGGCTAAGATGGCTGACTAGAAGCAACAACAATTGGAGGATCCCATTGAAAAGAACCATAATGGCATATGAATCCTGCACTGGCAACGGAGGTATCCAGGTTCTGTCATAAAAACTGACTAGGCAGCCGGTGTGACCCACAGAGAAGAAGGAAGAGCAGTGTGGTGTGTAGGCCCATTTGAGAACCACACGGGGCAGGGGAGCCCCCATCCCCCAGCCATGGGAGGCAGTGAGTGAGCATGCTACCCAGCCTGGGAAAACATGCTTTTTCCATGGAACTGTGCAACCCACAGATCAGAAGATCCCACTAGTGAGCCCATGTCACTGCGGCCAAGGGTCCCAACCACAGAGCCATGCAGATTCTCAACAACCACTGAGCTAGAATCTGTTTAAGCCTGCTGAGCTCCCGGGGGGAGTGGCGACCAGCACCACACCTGTGGCTGCCTGCTGTCTAAGCTGTTTGAGATCCTTGGCAGGGTGGGAGGGTGATAGCCAACACTGGGACTGATAGCTGCCTAACACACTAAGCTCCCAGGGCAGGGGAAGGGTGGCAGCCATCTCTGTAGCTCCAGACCATGCTTTTCCCCTGCTGGAGTCGGGGATGCTGGATGGCTTGGTCCCAAGAGGTATCCCCCACAGCCCAGCACACTGGCTGTGGCAGACGGTGGACAGAGTGCCTTTTCAGGCCCAATCCTGACCCATCCCTCCTCACTGGTGGGGCTTCCCTACAGGAACTCTGACAACTCCGGCCAGGGACTCAGGGACAGAACTCTGATCTCCTTGGGCCTGAGCCCCTAGCGGGAGGTGTGGCCACAGTCTCCCCATATCGGTAAACTTAGTTTTTCCTCCTGCTAGTTCTGAGGAATCCAGGCAGCTCAGACAAGTGGGTTTCCCTCCAGTGAAGGGACACCAAAGGACTTCCAAAGTGCTTCATTAAATGGGTCCTGCTCCCTGTCCCACCCAACTGGGTGAGACCCTCCAACAGGGGTCGTCAGACACACTATATAGGAGCATTCCTACTGGCATCAGATCGATGCCCCTCAAGGTCAGAGGTCCCAGAGGAAGGAGCAGGCACCCACCTTTGCTGTTCTCCAGCCTCCTCGAGTGACATCTTCATGTGCAGGAGTGAACCAGATGAATAGGGCCTGAAGTGAACCCCCAGAAAACCACAGCAGCCTTACAGAAGAGGGACCTGACGATTGCAAGAGAAACAAGCAGAAAGTAACAATAGCAAAAAAGTCCCCACAAAAAACCCATTCAAGGGTCAGCAGCCTCAAAGACTGCTACTGGACAAACTAATGAAGATGGGAAAGAATCTACAAAAAATGCTGAAAACCCCAAAGGCCAGAGTGCTGCTTCTATTCCAAATGATATCTGTTCTGCACCAGCACGGGCACAGAACTGGACGAAGGATGAGATGGATGAATTGACAAGAAGTAGGCTTCAGAAAGTGGATAATAACAACCTCTTGTCCGTCTTTCTTCTTATTTTTCGTCCTTTTCTTTCTCCCTGTTTCTCTCCCTCTCGTCTTTCCTCTTCTCCTTTCACACATGCACAGTTTATGCCCTTACTATGCTCAAAGAAATATCCCTTGATTCCATGACTTCTTTATCCTTTTTATTCCTTCTCTTCTCAGTTTCTAAACAAATGGGTTACTTTGTCTCTACAATGATTTCATTCTCTATAAGATTTACCTCTTGAATATTCCAGTTTGACTTTTCTCCTTGTCATTCTTTGAAGTGTGCCTACCTTCAGCTCTCTACGTAACCACAGATATATTTAATAATTATTTGATGCCACAAATACAAAGATCTATACACTTTGGTTTTAGTTGACCTACCTCTTTTGGCTTCTCTTTGGTAGTTCTTAGTAAATTTTGTTTTGGGGATGCCCCTCAAGGTCAGAGATCCCAGAGGAAGGAGCAGGCAAGGACAGGGGCATACTTACCTATTTTTGATTCCAAACTGAACATCACAACAAAGCATCTGACAAATGTTTGGAATGATTAAATGAATGTGTGCAAAGCTCACACTTGTATTATTTGTATCATTCATTCATTTATTAATTTTTCAACAAATTTATATATAGGCTTTTTACTATGTGCCAGATCCTGTTTTAGGTGGTAGGGATACAATATAGCCATGGTTCTTGTTCTCATGGAATGTATATTCTAAAAGAGGAAGAGGGAGCAGAAAATAGACAAACACATAAAAATACTAATTTCAGACGGTTATAAATGTTATGAGAGAATGGAAGTAGGAGGTTGTTAGAGAGTGATAGAGAAGGTGGAATTAGTAGGTTATTTTAGGTAGGAGTTCAGAGGAGTTACTCTGAGGTGGTTACATTTAACCTGAGACTCACTGTGATTGGAAGGAACCAGCCATGGCAAGATCCAGAAGTAGAACCTTTCAGGTAGAACACACAGTTAGTGCAAACATTTGAAATGAGACGAATCTCAGTGTGTTCCGAAAACAGAAAGAAAGCTAGTGTGTCCAAATTTTAATAAGAGAAATGAGCTCATACATGTCAGGGGTCAAATTATATAGGGTTTTGAAGGCAGCAGAAGGAGAAATGGGGAGCCATTGGGAAGTTTTAAATAGGAAAGGGACATGATCTGATTAATATTTTAAAATATTTCATTGGCAACCAAAGAAAGCAATTAGGAGGCTATTGCATAAGGTCAGGTGATAGACAAAAGTGTCATGAGCTAGAGTGGCGGGAGTGGTGATGGAGATAAATGGATTTGAGACATTCTCTGGAGTTAGAGTTGATGGATCTCATAATTTGTTATAGGGGATGATCAGAGAAAGAGGTGAAGAATGACTTTTAGGTTTTGGTTTAGAAACTTGGTACACAATAATGCCATTGCTGAAATGGGGATGACTGGAAGAAGATCAGAATAGGAGGTAGAAAATTAAGCACTCTGTTTGGACACGTTATATTTGAAATTTTGATTAGAGCTTCATGTAGAAATGCCAACTAGGCAGTTGGATAGCCAACTAGAGCTTAAGGGTGAGATTTGTACTGGAGGTCTCCCTTGGAAGCCATCAGTATATAGATGGCATTTGAGGCCATGGAACTGGATGAGATCCCAAGTAAGTGAGGAAAGATAGAAAGGAGGAGTCTTTAGACCCAGTATGGGACATGCCAGGTTTTAGAGGGGAAGCTGAGGATGACGAGATGGCAAAAGAGACCAAAAAGGAGACATCTGTGGTTAGTAGGAAAACCAGAATATTGTGGTGTATTAGTCTGTTCTCACAGTACTATAAAAAACTGCCTGGGAATGGGTAACTTATAAAGGAAATAGGCCTAATTGACTCACAGTTCTGGATCGTTGGAGAGGCTTCAGGAAACTTATAATCATGGAGGAAGGGGAAGCAGGCACATCTTACATGGCAGCAGGAGAGAGAGAGAGAGTGAAAGGGGAAGAAACCCTTATAAAACCATCAGATCTCATGATAATTCACTGATTATCTCGAGAATAGCATGGGGGAAACTGCCCCCATGATCCAATCACCTCTCATCAGGTTCCTCTCTTGGCATGTGGGGATTACAATTCGAGATGAGATTTGTGTAGGGACACAGAGCCAAATCATATCATGTGGTGTCATAAACGACAAAAGAAGAGCTTATTTTAGTGAGATGGTGGTTGAGAAGTTGAGTTAGATGAGTCAGAAAAATGATCACTATGTTTGGCAGTGTGGAGTTTACTGGTGATCTTGAAAAGAGCAGTCACTGTGCAATGGTGGGAACAGAAATCTGATTAAGGCAGGAAGAAGAGAGATTGGGAAGTGAGGAAATGGATATGATGACCACTGATAGCTTTCCAGATGTTTTGCTGTGAAATGAGAGCAATAGCTGGTCAGAAACTGAATCAAGAGGAGGTTGTTGTTTATGTTATTCATTATGGAGGATTTTCATGCTTCCTGGTGATATTTATCTATTTCTTAGAGCAAGGGAAAAATTGGGGTTAGGAGGAAAGTTCCTGAGTGGCACCTGATCCGTTTATTTTTTTTTTCTTTTCCAGACATTTTTTCCTTGTATAAGTAAATGGTTACCTAGTTTTGCAAAGATAACTATGACATAAACTTCTTCTTCTTGTTCTGGAAGTGTTTAAGACTTTTTCTACCTTCCATAACAAACTACAAGACTTTTCAAGGAAATATTTTCCTGCGTTGTTGGAGTATTTCTTCATAGCCAAATCTAGGGCCATAAAGCTTTGGGCAGAAAGTGATGGTTCCACGTCTTGCTGGGACTAAGCTAAAGTTTGAGTTTGGAAGCGTATTTTAGTAGTTGAATGTGCTGGTTTCTGTCTATATGACCCTAGTGGGCTAGTAGTTACTGTACCTAGTGACTCTGGATTCAAAATGGAGACTTGTATGATTCAAAGGATTGTAGTGATGTACAAAGAATGGAATTGGATACTGTGATTTTCATAGCACATAGCATTCATGGCTTGAATAATAGATGTGTCTTAAAAGTTTATTTTAGAAGTAGAATTAGAATTTATGAGTTTATTTTAAAATATATATATATATATATATTTGGAATAAAAGAAATGTACTCATGAGCTAGGGAGTAGTATCATGGGCTTATCCTGAACAAGCCAAGGTGAACAGGTACCAATCTATTCTTTGCAGAGCTGGGTTTTGTGCAGCAAATTGGAATTACTCAAGTTCCTCTATATAGTCTGTGCAACATGAAAAGTCAGTATAGAAAATCCTTATTGACTTGATGATATGGCTGTGTGATGAAAGCAGTAATCATGTTTAGACCAGCTATGAAACAAAATGCAATCCTCACACTCGCTCACTGCCCATGATAGGATTATATTCTGATTGACTGAAAATGTGGTCAGCAGGAGGATCATTTGGTGGCAGAAGAGGCCGATTTTTCTGATGATCCAGAAATCAGATTTTGATTCTGATGATTAGATATTTGGCTTATAGTCTTCTCACTCTTAAAATATGCTGCCAAGGTCAGTCTGTCTTATATACTTTGGAGAATGAATGAATAATGGTTTATTATAACAACAAATAAGTCAACTAAAGCCTCACGACTCAATGCTGTTATCCTTCACCAGGCAAATTCAGCCCTCCTGTCTGGATGGGTAGTGTGAGATTTACGGATGCTGGAGGGCTGCCATTTAGTTTTATTATTTGAGGAAAGACTATAGACATTTATTCTGAGGGGAATTTAACTTTAAGAATATGTCAAATATTGAAATGTTCATGGAATAGTCTTTTAAAATAAGTTTCTGATATGATTCTTTAAGTTTAAACTGAGAATTTTTTTATTGTAAAAGTAGTAATATATTTAAGTTGAAAATCAAACAGTATAGAAAAGTATGAAATAAAAGTCCTATGCAAGCTCCAAACTCAGCTCCACTTCCCAGAGAAAAGCACTGTGAATAGTCTCTGTGTGTAGTGTCTATTATGAGTCAGGGCACTGTGCTAAATGCTTTATAAGACTACTTTATTTAGTTCTCACAACAACCCTATGAAGTACATACTATTACTATTCCCATTGTTAATATGGGGAATCTGAAACTGAGGCACAGAGAAGATAATGGTCTAACTTCATGTAGTTTATTAGTTGAGGAGCTGGTTGTAAACTGGGGATGTCCATTTCTAGATGCCATGCTTATAATCTCTGCCCGTTTATGTTTTTTAGTCATTTTCCATAGAAGTACATGTAGATCCATGTGTTCTCATTGTTCAACTCCCACTTATGAGTGAGAACATGGGGCCTGTCAGAGGGTGGGGGGCTAAGGGAGGAATAGCACTAGGAGAAGTACCTAATGTAGATGATGGGTTGATGGGTGCAGCAAACCACCATGGCACGCATATACCTATGTAACAAAACTGCACATTCTGCATATGTACCCCAGAATTTAAAGTATAATAATAATAATAATAAAAGTACAATAATAATAATAATAAAAGTACATGTAGATCCACCTTGTTCTTCCTCATGGCTGGCATAATAGTTTATGGTATGGATGTGCCATAAGCATCTACCTAACTCCTGCTAAAGGTTGTCTTCAGATTTTTACCATTACAAAATATCCTTCTACAGATACCTTTACACCCATAATCAAATATTTTTGTTGGGATAAATCCATATACATTGACTCTGTTAATCAAAGGACATAGCATTTCTCACTTGAATTAATATTGTCAAGTTCGCCCCAGAGTTTTTAAAATTTGTAGTCTCACTGACAATGCATGAGATTCAAGATTAGGTACTGTATTATAAAATTACTCAAGTCATTGCTAATCTGTAAACAATGATAAACTTTTTTTGTTTTAATTTGCATTTATTATGAGTAATATTGATTATCTTTTCATATATTTACAGGCCATTTGTATTTCTTTTAATATAAATTGCTGGCTTATGCTCTTTCCCCATTTTTCTGTTGAGTTACTCTCTTTTCATATTGATATTCCTCTGTTTCATGTGTTGCAATTTTTTTCCAATTTAAAAATTTCTACTTTGACTTTTGTTAAAAATAATGTTTTAGATTTTATGTATTTGAATTTAGCCACCTCTTTCTTTACAGCTACTAGACTTTTTTTCATGTTTAGGAAGGCTCTTCCCATTCTTGGCTAATAATGAAAACCTACTCATCTATCTATTATTTTAGTATTTTGGTGCTTGCTTTAAATTTTTGTTCCATCTGCAATGAATTGCTGTATTAGCAGCAACTTATTTTTGCTAATGATTATTCAACTGGTCCAACACTGTTAAATACCTCCTCAGTATTTAGCTATTTAATTTTTTCAAAAATATACCTATTTAATACATTATTTGTGATTTTTCTTATAATATACCAGATATCTATATTTTTAAGGATCTGATCATACTTGCACCAGTAGCAAACTTAATTTTTTGAGAGAGAGTCTCCCTCTGTCACCCAGGCTGGAGTGCAGTGGGGCAATCTCAATTCACTGCAACCTCCACCTCCTGAGTTCGAGCAATTCTCCTGCCTCAGCCTCCTGAGTTGCTGGGATTACAGGGACATGCCAACCTGCTTGGCTAATTTTTGTATTTTTAGTAGAGACGGGGTTTCACCATGTTGGTCATGATGGTCAGGCTCGAACTCCTGACATTGTGATCTGCCTGCCTCAGCCTCCTAAAGTACTGGGATTACAGACATGAGCTGCCTTGTCCAGCCGCAAATCTTTTAATTACCATAGCTTTATACTATGCTTTCATATCTAGTACAGTTATAATCCATTAATTCTCCTCTGACTATTCTCACCTATTCTTTAAGTACCATTTTGCCAACTTGAAGCAATATATTTATTTCTAGGATAACTTAGGAGAAAATGGTATCTTTATAATACTGCCTTCCTGTCCAAGAGTAATATGTGCTTTCTGCTTGTTGAAATCTTCTTCTAATGTCTTTTGAATAGATCCTTCTTATATTGCTCGAATTAGAATTCTCAGCAACAGTCACGAAGAGACGCTGTGGCAATGCTGTGCTTTGTTTTACTTCTGCCTCCTCATGTTTGCTCCACGTGTTTGCCCCTCCTCTGTACCATTTTCCTCCACTTCTGGCTCCTGGTTTCTTGGTCATTCCATCTGCTTCTTTTGACAATTGGTTGTAGCACAGAAGGAGAACATAACCAATGTTGGAAATGCAGAATGAGAAGTTGATGTTTGTTTTGCTTTGACCATCAGCTTCCTGTGCAGGGATGGAACTACGCCTTTCTGTGTTTTTCCCTTACTCCCTCAAAGACTCTAGAAAAATAAGAAATTGCTTTAACTAAGGGAGGGAGAGGAGCAAGGGTTGAAAACTACCTATTGGGTACTGTGTTCACTATTTGGGTGATGGGTTCACTAGAAGCCCAAACCCCAGAATTATGTAATATACCCATGTAACAAACCTGCACACGTACCCCCTGAATCTATAATTTAAAAAAGAAATTGCTTTCACAAGTATTAAGGGGAATTTTGGTTTTGGAATAAAATAAACCAGTAGTTTGGAAAGTATGGTCCAGGAACCTCCTGGTTAAAAATTGCCAAATACGCTTGGTGAAAGTGTAGATTCCTGAGCTCACCCTTATATGTGAAAAATCAGAATCTTCAGAGGCAATGCCTGGGATTTTATATTTTCAATAAATATGCCAATTAAGTGCTTCTTCAACTGTAATCTGCATGTGCATCACGTGGGCATCTTGTAACAATGCAGGTGCTGATTCAGTAGGTTTGGGTGAAGCAAGATTCCATATTTCTAACTAGTTCTCAGGTGCAATGATGCAACTGGTCAGTGGCCATATTTTGAATACAAGGCTTTAGAGATTTTTTTTTCTCTCTGAATGTGAGAACCACTGAATTGAGCTAGAATGGGGCATTAAGGATAGAAAGAAGACTTTGTTAAGAGGAGTCGTGTAGAAAGAGAATGCGTGCTTCCCTGCATGGGGCATCCCCATATAAACCCTGATCCCTACACCTCTTTCAATCACTTCCACATGATGGTTCAGTTTACCCTAATTCCTGAGCAAGCTCTGTTTGATAGATGCAAGGGCTATAGCAACAGCTCTTCCAAGCCCTTCCTGAGAGGGTCCCAGCTTGAGTCCTGGTGTGATAGACTTCAACAATGACCTTTTACTGAGATGTGATCAGAGACTTGGTAGTGGGAACTCTGGGCCCACATTACCCTTCCACTTGGACAGACTGCAGTAAATGTGGTGTGGGCGGAGGGCTCTGGCAGTGGGATATGTCCGGAATGTTGTTTAGACTACTGCTAATGAGCAGAATCAGAGAATAAAGACAAAGACTCCCTTCCCATTAGTATTATTAACCAGGGGATGAGGACCTGAATGACCCATTGAACTTTCTCTGCTTTGGCTTTTTCCAGTCTTCAGTGCCCTTAATTCTCCCACAGGCCTTGCCAGCACTTTTTTGCTGCTAATACTCGATACTTGAGGTGGCTGGCCCTTGCTACAGAGTCAGCGAGTCATGGAACATAACTTTCCTTTCTTATATATCATGCTGGTTCATTTGGGGACCACGTCTACCATTTTTCTCTCCATAAACTATAAGCTAATGTTGCTAAGTGAATAAGCCAGTCCAGCTCTCTTCAGCATAAAACAATCCTGAATGATTATCAACAGGGCTGCTGCATATGACTATGTGTTGTGTAACTCCAGGGGATGGCATTCACATATGTAAATGGCATTCCTAAGGTTCTACAATGTAGTGGCTCTGATTCCAAGGTACTTGCAAAAATGGAGTTGGGAGGCTAATCTGGGCAGTAGGAAAATGTTGGTCAGATGAAAGACAATAGGAAGAGAAGAAATATATTTTGACTACCCAAGTTTCTATGCAAAACTGAAAGTATGCCCTCTCTTACAAATGGCCCAAAAAATTAATAATAAATGATAAGATTTTATAGGACTTTTAGATGAAAATGACAGAAACCTAAATCAAAACAATTTAGACAAAAGGGTTTTATTGGCCTAGATAATCCAGGAAAGGACGGAGCAATCAAATACAGGGAAGACAGTGATACAGCTGAGCCCAGGCACAACTGCAATCAGGGATTCAAATGCTTTTCTTTCTCTGTATTGGCTTCATTCTCTTTGAAGGCTGCTTTCTTCTGTGCGGCAGAGAACATGGTCTACTGATAGCTCCCAAGTTGTACATTTTAAATCTTTTGTTTCTAGACATTGATTCTCTTTCTTTGTTCCAGTGAACAACACTCTTGAGAAAAGACTCTGGTTGGCCTGGCTTGGACCAATTGGCCGTGGTCATGGAGGCAGTGTTGTATAGAAAAATGGCAATTCCTTCACAGGAATCACGTAGCCAGAGTGGAGTTAGGTTTGGAAAAATTTCCAGAAGAAGGAAAGCCTTCTGGGTAGGCTAAATAGCAGACGTCCACTATGAAGCACATTTGCCCTTCTACATGTACTATAGTCTGAGGGGGGTTTCTGTAGACTGCATGAAATCCTATCCGTATTCAGCAAGAATGCAGCTCTCTTCCGGCCTGTGGTTCCACTAAAGGCTTTTCCCTAATGCTGTTACAAGAGGCAGCTGTATCACAGCAATAGTTGCTTATTTATTCACTGTGGTGACAGTTACATTTCATGGAGCAGCTGCTGAAGCCAAAAATGTTCAGCAAGGGCAGAATGTGATAAAAGCTCAATGCAATTTGGTTGCACATTATTAAGTTTTAATTCTTGGTTCAGGAATAAATTTTGTTTTCTGAAGCTATTTTTAACTCATTTCTACAGTTGAAAAAGAGATGAATTACTCTCATCCCATCAATTAAACTGGTTAAAAAACCCTCCTGGATTTAAGACCTGAGTTTACTCTAGTTGAAACACAGGCAAAGTAGAGCTTATTTGGGGGAGGAAGTAGAAGTAGGATTCTAGGGAATGAATTTTGTAGTGGCATTTTGAAGACATTTAAATGTTAACTTTTTACACCACTATTTCTTTACTGTATAATGAGAATAATATTAACACTGTTGTTTGGATCAAATGAATTAATGAGTACACAACAGTTAAAATGCAAAGCACTAGATGTTAGTCAATGTTATTATATTATTAATATGTTGATTTGTGTTCAATGAATGATTAGTCAACAACTTTGATTGCAAGTAGTAGATACTGCCTCAAAAATATGGTCTGTTACGAGGCTATATTAGACAATACCATGTGCAAAGAGGGTCCAGTATTAAGTACAAGTGGGCCCCAAAGGGACAGGAGTCACAAATGGAGATGATCTCTCTTCCCCCAGGGCCGTGTGGTTTCTTATCTCTGATTTTCTGTGTTTCTGTTCCGTGTTCCTCTTTGCAGATCGGCTTCTTGTCCCTATTGCTTCCTTCTCTCAGGGCCCACATTAGAGCTTATGCATAGCTTTGGTTTGGTATTAGCTCCAACCCCAAACCTGCCTGGGTTTTAGTTCTAGAGCCCATTGCAAAGTGGTGCACTCTTTGTGTCTTAGTTGGCTTCTTATTAGAGAATGGTTGGCTGGCACTTGGCCTTGGGTCAGATGTTTCACCCTGGGACATCCACTGAGATGTGACTACAGGGCAGAGGGGTCCCATCAAACCACTTGGGCCTGTCCCTTCTGCAGGGACTAAGGGCTGGGAAGCTGCTAGAAAGGTGGTGGGCAAGAAGGCTTCTGAGATCCTACCTGCTGCAAATGGCTATGAGCGAAATGATGAAACGCCAAGGTCCTCTGACAATAAATCTGGGGGATGGGATTGTTAGTGCCCAGGGCTTCCATGGTGGCAGGGGTGCCAAACCCAGGGCTATAGAGTTTGGTGCCAAGTCAACATCCACACATGAGCACTCTAGGTAGTTGTATGAAAGCAAGAACATTCAGAAGAAGAGCTCTTTAACACGTTTGAGCCCCAGTTCCATCTATAAAAAGGTGATAATGTCTACCTTATCAGGTATTAGAATTAAGTGAGAAAAGGTATCTTACAGCTAGTCCAAGACACTTGGAACTTAGTACATGTGCAAGAAATGCAATTGCCTTTTGCTTTTCTTTCTCTCCTGCTTATGCACTATTTACTATAGAAACACATCCACTTAAAAGAAGCAATTAAAATGATTTTCCTATTTTGTTGTACTTGAAAATAAATTCAATTATTCGTAGGTAATTGATTTAAGTGACGTCTATCCAAACAGCTTACTAGATTTTTCCTGTTTCTGATAGTAAAAGGGAAATCAGAGCCACTTAATACTTTTTATTGATTTCTTGAGATAAATGCTAGTGTGACTTTACAAATACTGTCTGTGTATTGAATTTGTAATAAATGACTATTTCAGGATCCTCTCCTAGTATACAGGTCTCTCTTTGTAAACAGTGGTGGTGTCTCTCATATGCAGCCTCACACTTGGAGGTGAAAATATTTCCTGAGCAGTTTCCTGACCTTATTCAATATTTAGAAAAGGGCACCTCATTATTTTCCCTTTCTTGCCCCAAGTGATGCATGCTGTCTTCTGGATGAAGCCTTCTCATTTCTCTCTTCCATAGCTCACTCATACATCTCTGCTGTTAAACCTCTCTTCTCTTTCTTTGGTGCTTTCTCTTTCAGCTGTGTATTTTTCTCTCCTGAATCTTCAGCTTCTGCTTACAAGAACTCCCCCTTAGTCCATAAAGAAGTTACACTTTGCCTTATCTTTAGAAAAGCCCTCTTAGACCTGCTTCCCTTTCAAGCTAACCTCCTATTTCTCTCCTTCTCTTTGCCAACATAAAAAATAGATAGAGATGAATCTCCAGATGGAAAGGTTTTATTTAAGAATAATATGCGAGAAGTAGGATTGTAATCTGGGACATACCTACAGAACAAGGTGGCCTCTAGTATGTCTGGAAGAACAAAGGAAAATGGTTAGAGTTTTTAGGGGGAGAGAGGAAGTTATACAAGTTGATTTGAAGGAAAGTCCATTGGCACTGGCGGTGTCTTCTAAGAGCTGGTGAGTTTTGATCAGTGAGGGTCGGTGTTTGCTAGGTAGGAATTATAAAATTGGAGTTCTAGTTAGGCCCTTGTGCTTTTGGATTAGGCCTGTGAGACAGTGTGTCAGGCAGTTGCTCTTGTATCAGCCACTAGCTGTCCTTGTACTACTAGCTGTCTTTGGGTGCCTCATGTAGTAAGCTGAAGTATTGGAAAAGTTTGTTGTCACAGTTCCTGTTATCAGGCAAATCATGTGTGAGAGCTCCCTCTTCATGGCCTTTCCCAGCTCCATTTTGCCAGGGTTTGACACAAGTGACTCCATTTTGAATCTGACAGCTTTCTTACCTTCCAAACTTTCAAAAGAGTTGGTATGGGTTGACTTTCACAGCTTCCTCATGCCTCACTTCCTTTTCAACCAGCGGCCCACAATTTCTACCTCAACTGCTTTACAGATTCTGCTTTCCCAATGCATTAATAGCCGTCTCATGCTAATTCACAGGACCTCCTAATGTCTGATCTTGAACATCCGCTTCTCATTGAAATTCACTGTTTTCTTGACTTCTGTGACACAAGACTCTACTGCTTATTTTCCTACTTCCAAGGAGACATACTTTCTTCTTCTCCCCATCATGCTCTATGTCTAGGTTTCTTTTGTAGAACTTGACAGATATTATTAGCTTGCTTTTTTATTATGTGTCTCCACTAGACTGTAAGCTTCAGAAAGGCAAGGCCTATTTCTATCTTGTTTACCACTATTAATGGTGCACATTTATAACTATAAATGTTACCATTCTCCCTGTCTCTCTGTCCACATGCTCTGAGGATGCCTTTGTCTCCTTTCTCCTTCACCTTCTCCATCTAATCAGGCACGGAGGCCAATTTTACCTCCAAAATATCTCTGGACTCCGTCTCAACATTCCCGTCCCCACTGCTCAGCATGGGGCCCTCCTGATGTCTAGGCAGCACTTAGGGGCAGAGTTGACAAGGTGATATCCCAGTCCGTCCCCATGTCAGCCTGTCCCATGCAGTGTTGAGAAATTTTCCTTCCTAAAACACAGCATGGGTCACCTAACACCCTGCTTACAGATTTCTGAATCTTCACAGTGGTTACTCAATCAACTCTATTCTTTTCCCTTTCTATGTTGCCCTCAATTTACCCTTCAATTATTCTGTCCTGTTGCTTCCCATCCTGCTGACTTGTGTGCGGGCAGGGAATGGGGGTGCCATTAGGCAACTAGAGAGGCATGAAAGAGTTGCTTTATACTACTTTGGTGTGTTGTCCTGGTCACTCTAGAGCTCCAAGACACACTGTTAAATTGGGAAGGTAAGACAAATTAAAAAAGAACAATAGTATCTATAGGACATACAAAAGAAAATAATTGCTGGGCACAAGCAATGTATTGCCTGTTTTACTTAGCTTGGAATAAATATACCTTATTCTGATGGTAAGATTAAACCTAAATGTCCCAAGATAGAGAGAGACAGTAAAGAATAGTGGTTGACTGCACAGACTCTGAAACCAAACTGCCTGGTTTTAAGAAGCATTTTTACTAGCTGTGTGACTCTGAGCAAGTCATTTAATCTCTTATGCCTCAGTTTCCTAATCTGT
Source organism: Rhinopithecus bieti (assembly GCF_001698545.2). Taxonomy (NCBI): domain Eukaryota; kingdom Metazoa; phylum Chordata; class Mammalia; order Primates; family Cercopithecidae; genus Rhinopithecus; species Rhinopithecus bieti. Next base: position 2,021,427 of record NW_016807055.1, read on the forward strand.
TAAATGGGAATGATGAAGTTGTCCATATTACATGAGTGAATACATATGAAATGTTTACAAGAGTGCCTGGCACATCAAGTACTATACAATTGTTAGCTCTTCCTGGTGTTGATTCAACAAATATCAAATGCCTATAATTGGGCAAGGCAGTGCACAGCTATTGGGTAAAATATGAGGGAAGGAAGAAGGCAGGAGGAAGAAAAAATTAGAAAATGGAAGTCTAGGATAACTCACTTTTCAGACTTGGACATACCATGAAATGAGTGCCATTCACTAAAGGAAATACAGTAAGAGAAGCAGGGAATAGGCACTTACATGTTCAAGCTTTATGTTATAATTTCTATTGGTTTCTTTTAGACCTTTTCAAGTAGCCATTATCTCTCAAAATGTGAAATCCACAAATGCGTATTACTTTTAAATAACTTTAAGGGCCGAGAACAGCAGATAACTAGGTAGATTAGAAAATACTTCAGGAGGGGAAAAGGAAACGTTCAGGGGTCCATATTCCTATTCCAAACAATGCCTAGGAAAAACTGTTGGTGAAATCAGAAAATGCTGCCAGAAGAGCCAGTCATTGGCCATGTAGTCTGCTTCCTAGCAGCATGGGACAGATGTGAGCACTTGCTTTTCCTTGTTCCTCTGTGGATCAAACCTGGGTCAAGTTCTAGGTGGGAGCTGTTCAGTGTGGCTTTTCTCTCTACATTAAAACAGTCAGTGTTCAAGAATAATTGCTAGAACAGTAGTGCCAGATATCAGAAGTTTATATTATTATTATTAATAAACACTTATTCACCACTTATGTGTAAGACATGCATTATATATTTTACATGAATTACTTAATTTGGTGGGATTTCATCTATCTGTAGAATATTAGAGCAAAAAAGGGCCTCAGAGCTAATATGGTCCAACCTTCTCATTTTGCAAATAAGCAAACCGGAGCCATGGAAAAGATTAAATAGCTTGCCCAAGATCTCATCTTGAGTTATTGTTACTAACAAGCTGGCGACGCAATGAGGCTGACAAATATGCAACTGGACACTATGAAATCACTTGGGCTCCTCAATCTTTTTCAGTTATTGACACAAACAAGTAATTGTGTCTTTGCCTCACAATTTAACTAATTCCGTACCTGACAATCTTGAAACAAGACAAAGTCTAATTTTTAGAAACATGTCCTTTTGTGTTTTGTGAATGCAACCCACTTAGGTTTTGGAAACACATGGATACTGCATTGAGCTGAATTACTCGTTTTTATATTTTTATCCTCATTTATAATCTCTTTTCAACACCTGATTTAAAAAAAATTGGAGAGAAAAATTGTGATAGCACATTGTCTGTGACTTTAGGAATTTACCTAAAATGTCTAGCTCCTGAAATAAGTTAGTAAATAGATTTACTTTGCTCTGTGAGCCTGTACCTTTCTTCTCACTAAAGTTAAAGAAATAATAATTACACAACTTGGGGTTTATTTTCCTTCCGGCTAAAATGGCCTGGTAAGTACCCTGAACAATCTCTCCCCTCTGTTCCTTCCTAGCTTTCTCACACGCTCTGCGTGCTGCGTCTTGAAAATCCAGATGCTCTGGGCTCCAGCTTGGTCTCTCTGCCTAACATCTGATTTGAAACACTGCGCTAAAACCATCTGCTGTATTTGGGGAATAAAGGGTGGAGTGAGTAATACTTTTTACAAATTTGTCCAAATAGGGCAATCAAGAGAAGGATAATATTAATAAGACGTGAAGGCCCGTTTGGTGCCGAGCCCTCTGGTTGGCCACTCAGTAGCCACTGGGGTATTTGTGTTCTCCGCCTCACACCAAGCTTGTCTCAGCTTGTGCATCTTACTGTTTCTTGGCAGCAAGATATCTGTTATATGCTCTGACTAAACTGAACATTTTTAATGGTGGAGTGAGAATTCTGAAGTTCAAAAAAGCCTGAGATGGATTGTAAAGTTGCTATTCTTGAAAGATGCGCTTGAGCTCCTCAGCATCCTTTGTAACTAACATGCATCTGGAGCAGCTATGATTCTTGTTTCTTTCCCTCACTATGGACCCATTTCCAGCTGAGCTGGATGTGTGCCCTCGCAGCTCTGTGCAGGGATTTTGCTGGGCTGTCTGCAGGTTTTATTGAACATCTGTAAATCCTCGGCTTGGGTATGCTTCCAGCTACCACTTTAATCTGTTCCTGGGATACAGTGCTCTAGGTTTTAGCACTGGGGCTGGGGAGGCATCTGTTTTGCTGCTGCAGGCAGAGGATGGAATAGTAACCTTGGTTTCCCATGCGTTATGGAACATGATGAGTTCTTAGGAGACCACGGTTACCGTCTTTAGCAAAATGTGCTTTCTTTTCCCAGAGAAGTGCAATCTCTGAGAAGCATATTTTTCAACTTATTGTAAAATGAAGCCTATCAGGCTGCATGGGGCAGGGAAATTATACAAAATTTATCCAAATATTTGTTCTTTCTGAGAGAAGAGTATGAGAATAGGAATGCAGCTGTGGGGCTCATAGAGACACTTAATGGAGACACGTCGAACAAGTGAATCGTGAGAGGGTAGAAAGGCAGGGGCTGTGGGTCTGGGCTGAGGGTACGGGAAGTTGGGGTGGGTGGACACAATAGGAAATCGAACCTGAAAACATCTGTGCTGTGATCTCTATGAACCCTTGGTACTTCACTCTTTACAGAAGCTGGATCTGTGTGTGGCCAAGACCTGTTGAATTGCTGGCCTGATGTAAATTTCCCAAGACTTTAGCTCATACGTTCTTTAGCCTCCTGGTTAGGGGCCAAGAAGAAAGTGACTCAAAACCTGCTCTCCTAGGGTTCTCTGGGAAGCCTGCTATGTGTCTGGACTGCATGGGGTCTGTTGACTTCAACCAGACTTTTCAGCATGTTTCAGTCAGTCTCTCAGGAATGAATCTTTGCTGAGATTTTTTTTCTCCTCATACCACAGAAATTCTCAGAATTTTTCACACAATCTGGAAAGTTCAAATATTCTTCCCTAATCTTTGAAGACATTGATATGCAATTCAGAACTTTAAAAGCCAAAATCTTAATTCAATAGAAAAGTCTTGTACTGAGAAAACAAAACCGAAAACAATTCCTTGAATTATCTGAACATTTGAGTCTTTTCCCTTCCTTTTCTCACTTCTTTTCCTCTCTAAGGACACAGCAAGAGTAAGCTGAAGCTATTGGGTTGGTGCAAAAGTAATTGAGGTTTCAGCCATTACTTTCAATGATAAAACCAAGATTACTTTTCACCAACCTAATACTTTATGGTGGTGGCCCTGGAGTTTTCTTGCTATCATCCAAACACTTTTAAAATACCTATGTTTTGGATTGTTTTAAATCCATAGTTTCACGAGCAGTGAATTTAAATTGAGGACCTCCTCCTCTGGCTAGAATGCCCTGAAGAATTGTCCTTTATGCTAAGGAAAGGTAATTCTTAGGAGGGAGTCTCCTTCAAAGAGCCCCAAGCTAATAGTTCAATAATAAAAATAATAACAATAAAAAATGCCATTCATCGGCTATCTACTATGGACCTGGTCCTATGAATGCTCTATTCAACCTCACAGCCTCCCTTCAAACTACTATTATTTATCCCCACTTTAGAGCATAGAAAATTGAGTCTCAGGGTTAAGTGAGTTGATTAACTTTACAAAGCTTAACAAGTGATGAGGTTGGGATTTTTTTTTTTTTTAATTAACTTTTATTTTAGGTTTGGGGGTACATGTGAAGATGAGTTACCTAGGTAAAGATATGTCATGGGGATTTGTACATATTATTCCATCACCCAGGTATTAAGCCCAGTACCCAATAGTTACCTTTTTTGCTCTTCTCCCTCCTCCTACCCTCCCTCCTCAAGTAAACTCCAATGCCTGTTGTTTTCTTCTTTGTGTTTGTAAGTTCTTATCATTTAGCTCCTACTTATAAGTGAGAATGTGCTGTATTTTGTTTTCTGTTCCTGCATTAGTTTGCTAAGGGTAATAGTTTTCCAGCTCCACCCATGTTCCTGCAAAAGACATGATCTCATTTTTTATGGCTGCATAGTGTTCCATGGTGTATATATACCACCTTTTCTTTATCCAGTCTGTCACTGATGGGCATTTAGGTTGATTCCATGTCTTTGCTATTGTGAATAGTACTGCAATGAACATTTGCATGCATGTGTCTTTACGGTAGAATGATTTGTATTCCTCTGGGTATATACTCAGTAATGGGATTGCTAAGTCTAATGGTAATTCTGTTTTTAGCTCTTTGAGGAATCGCCATAATGCTTTCCACAATTGTTGAACTAATTTACACTGCCAACGATAGTGTATAAGGGTTCTCTTTTCTCTGCAACCTAGCCAGCATCTATTTTTTTACGTTTTAATAATAGCCATTCTGACTGGTGTGAGATTGTACCTTATTATGGTTTTGATGTGTATTTCTCTAATGATCAGTGATATTAAGCTTTTTTTCATATGCTTATTGGCAGCATGTATGTCTTCTTTTGAGACATGTCTGTTCATGTCCTTAGCCCACTTTTTAATGGCGTTATTTGATTTTCCCTTGTGAATTTGTCTAAGTTTCTTATAGATGGTGAATATTAGACCTTGGTTGGATGCATAGTTTGCAAAAATTTTCTCCCATTCTCTAGGTTGTCTGTTTACTCTGTTGATAGTTTCTTTTGCTATGCAAAAGGTCCTATCTTGTCCATTTTTGCTTTTGTTGCGATTGCTTTTGGCCTTTGTCATGAAATCTGTGCTCGTTCCTATGTCCAGGATGATATTGCCTAGGTTGTCTTCCACGGTTTTCATAGTTTTGGATTTTGAGGTTGGGATTGGAATCCAGCTGTCTGAATCCCAGTCCCATGATGCTTGTTCATCTCTCTCTCTTCAGTTAATTGTATTCCATAAGAAGACCAAGTGTTGAACAAATTGGAGTTGAGAAACATTGGTAATTAGGACAGTTGAGGTAGTAATCATGGCATTTGCTCAGTGGTGTAGGCATTACAAGAGCCTTTCTTTGCTTGCTTGCTTTCTATCTTACTTAATTCCTACAACACCCCTGGAACATGTCTTCTTCAACCTTTAAGTCACCCTAATGCAATGATTCGCCTTGGAGTCATTAGTAAGTGCAGACAAGTGCAGGACACTTCTGAACCATTGATTGCAATTGCCCAAAACCCAGGTACCATGACACACATCTTTCACTCCTGACCTGCTTCTGTTTGATTACAGTCCCCTATTCCCAACATCAAAGATTCTTGTCTTTCACTTTCAGCTCAACTTTTGTCTTTTCAATTTGTTAATTGCTATTGTTCATACCAGCTGGACTCACAATGCCAAGACTTTGGCTGCTCTTCACTCTTCAGCTATGTGGCTGATCTGGCAGGATAACCCATCCAGAACCAAATTAAATTGGAAGGTCAGTTCAGCTGGAAAGTTGCCAGGGAGGAAATCCTACCCAGACTCCACTTAAATTGGGAGATCAGTAGGGCCATTTCCTGGAGTGCCAATAATTCCAAGCATCAAAATACATTTGTGGTCTGAACTATACCTGGAAATATAAAAACGTGGAGAAAGATGGTATTTCCATAACTCCTCTCAGGGAGAGTACTGTGTATCGTGTAAGAAAAACACAAATAAGCCACTTTGGAGGGGAGAGTGACAAGACCCTCAAGGTAAATTATTGAGTAGCCATAGCTGGCAAGAGCTAAGTTGCTGAGAAAAAGAGGGAAGATAGAAATTGGTGGTCTGCAGCTCAAGGTGCTCTTTCCCCTGTTAGTCTTCATCATCTCCTGTAGATAATGTTGAACAGATATTTAAACAAAACAAAGAGGCACCTGCTTCAGGACTACCAAATTATTATCCTGCTATGTCACCAATATGTCTCATTCTGATCCTGACCCCACTGGCTTCAGAACCTAGATGCTAGAACAAAGCTCCTTGGCTAGTACTCAAGCACCAGCCCCTTCCTACTCCTGTAAAGTGGGTTTGTATAGATGTAGGTGTCATTGTTGTCATCATCATCATCATCATCACATTTTCAGATGATGATCTCTGAAAGTGAAATACCCAAGGCCATTTATCTAGGAAGAAGCAATGGCTTCTAAAACTACAACATGATCCCTACATAGTGCACACTAAAGGTAAACTAATACTGTTTTAAAAAATCTAACAATGGCCATAGAAGACTGGAACTGGTCTTATATGTTTCCTGTCAAAGGGTTCCTCTGCAACTTTTCTTAGTATGCTAGGAATACATATTTCCTAAAAGTATCCTGACTTATGTCCAAAGAAAGCAAATACTACTAGTATTTGCCTCTTGTTCTAGAATGTGTTCTCAGAAAGTGTTAATAAACACATATATGTCTTTAGTGATCACATTTTTTAAACTTTTATGTTAGGTTCAGCAGTATATGTGCAGGTTTGCTATATAGATAAATTAAGTGTCACAAGGGTTTGATGTACAGATTATTTAATCACTCATGTAATGAGTATAGTACCCAAGAGGTAGTTTTTCAATCCTCTCCCTCCTCCTACTCTCCACCCTCAAATAGACCCTGGTGTCTGTTTCTCCCTACTTTGTGTAAATATGTACTCAGTGTTTAGCTCCCACTTGTAAGTGAGAACATGTGGTATTTGGTTTTCTGTTCCTGCATTGGTTTGCTTAGGATTATGGCCTCCAGATTCATCCATGTTAGTGACCACATTTCAAAGGTGCCTTTTATGTTCTTTCACATTAGGGAACACTATCATGCCTCCAGCTGACCAAGAATTGAGTCCTCTTGGTCCAGGGACACTTCCATGAAAGTGCCTGAATTGTTCTTTCGCTTAGGACTTTACAAACTCCTTAAAAGTTCATGAGAGAGGAAGTCAAGACTACCTAGGAAAGAAAACATACACATCCAAAACTGAATGAACTTAAGCTTAAGTATATTTTTAAAAATTCATGCCATCTAAAGGCATGAGTGTGCTGTGAGGGCTCCAATCCAATCTCTTTTCACTGGGAGATTCTTGAAATCCTAAATCAAAAATGGTTTGGGAGAGGTGATATCCAGTTGTATTCTAGAGACCTTCCTTCATCCTGACCCAGTGTTTCTGTACAGAATTATTCACGTCTCCAGTCCAAGCGGGTTTGTTTGTTTTTTCCAAATCTTAATATCTGTTTTCTGTGTGGTTGATAAAAGGTTAGAATTCAAGGCAGGCATATTTTCTGCCTCAACTATCCATAATTTAACCACTATACAGCTATTTTTCTTACTATTTCTGTTTCTAAATACTACCGCATATGATTTTTCTGGGACTTCTCTTTGTGACCCCTTTATGCTAGGAAGTTAGATTTGTTTATAGAGCTCTGGGGCTTGAGGTAGAAAAAAAAATTATCTCCAGGACTCTCTCATGCCTGGAAGAACCTTCTTCAGCCACTCTCACATCCCTTCTCCTTGTCTGCATCTCCTCCATTACCTGGGACTCCTCCACTGCCCGGTCCCGAGGCAGTGTTCTGGGTTCTTCTCCAGGAGCACTGCTTCTGGTCATTAGCTGACTGCTGTTCACTGGATGGCTATGTGAAGAGTCTCCCTAGACTGCAGGGCTGGTTGGAAAGTCATGGACCCATTGAAGGCAGTGTGAACTCACTGTCTCATGTTTCTGAACAAAAGAGCAAGGCACATCTGGCTCTGGTAGAACTGGAGGGGACAGATGTCTCTCCTTGTTCTACCTGTTTAAAGTTAACAAAGCGTGATAGTCTGGGAAAGAAACCTGAAAAAAAAAAAAAAAAAAAAAAAGAAAGAAAGAAAAGGAAAAGAAAAGAAAGGAAGAAAAAAGTGAGGGAGAGGCCAAAAAAGAGCAGCCAGAGCTTCTCCCCTTGCTTCAACCATATCTGATTCATCATCATCTTTTCTGTGTACTGGAGTTCTGAATGAGATCTCCATTGACCAAAGGAGACTGCTACAAAGATAAAAAACTGAAGGGCACTTATCCAGTCCCTTCATTACAAAAGATGAGTAAAATGTGTTATAGGAAGGTAATGAATAGCTAGAGAATATCAGAAACACACATATTGTCTTTTCCCTTTATTAATAGGTTGTGGAGTATAATGCTGATCTGCTACTATTAGATACATTGAGGTCAGATATAATCTGCATTCATACAGTCTCTCCAGAAAATATTATTCCCATCCTTTGGCAGGGGTGCTCAGTGCACTCAAGACAGATGAGAAACATTCTTTGGGAATAATAGAGTCGTCTCCCTTAGAAATGTTTCATGTACTTCAGAGTTGCTGCCATATGGTTCCCATAAAGGTTCTGCCAAAATTCCCGTGGTTCTCACAAGAGCTCCTACCTCCTCTGTTCTTTTAATCTCCTGCTGCGGGTGGCAGACATGGGAGAGACAGGCAAGCTGCAAAGGGAAGTTGACGAAATAAAATTAAAGCCCTACAATCGTGTTCGTGTCAATGTAGATGGGGTGCCCCCCTCGGTTTGCTCTCAGAGGTGGGTGTGAGATCCTACAGGACGGTCTGGAAGACATCCCATGGAAGGCACTTTATTTTGCCCAGAAGCTGGAGGAAAAGCAGAAGGCAAGTGTTGTCTCTTAGAAGGCCTGGGCGGGGGGTAGGGGGATGGTAAAGGTTTAAGGAGAAGAAGTCTTTAGGGATTTTTACTTCACAGAGGAAAGAGAATGAAACCTAGAGGCTTATCTGAATTTGTGAAACAACATAACAACAGAAAGAGGCAACGTTTAGAAAGACTACCACTCCTGATTATGTGTTCTGGCAGGCAGGGCAGAAACAGTCTCGCTGCCCATGTGAGGACTGAAACTGGTTTCTTTTCTCCTTTACATGATTGTTCTGAGTCCCTTCTGTTTCTTGGTGAGCTATATTGTAGTCTGTCTCCCAATCCCCCACCCTAAATTCTATGTACGTAAGTGATTGACAACTTTCTTCTTTAGAAAATTGCAAATTTCTCTTGAAGGTAAATGGCAGTGTTACAAGATACACTCGTAGAGTCTGTAGTTGTGGAACATGTGCTCCTGCTTGCTAATTTCCGACTGCACATTTTGAAATAGATTCTTTAGGATTAATGACCAATTATTAGCTCTGACGTGGTGCTTGCTAAGTTGGATGTGGATTCATTCTGTAAACCTTGTGTGTGCATTTGTGGTTTTTATGTTTAGCAACTACTTACATGGATCACCTGTTTTTGTTTTGCTATGACTGTTCAAAGTAGGTAAGGCCAAAACAGAATTTTGGTCCCTGAAACTCATTCCAAAAATTATACTGAAGAAGTGAGATCTCTAGGTAGGTCTTGCTGAGCTTGGCAAGCCCAAGGAGGCTTATATTTTGATGTAATGTCACTTCTTTCCCAATTGTCCTTTTGTTTGACTCATCTAGAGGAGATTTAGCACACATGTTGGAGAGCAGTGAGGTGAAATAAAGGTCACCCAGGAATAGCATCCTCACTGGTCCTCATTCTAGCCAGGGTCCATTTGTGTAAGCTCTTTGGGTGATCCTTCCCCACCTTCGTAAATGTTTGCCTCTCATGTTGCAGGTGGGCATGGGGCTTTTGCTTGATTTGACTGAGACAGTGAATAGATTTCACTCCCCCATTTCCTTCTCCCTCTACCCTATTTGAATTGTCTCTGCATGCTTGAAGATGAGGTAATTAAATATATCTTTGAAGGATATAGAAAACAACACCACCCTCCTCCTTGCCTTCTTCTGGGAGTGAAATCCGGTAAACTACCAGGCTGTCTTGTCAAATGAGTTATTGTTTTTCAAAATCTAGCCTGAATGGCATCCTTTATAATTAAGGCTTCTGGCTTTCAGTTTAAAGTGATATTTGCCAGTAAAAGCCTGCCAAAAAATAAATAAATAAAAGCAGGCTTACCGTTAAATATTGATTTAAGCTTGGAAACTGGCTCCAAATTTTGTTATACTAGTCTTGATCTTCACGGCCTCTGGGCATCTGTTTCAATTTGGTCAAATTGAAATGGGGAGGGACAGTGCCAGGCTAACAGCAAGGTGATCCAATATAGTAGGATGAGTTGTATTTGATGAAAAAGAGCCAGGCAAAGTCATCTACAGGTCCTGGGGATAGGTGAACTAGGCTCAGATAAAATAAAAGCTGATGGGCATCTTAACCTATCCCTTGGGCTGACCTGAGCCCGTGATTATATTTTTGAAATTTAAAAAAACGTTGGGTTATCTTTGGAGGACAGAATGCTTTTTTTTCTGCCTGTCTGTGTATCCTGTTATATATAAGCATTTCCTCCAACTGGTCTGGATGGGCAGTTTTCCTTATGATCCTTCCATAGTACTGGTAGGGATATAAAAAGCCCAAATGCAAAACATTTCCCTAGGAACCAAATTTCTCAATCCCTACTTTGAGTTTTTTTTCCTATGTAGGAAAAGGATAAGGTTCTCAGAAAAGTTTTCTCTTCCTGAGTATGTATGTTTGAAAGTTGTTCTTATCCATCTCTATCTCTCACAAGAGATGGCAAACAGGAAGGGAGAGAGTTAAAAGTTCCTGAAAAAAGGGCCCTTGATGAAACTGAACTCTGTGGGTGCAAAGTACCTGAGATCTATTAGTTTTGGCAACCCCAGTTATTCCAGTGTCTCTCATCATCTGTAAAGTTAACAAGGGCTGATAACAGATCATGAGGCAGGGTACTGGTTTGTATTTCCAGACTCATAAATATTTCAGAATACCATTTTTTTTTTTTTTTTTTTTTTTTTTTTTTTTTTTACAATCAGATACATTAGTTTGCCAAGTATGCTGCTGGATGTTCATTCAGCACTAGTGTTTAACAAAAGCCTGGTTTTAAAGTCAGAGGATATGAGTGGGGGTGCCTCGAGGTGTGCATCACTTGTTATTGTTCCTGGCTTTCAAATGCATGTCCTAATTTGAGTGAGAGAGTTGGTATTTGACCTCTAGAAACTGCTGCTGTCTACCTTGAAAAATATATTGTTATGTTCTATGGGCAAAAAATCATCAATCTTAGCTATACCTTCATATTCTTTCTCATTCTCTAGCTCTGCCAGTGCCCTTGTGTTTCTTTGTACTTCACACTATGGACAGTAGAATCAGGCACCAAAGGGTGAATTTAATTTGGAACAAACCTCTGTCTTGATAGAACTGCCTTTATCCGGGCTCAAACACAGCAACCTGCAATTTCCTGAGGCTGTGCCTCACCTAGCGCTATCACAGGCTCTAAAAATTAAGTCCAGTCTCAGCATTTCTCATAGCTAACCCAACTACAGCAAAAAAGGGGTATAGACACACAAGTCAGCCAAGTAGCAATGGTTTTCTCCCTGATGTAATCAAATGGAGTGCACGGATATCACTTGATTAACAGCTGCGGTATTAATTTCCCTTTTTGGTTGCTTGACTCACAGCAAGAATCATGTCAAGGCAGCAGAGAAGCAATTAAATTGATTTTAATCTTTGTCAGAGAAGATAACATGCCTCCTTCTCTTCTCATTTAAATAATTAAAGTTTCAGTAGGTATTATTTCTGGCTTTAAAGAAATTGGTATCTTAATGTAATAGAATCCTTGTAATTATATACTTAATGGTCCTTAATAAGTTAATCATGGTTTTTCATTTAACATGTATTTTTTACTTATTAAACTTTTATTTGTTATAGTATCTTTGCTTTCAAGAAGAAGGGAGAAAACACAAAGAATGATAGATACAAAACAGTTGTGTCATTTCTTATATTAATCCTTTCAGCATTTATTTTCTTCTTCTTTCATACTGTCTTGGACTAAAATTTGAAGTAATTTTTTTACATTTCAGTTCATTTAAAAGAAGCCCACTTATTTTAATACCAACATACTTAATTTTAATAATGATAAAATTTGGGGCTTCTATGAAAACTTCTTTTAATAACAACATACTTAATTTTAATAATGATGAAGTTTTTGGCTTCCGCGAAAACTTCCTTGTAGAATATTGTATTACTTAAATTGTATTGAGTTCCTTTAAACTTAAAATTTCATTAAGATCTTAGAGAAATATTGAAAAAACATTGCAAATGGTTTTATTCCTCTTCAGTATTCAGTCAGACATTCTATAGTTATTTTACTACTCACCCCAACATTGTGAGATGCATTTCAGAGAAAAGGAAATAGAGAAAAACAAATAGGGGCAAAATTCATCACAGCCTTACTCGTTAGATACTGGATTTTGGCTGTAATGCATATGTAGCCTATATAATGTTGAGCATTACATAATTTAACTATATAAACCCCAGTTGCTACCAATGAGGGGAGTGACAGAGGAAGTGTTATCCTGGAGAAAGCCTACTTCTCAATTCAGATTCCTATCAAGAAATGAGCTTTTCACCAAAAGGTTTCAAAACTGCTTCCTTTTCAGGATGCTGAACACTGACTAAGAGGAGAGAGCACACATTACATGGAGACCATGGTCCCTGTACCAGAAACATTGAGAGTAGAGAGAAGCAAAGCCAGCATCGTGGAGCCAGTCCCTTTATCCAGGGTCTTGGAGGGATACAGTCTTCTGTAGAAATTAAATAAAGACTGAATTATTCAATGGGTATTTTGAGAAGAGAGCCACTGTAAGCTTACATACTGTGAATTGCAAAATGTTATTGCCTCTGGGTGGACAGGTTTTAAAAAGACATATTTTTTTTTCCTCCTGGCATGGCTGACAAAGGGAAGGTGGGGTGTCAATCCCATCTTTCCCTTCCCTTGCCCAGTGCTTCTTTATGTGCACAACCTGCACAATTGCATGTGGTTTGCAAACATGCATAAGCAAAGACTAACAGCTTCTGAAACAAACTCTGAATCAAAGAGGGAGCATATTAATGCAGATGGCAGAGGAGGTGAGCAGCATGGGCAGACAGAAGCATCACAGAGACTGCAAGAAGAATGCGCCAGACCAGCTCCTAGTGGCCACACTGATTGAGAATTATCACTAGCTCGTTAGGATTTGGAAACTTGGAAACACATTATATGTTCTTCCTAGTTTGTTACAGAGTATGTGTGTGTACTTCTGTCTCTAAGAATTGACATATAAAATTATATGTATGTATCGTGTATAACACAATATTTTGAAGTACAGTTCTGTGTCATGAGGATATGTTCTGAGAAATCCATCAATTTTGTCATTGCATAGACATGATAGAGTGTACTTACACAAACCCAGATGGTATAAACTACTACAGACCTAGGCTACATAATGTAGCCTATGCTCCTCGGCTATAAACCTGTATAACATGTTACTGTACTAAATACTATAGACACTGGTGAGTATTTGTGTATTGAAACATATGTAAACATAGAAAAGATGCAGTAAAAATACGGTATTACAATCTTATGAGACCACTGTAGTACATGAGGTCCATCATTGATTAAAACGTTGTTATATGGTGCATGACTTTATATATGCATTGTGGAGTGGCTAAATCTACTTAACTAACAAATGTGATACATCACATAGTTATTATTTTTTGAGGTGAGAACACAATATCCACTCTCTTAGCATTTTTCAAGAATACAGTGTATTAACTATAGTCACCATGCTGAATGGTAGATCTCTGGAACTAATTTCTCCTATCTAGGTGTAATTATGTACCCTTCCACCAACATCTTTTTAACCCCACCCCACAAATACCCCATAATAAAGCCTCTTGTAACCACCATTTTACTCCTTATTCTATGAGAATGGCCTTCTTTGTCTCTCTTTACAGTTTTTGACTTAATGTCTATTTTGCCTGATATTAATACAAGTATACTTACTCGTGCTCTCTTTTAGTTTCTACTTGAATAGAATATCTTTTTCTGTTCCTTCATTTTCAGTCTGTATCTCTATAGGTAAAGTGAGTCTCCTGTAGGCAGCAGATAGTTGGGTTGGCTCCTTTTTTTTTTTTTTTTTTTTCATCCATTCCAGCCACTCTTTGTATTTTGATCAGAAGAGAACTTTATCCTTTTACAACCAAGGTAATTATTAGTAGATAAGGACTTACTACTGACATTTTGTTTATTGTTTTCTCATTGTTTGATAGACTGTTGTGTGTGGTTTTTATTACAGGATGTATCTTCAGTCATTCTCAATTAATCTTAATGCTCTTGGTTCCTACATTGCTGTCAGCATTGAGGATGTTAGAGTGCAGAGTATCAAAACCAGCATTTATCAGAAAGAAAGGATGTTTACACAAACATTAAGGCGTGGAAGAGAGTCAGTGGGGTGGGGGTGGAAAATGAAAGAATATCCTAGGCTGAGGAAATCATTGAAGCAAGAGTATGGTGTATATGAGCATGGGTTCTTTTAGAAACTATCTTAACACCTGATCAAATGTGGGTGTTTCTGAAAATGCTGAGCTGATTATGGCACGTTCTCTGTCCTGGAGGAGCTGGATGCATTCTTACATCTACCCTATTTGATCCTCATACAAATTTTATAAATTAGATAAGAAACATCTTAATAACTAAAAGTCACTGAAGAGAGAACCTTTAAAAAAGTACTTTAAAAAAGTACACAAGACTTAAGTTTATGCAACAAACTCTAGGAATGCTGGGACTGGAACCCAGCTGCCTGGCAACTACCGTGGTGCTTTCAACCAGATCAGAGAGGGGCTAGCTTTTTCCTGCTTCTTCCCCAGGTAAGAGAGAGAGAGAGAGAAAAAAGCATTATTGTTGTTATTTTATTATGATGATTATTACTATTACCAGATAGTGAGGGGTGAAGGAAAAGAGTACAGCTAGACCCTTTCATTTCTCTCTGCTAGTAGTGAATATGTGAAAAATCCTTGCAAGGTGAGTTAGCAGATGTGAAATGCAATGAAATGTGTGTGGGGGCATAATAAAGTCAATTAAAGGAGTTCTGAGTATTTGCAGAGCAAGTTTGTTCATCTATCTCAACAACTTTAAAGATATTTTTATTTTAATAAGATAAATATTTAACTCATCTTGCCAAATAAGTTTTCTGCTAACAACCATATACCTCTCCCATAACACTAATCACAAAGTGTATTTCTAAAGTGATTCCAGCCCTGTTTGGGCAATCAGTATTATTTACTCTATTTCTTCTAGTCCCTAGCACAATGTCTGGGCTAGAGGATTCATTAGATCACTCAGGAAATGTTCATTGAGAACCTACTATGTGGCATTTTAGGTATTTAGGACATAGCAGTGAAGGAAGTAGATATGATTCTTTCTCTAATGCAGCTTATATTTTGATGGAATATTTTAGTATTTCTATAAATAAATAAAGATATGTGTTATAAAGAAAATTAAAGAGATGTGATAATGATGAAATGGGATAATTTGTTTGGGTGCCCAGGAAGGTTTCTTTGAGGAAGTGACATTGGAACCGAGACCCAAATGTCAAGTTTCAAATGTAGGAAACAGCTTTGCATGTCTGAAAAATGGAAAGATGGATATTATGGCTTGAGGCTGAAGGGGCAAAGGAAGTGGTGTGGAGATGAGCGGAAGGATTCCAAGGTGGTCTTTTCACAGAGGAGGGTGAGGGAGCTAGGTAATGTCAAAAGCTGACTGATGTTGCTAGGCTGTCAAAAGTACCAGGTTACAAAGATTCTCCAAAACTTAATTAAATTTAAAAATATTTGTGCTCCAAAGGACACAATCAAGAAAGTAAAAAAAAACCTACCAAATGGAGGAAAATATTGGCAAATCATGTATCCAATAAGAAGCTTGTATTCAGAAATACAAAGGACTCTTACAATTCAATAGATAAATAAATCAATTTAAAAAGTGGGCAAAGGAGTTGAATAAATGTTTCTTTAAGGAAGAGATATAAATGGCCAGTTAACAAATGGAAAGATCCTCTTCGTCTTTAGTTATCAGAGAAATGCCAATCAAATCATGAAATACTCTCTCATACCCACTAGATGGCTAGAATTTAAAAAGTCAATAACAAGATGTTGGCAAGGATATGGAAAACAATCCACATACCCTTCTGGGAATGTAAATGGGAATGTTAAATGGTGCAGCTGCTTTAAATGTCAAATGGTCCAGCAATTCTATTTCTATGTATATATACCCAAGAGAAATGAAAGCATATGTCTCAACAAAAACTTGTACACAAATGGCATTATTCATAATAGCCAAAGGTGGGAATAACTCAAATGACCATTGACTGATAAATGAACAAAAAAATGTGGCATATCCATACAATGGAATTGGCCATAAAAAGGAATGAAATGCTAATACATGCTACAACATGGATGCACTTTGAAAACGTGATGGTAAGTGAAATAAGCCAATCACAAAGGGCCACATATATCATTCCATTCATATGAAGTTTCCAGAACAGAGAATTCTATGAGTCAGAAGGTAAATTAGTAGTTGCTTGGTGGTGGGGGATGAGAAGACAGGGGTAGTAGTTAAAGGGTGAAAGGATTTCTTTTTGAGGTGATGAACATGTTCTAAAATTTGCTGTGGAGATGGTTGCATAAATCTATAAATATATTAAAAGTCACAAAATTGTATACTTGAAATGGGTGAATTGTATGGTGAGCAAAATACATCTTAATAAAGCTATTTTAAAAAAACACTAAAAAAGCTCCCAAAGCCTAAGGTACACTTTATACCACCCAAGAGATTCAGGCTCTTCAGATAAAATTTACTACTTCCAGTTTAGAATACTTTTGTGCCCAAGGGAGAATCATCAATGAGGCTATTCTTAGAACACAAAGCTTTCCTTCCTAAAATACTGGAAAGGAGCAACACCTTGAACACCACAGGAAACCCATAAATATCTAATTTGCACCACTGCATGATCAAAGCAGCTTGCTTCTTCCACTCATTAGCAACACTCAAAAATATATTCTAGCTCTTTGCCTGCTGAAAGGGATATTTACATTTGCTCTTTGCATGAACTAAATAAGCCCTGTTTATGCCTACAGTTTCTCTGCAGCTCTGGTCCACCTGAACTGTGTTTGGAAAGTAGATAGAAAGCTGTTCTGGGACAAACACGGTGGCAGAAGGTATGAGTGTTGTATGAGAAATCATTTAAATTAATGCATTTGGAATCATGAATTTCAAAGTAACTCTAGAATTAAGAATCTTTCAGCTTCCTAGATGACAAGAAGTTGGCCATTGTATTTGACTACCTGTAACATGCCCTTTGTCTTGCAGATGAACTGGTCATAGCAGAGGCAAATTTTAAGCCCTTTAAAATAGAAAGTACCTTATTCAT
This sequence comes from Rhinopithecus bieti, assembly GCF_001698545.2. Lineage (NCBI taxonomy): Eukaryota > Metazoa > Chordata > Mammalia > Primates > Cercopithecidae > Rhinopithecus > Rhinopithecus bieti. The sequence continues at coordinate 2,038,585 of NW_016807055.1, forward strand.
CACTGTACTCTTTAATCTATAATTTAGTGGTTTTGTGTATAACATGTGTTCAGTGATGTTTAAATTGAATTTTAATTAATGGATTACCTCGAGAACAAGTTCAAGAAAAATTTCAATGATTGAAATTAATAAAATTGAACACATGATGAATGGTATTAGCCACCTGTAGGTCTGACCCACCCTGGGAGCTGGCATATAAATGGCTATCTGAACCAGAGTCTCCAGCTGCCAATCAGGAAGCCATGGAATTGATGATGCTACTGTAAGTTGATATGGAAAGAAACAGAAAGTCAGACTTTCCCAGTACAAATAATGCTCAACTTATAATGGGGCTGTGTACTGATAACCAATCATAGGTCAAAATATCATAGATTGAAAATTTAATACCCCAAGAAACCCATCATAAAATAGAAATATAGTAAACTGAACCATTGTAAATTGAGGACTGTCTGTGTTTTTTAGCCCAGTTTAAGGAAGGAAGACCTTGTAATTGGTGGACATAAGCATTCAGTTCACTAGACTGAGGCTCTGCTTGGTGGCAGAATAGTTCAGTAGGCTTTACCACAGTGTGCATGAGATATGTAATTTCCTCCACTATCATTATGGGACAAGGTTCCCAGGTGTTGACATATATGGAGCTGTATATCTGCCAGTCACAAGGATCAAATTTGTCTCTTCTCTTTCTCTTGATTCCACAATAATCAGTCACAAGGTGCTGCCTGTGTGTGTGTGAGGTCCTATCTGAAAAGCCTGTTGGCCTTCCTTTGAGAAAGAAATTTGACAGTGACTTCTTTCAGTTTCTTCCTAACCATTGCTCTTTCTTGTCACCAACAGAGCAGGGCCTGTTTTCCCCAGGCTTCTCTCTGTCCATTTAGGTTATGTGAATGAGTCTGAAATGTCCAAATATCCTAAACATGTTTTGGATGTATGAGATATGCCTTGAAATCCAAAGTATAGGATACTGGTACCATCTTTCCCACACATAGGGCTCTTAGCACTTTACAGCTCAATTTTCTGCTTAAAAGGGTGCCGCTTACAAACCAGCAAATACAGCAAGTGACTAATTAGCCAAATTAATGAGGGCTTGTTTACTTGAAGCCCCAGTGCCCTTGGAACTTGGGATGTTTCATTATTACAATCTGCAAGTGGTTTCCTGCAATTAATTTTAACATACGGCTCTTGCCTCTTCTCAGTAACATCTAATATCCTAATACTTTAGAGAGGTTTGCAAGATTTAACTCATTAATCCTCAAAAGGAACCACGGGAATACTGAAATAAAAGGAATCATACTACTTTTTTTTGTCAACATTAATTTTGGCAGACTTTACGAATGTTGTCCTATAGGTCTAGGGGAAAATTGGTAAAGATCGGGTATTTAGGCCCATTCTGATAAAAGTGTAGAAAGGAAGAAACACAGGTGTGTGTCAAAGGAATTGCCATTTGCTACAGAATGAAAGATGAACAAACTAAAACGTCAGTCCACTTCCTTCTAGCCTTTTATAGGGTCAGCTTATTAGAGACAAACCTAAATCTAACTAAGCACATGAAAGTAAACAATCAAAACAAAGACAAATATTGAAAACAGCAAAAGGAAAGTCATTTATCACATACAAGGGATACTTAATAAGATTAACAGCTGATTTTGCAGCAGAAAGCTTGGAGGAGAGAAGGCAGTGGGATGACATATTTAAAGTGCTAGCAGGAAAAAAGTTAAAGAATTCTGTTTCTGGCAAAATTGTTCTTCAAAATAAAAGTGAACTTAACATATTCCCAGATAAACAAAACCTAAAGAAGTTCATTGCTAATGGACTTTCCCTACAAGAAATGCTAACAGGAGTCCTTCAGGCTAAAATAAAATGAAACTAGACAGTAACTAGAAGCCATATGAAGTAAGATATAACTCTGGTAAAGGTAACCACAAAGGTAAACATACACACTAGAATTACTGTGTTTTGGTTTGTAACTTCTTTTGGTTTTCTATATAATTTAGAAGACACATACATAAAACAGTAATTATAAATTCTATGTTAAGGGACATGAAATATGTAAGTATAAATTTTGTGACAATAACAACTTGGTGGAGACAGAAAAGTATAGAAACAGAGGTTTTGTATTCTATTAAAGCTTAGTTGGTTTCAATTCAAACTAGATTGTTATAGACTTAGTATGTTAGTTATAATTTCCATGGTAACTACTAAGAAAATAACTTTGAAAATATAAAAAAAAGAAATGAGGAGAAAATAAATAGTACCCTAGAAAAAAGTGAATCAAACACAAAAGAAGATAGTATTGGAAGAATTGAGGAACAAAAAAAACATGAAACATATAGAAAACAAATAGCAAAATGGCAGAAGTACTCCTTCCTTATCAGTAATCACTTTAATGCAAATGAATTAAACTCATCAGTTAAAAGACAGAGACTGTCACAATAGATTTAAAAGAAGCTTGTAGTAAGGTGTACATGTAAAGCACGTGAAGAAGTAAAGTAAGCATCTCCAGCTCACTCAGAAGGGAGAGCTTATTATTGTATTGATGACTGAATTCTAATCCATCTCAAATTATCAGTTCCACTTTTGCTTCAAACTTAACGATTTTAATAATTCTATCTTTGTATTTTGATAAAAGCCAATCTCATATATTTGGGGCTAAGCTACTATCTTAGTTCATTTTGTGCTGCCGTAACAGAATACCTGAGATTAGATAATTTATAAAAAACATAAATTTGTTCTCTTACAGTTCTGGATGCTGGGAAGTCCAAGATCAAGGCTCTGGCATCTGGTGGGGCTTTCTTTCAGTGTTCTTACAAGGCAGAGGAGCAGAAGAGAGAGAACTCATTTTCACAAGCCCCTTTCACAAGACATCATGACCTATATAACTCCCCAAAGGTTCCACCATCCAACACTGTTGCAACGAGGATTCAGTTTTCAGCATAAGAATTTCAGAGGGGATACATTTGGATCATAGCAGCTACAATATGGTATCAAGTTTGGGATGAATATTCCCAAGAGAGAAAAGGTTTTTTTCTTTTCTTTTTTTCTTCTTTTACTATCAACCAGCCAAGTAGTATTTTAAAACATGGCATCAACATGTTAAGCAAATTTATATTTAAGAAACAGTGGAGGAGATGTAAAAGGAAGAGCTGACATCATTAGATGAATGGAAACATCAAGAACAAAAGAAAGATGCAGAGTGTGTACATGCCCATTATTCACTCTGAATGTAGAAAGAATAGGTTTTGAGATAGTCTTCAATGAAAGGGAGCCTCGTTTGTTGACTTGTGTGGAAAAAAGCATATTCCTAGTGCAGGAAGGAGGTAAAATGGGTGTTGGGTAGAATATAGCTTTGGAAGTTAAGAAGCAAAACAAGCTATGTAGTCCATCTCTCCTTGCAATGAGTGACAAACTCAAGTGCTTTGAGAAAAGAAGCAATGAGCTCACCCTGAAATATTTGGATTTATACCTAACACTAAGGAAGACAAATAATAAACTGTTAGTAGCCTAATAACTCTGATGTGGTTTGGCTGTGTTCCCACCCAAATTTCATCTTGAATTCCCGTGTGTTGTGGGAGGGACCTGGTGGGAGGTAACTGAATCATGGGGCAGGTCTTTCCCATGCTGCTCTCGTGATAGTGAATAAGTCTCGTAAGATTGGACAGTATCATAAAAGAGGGTGGGGGGCTCCCTGCCCAATCTCTCTTTTGCCTGCTGTCATCCATTCAAGATGTGACTTACTCTTCCTTGCCTTCCACCTTGATTATGAGAATTCCCAGCCACGTGGATCTGTAAGTACAATTAAACCCCTTTCTTCTGTAAATTGCCCAGTCTCAGATATTTCTTTTCATCAGTGTGAAAACAGACTAATACAAACCCTCTCCTCTAATTTTTTTGATGCATCATCTTCCCAAGATGTTTCTCTGTAAAACACTTTGATGAATCCATTGATAAAAGTATAAAATGTAAGCTCCGCTATGGTCTAAATGTGTCTAATTTTGTGTCTCCCTGAAATTAATATGTTGAAACTGAATCCCCAATGTGGTAGTATTAAGAAGTGGGCTCTCGAATGCCGCAGGAGGGTGGTCTTTCCTGGCTTGCTAACTCGACTGCTCTGGGGATTCGTGCGCGGTACCTCTGATGAAATTATGACCAGGTGGGCCCGAGTTAGTACCACATGTAACAAGATACCCTTGCCTGCAACATCGTGGGAGGACATGAAGAAGGGATCCTTTGAGGGAACAAGCCAAAACCTACCAAAGCATAAACAACTTGAAGCCAATAGGCTATCCCTCAAAATGATGCACCCCAAGCAAAACATAAAAGAAAAGAAAAAAGAGTACTTAAATGAAGATGTGAATGGATTCATGGAATACCTAAGACAGAATTCACAGATGGTTCACAATGGGCAAATTGTAGCAACAGACAGTGAGGAAGTAAGGGAAGAAATTGCAGTTGTTTTAAAGAAAGACAGTCGACGGGAAGGAAGAAGATCGAAAAGACAAGCGGCAAAGAAAAGTGCAATGGTGTGTTTCCATTGTAGAAAACCTGGTCATGGAATTGCAGATTGCCCTGCCGCCCTTGAAAATCAAGACATGGGCACTGGGATATGGTTACAGGTGTGGGTCCACAGAGCATAAATAACAAGTGTAAAGCTAAAGTGACCGGGTCTCGGCGAATTTCCTTTTGCAATGTTTTGTTTGTGGAGGGAATGGGCCACCTGTCTAGTCTTGTCCGATAATCCCAAAAAAGGACTCTTATGCTGATGTGGCGGCTGCAAACTTTGTAGGCTCTGTGGGAAACATTTAAAGAAAGATTGCCCTGAAAGTCAGAATTCAGAGCGAATGTCCACAGTCGGTCGCTGCGGCAAAAGGGAATGGTGCAGACTATGAAGAAATTTTGGATGTACCAAACCACAAAAAACCAAACAAAAAATACCTTTAAAGTTGTTATTTTTGTAACTACACTATCATTAGTTACCACTCATCATTATTTCTAAACCAGGCCACTTCACGAGTTAATTGAGCTCCCTTGTAGCCAGGCTTACTGTAGATATCGTATGATCTGGGGTGGTCGACAACAATTTTGTTTATTCTGTCCATCAAATTTACTTCTGACACTGTTTGGAGAGATTGAGAAAGAATAAGATGATTTCAATGGGATTCTCTAAAAGATACATATTTTAAGAAGACAGAACTTAGCATAACCAAGTATTGTATACCTGTTGTACAATATCTTTTATAAAAGGAAAAATTAGCATAAATGTAAAACACTCCTAACAAAGGGTACAAATGAATTTATTGGTTATATTCATTTTCTTGGCTCAAAGTATCAAATTTATTATTTAATAGAAATTTATTACGATTGTTAGGAAAGTTATGTTTTTAAATATGGAATAAAATGCATTTTCTATAAAAAAAAAAAAAAAAGGTCTCTGGGAGCCCTCATGAATAGGATGAATGCCCTTATAAAAGAGGCCTAGGAACTTGTTTTCTTCTTCTACCATGTGAGGATGCCACAAGAAGGCACCAGTTTTGAAGCTGAGAGAGGACCCTCACCAGACAGTGAATCTGCTGGCACTTTGACCTTTGACTTCACAACCTCTAGAACCATGAACAACATATCTATGTCATTTATAAATTACATACTCTCAAATATTTTGTTATAGCAGCCATGGACTAAGACAGAAATTGGTACCAAGAAATGGGGTATTGCTGTAACATACCTAAAAATGTGAAAGCAACGTTGGAATTGGGTAATGGATAGAGATCAGAAGAGTTTGGAAGTTCATGCTAGAAAAAACCTAAAATGCTGTAAATAGTGCATTAAGGATGGTTCTGATGACAGCTTAGAAGGGAGCTTTAAAGCAGACTCAATCTTCTTAGAGATTATCTAAGTAGATGTAATCAAAAGGTTGATATAAATATGGATAGTAAAGACTATTCTGGTGATGTCCAGATGTAAATGAGAAACATGCTATTGGTAACTGGAGGAAAGGCCATTCTTGTTTTAAAGTGGCAAATAACTTGGCTGAGTTGTGTGAATCCTAATGCTTTTTGGAAGGTAGACCTTCTGAGTGATGAAATAAGATATTTAGTAAAACAAATATTTTAGCAAAGTGTTGAAGGTATGGCATAATATTTCTTTTCTATTTACAGTAAAAAATTAGGAGAGAGAAATGAATTAAAGGTAGAATTTATAACAAAAAAGGAAGCAGAACTTAAATACTTGGAAAATTCTCATCCTGACTATATTGTAACAAATAGGAACTCATGTTCAGAACTGTCATCGTTTTTGTATGGCTATAAGAAAATACCTGAGACTTGGTAACTTAAAAAGAATAAAAATTTATTTTCTCATAACTCTGAAGACTAGGATGCCCAGGATCAAGGCACTAACAGGTTTAGCATCTGGTGAAAGCTTGTTCCTCATGAATGGTGCCATCTAGGTGTCCTCACATGGCAAAAGATCAGAGGAGCTAAAAAAGGACTGAAGCTAGTTTCCTCTGTCCTTTTTATAAGACACTAATCCATTTCCCCAAAGGTCCCACCTCTTTAATACTGTTACCAAAATGCTGGGCATTTGGTCTAGGTCTGGCTGCTCACTGCACAGAAATCCAATCACTGAGACAGTAAGTATTGCCAGGGAAGAAGGCTTTATTATATTATGGGTGATGTCAGCTGGAGGGATGGGAGCCAAACCTCAAACCCATCTCCTTCTCAACTGACTAAAATTGGGGGTTTATATAGTGGGGAAGGAATATAGTTATGTGCAGGAAAATAGGAATTATTGAGGGATAAGGACACAATCATGATGAATGAGGGGCCTGGTGTCTCATTGTCTGGATGCAGTATTCTGGTGAGTTTCAGTTCCTTGATACTATCTGGGAGGACTGAGGTTTCTTGAGAAAGGAACTCAGATAAGACAAATGTAAGTTTCCAGCTTTAAGACTGGGAGAATCAACTCCAGTCTATTCAAAAACAGTTTTTGAAGTTCTTTGGGGAAGTTGAGCCAATTTCCATATCACTATAATGGGGATTACTTTTCAATTTAAATTTGGAGAGGTCACACATTCAAACCATAATAGGGACCAAGAACACCAAGGGTATGGATAAGAAGATCAGTATAGATTGGCCCTGTGCTATTCATCAAGACAATGGAAGTGTGACCCTGAAAGCATTTTGGAGATAATTGGGGCTGCCACTCCCATCACAGGTCAGAGTGCCAGTTGGTTGAGGGCAGAATGACTTCCAGGAAGGGGTCTATGAGACCTTGGGTCTTACTGCCCAGCAACACCTCAAGGCTCTGCAGCATGCATTCCAGTGCAGTACTCCTTGGCCCCCACCAGGTTGAGCTCCAGCAGGCCTGGTGCAGTTATGGCTGCTCCTCCAGAAGGCATGGAGAGTAAACTTTAGTGGCATCTATATAGTGCCATCTCCACTGGTGCCCAGAGTGCATGAGCTGTGGGATAATAGATGCCTCCACCTAGATTTTATAGGGTGCCCCATAGAGCCTGATGGTTCAGGCAGAGAACTGCCATAGGAGTAGGGCAACCACAGAAAGCCCTCACTAGGGTATTGTCTAGTGGAGCCATAGAAGCAGGGTCATCTCCAAGACACCAGAATGAGAATGCTAAAGACACCAGGGTGCAATTCAAGCCTGGGAGAGCTATAGGCAGGTGACATCAACTCATGAAAGATGCAGTGTGGGCTGTGCTCAGCAAAGCCATGGAGATGGGGCTGCCTGGAGCTCTGGGGGCCCAACCACTCCCTCCCAGAAGGCAGGACATAGAATTAAAGAAGATTATTCTTCAGCCTTAAGATTTAATGTTGTTTTCCTTGTTGGATTTTGGATTTACTTGGGACTTGTTACCTCTTTCTTTTCTATTTTTTTCCTTTGAAATAGGAATATCAATCCTATGCCTATGATATTTTGGAGACACGTAGTTGTTTGATTTCACAGGTTTACCTGGAGAGAGATTTGCTTTAGGATGAATTGTACCCTGAGTTTTACCCAGGTCTGGTTTAGACGATATTTAGGTAAGGCTCTGAGCTTTTGACTTTTGACTCGATGCTGAAATAAGTTAAGACTTTTGGGGATAATGGGGTGGAATGAGTGTATTTTGCATGTGAGAAGGACATCAATTTGGGGGCATAAGGATCAGAATGCTATGGACTGAATATTTGTGTCCCTTCCAAAATTCATGTGTTGAAACTTAATCCTCATTGTGGTAGAATTAGGAGATGGGGTCTTTGGGAGATGATTAGGTTATGAGGGCTCTACCCTCATCATAGGATTAGTGCTCTTGTAAAAGAGGCCTAAGGAAGCTTGTTTGCCCTTCTTACCATGTGAGGACAGAGTGAGAAGGTGCCAGCTATGAAGTGGACAGAGAGCCTTCACCAGACACTGAATCTGTTGGTATCCTGATCTTGTACTTCCCAACCTCCAAAACTGTAAACAATAAATTTCTGTTTTTTATAAATGATACGGTCTAAGATATTTTGTTACAGCAGCTCAAAGGGACAAAGACAAATTTCTTCACCTGGATTCAAAGCCTTCCACAATCTGGTTCTTACCTGCCTTCCTATAGTTTTCTCTCTCTTTTTTTTTAAAGTCTTATAGCTTCTCAGGAAGCAGGTTGTTTAGAAGTCACAGTTATACATATTTTTGATAAATCTACTGTTTTAAAAGAGTAGATATTTGGATGTAATAATTATTTGAAGACAAAATAACCGAAGAATGTTCTCAGATTTTGCATCTTTTAATCTTTAAAAGCAGGGTGTTAGTTTTCCTTGCATAGTTTCTTTGCCTTTCTTGACCCCTGAGGGGTGTTCTGTTGTCAGGCCAGATTTTGGGGGGTTTTGATACAGAATAAGAAAGATAGGTGGAAAGTATAGAATAACTGGAGTGGGCAGTCCTGGAGGAGATGAGGTTTTGTTTGTTTGTTTAGTTTTTTAAAAGTTTTGAGGAGAATGGTACCAGACAAGTTCCAACATTTGAAGAAAATAAATGGGAGAAAAATGATGAAAGTTTTAAAAAACATTAACTGTGGGCTCTATATTCTCTTCCAATGCAATCCAAAATAGCTGAGAAATTTTGATATTACTTAGGTTGCTGAACAGTATTTGGGCGACTGTGCACTGCTGAGGCTGAATCACATGTGTCCTGGTGTCAGTAGGCCTACATGGATGATAGTGAAGTTCTGGAAACCAAAGTGAACACTGAGTAAAATTTGAATTTAAAGGTACTGACACCAATCTTTTTCCACTATCATTTCTGAGACAAAAATTTTTGTTGTAGTTAGAGTTCTCTCAAAGTCATCTGTCAAGATTCAGCTTCAGAGTCACCTTCTCTGCAAAATCTTTTCCTGATAGTTCCTTTTTCCCCAGGGGAACTGACTCTCTATCCCTTGGGTCTCACTCACTTCTCTTTCATACAGATTTCTCTCGTTACCCCTATACCACTAGACTGAATTTATTTGTTTCCCTCTCCAACTGATTGTGAGTTCTTTGAGGATAGGAGCCATGTATCTTTGTAGCCCCAGAGCCTGGCATTGCACCTGGCACATAGTAGGGACTTTATGGACATTGTTGAACAAACAGCTGCTTAGTCAGTGTTATTATTTCTTCTCATTTCATCCCCTGTCTACATACTGCTGTGTTTTTCAAAATGTTTCTTTTCAGTGGGAAGGAAGAACTGTATAAAATATCCCATAAAATATCCCAGCAGGTTCCCTGCCAGTCCCAGAATTTGCACTTGTAGATTTTGTAGTAAGAAGAACTGAGACAGGAACAACAGAAAAGAAATAATCACACAGGAGGGTGTAAGTTATTGTGAATATTTTAATTTCTGTGTTAGGTAGTGAGATCACTGGGGTTTGTTATATTTTAAACAAGCAAGCAAGCAAACAAATAAATAAGAGCTGCATATGGACTAATGATGAATGTGTACCATAAATCAAGGGTAAGGTTAACCCAATTCTATGAACTTGAAGTAAGTAAGAGTATCTGGGAATTGCAGTACAATGGAGAAAAGAACTACAAGAAATGCACCTGGTACATTTGTCTCCTCTTGCATGTCTGAGATCCTTGCTGCCTTCTCAATGCTGACTTCACTTGTGGGACAGTCATAAATAATAGTGTACAATGTTTTGAAAGTTTCAGGCCTACATGCCTGTATAGAAAAGGTATTCAAAGTTTATATTGCGGATTGCTCAGTAATGACTTCCTGCAGCTGGTCCTCAAGTTTTAGGCGCCTACGAATAATCTGGGGTATCTTGTTAATTTACCATTTTGAATTTCTGAACCTGTCTCTCAGTGATTCACTAGGTTTAATTGTATGATCCAAGAATCTAATTTTAAATAATCCATTTTTGGGATATTTTGATGCAGGTGATTTAAGAAAAATATGTCATGATGTGATGTTGGTTAGGCTTTTTTGGGAATATCAAGTTTAGCTATAGATTTCTCAGTGGTGTAGAGATGTACAAAGACTCTGAAGATGCTCTCAAGAAGAGCATCAGAAATGGTTAGAGTAATGGAAGGATTGATTTGAGGCATTTACTAGGTTTAAAGGATCTAAATGTGCTTAATCCTTAAAGCCTAGCTCAGCAACAACTAATGGGAGATGTGATAATGCTCTACAAATATTTGAACGGCATAAACATCAAAGATGGAGAGAAATTATTTGGCTTGTTAGAAGACAGTGTGATTAAGAGTAGCTAAAAATGACCTCTAGGCTGAATCTAGGATTAGCCTACTGAAAGTAAAGTGATTAGGTTTCAGGGTAGACTCTTCACAGAAGTGATAAATCAATACAGACAAAGGTAGAAAAAAAATTGATCCACAAATGAGTTGACTTCACTTATACTTAAAACCTGAGGAATGATTGCCCCCAAATTTCTTTTATTCTCCATTTTCTTTCTGCAGCACCCCGGGACCTCTCTCCCATGTGTTCTCATAATTGGCCTTGGTAGGTTTTATCGGCCCTCTCGTCTTGTCTCTGGGGATATCACAGTGCTGCCCAAAATTCTCCAAACTGGCAGCTGCTGGTCTCCCTTCTTTTCCTCCATTCAACAAATATTTGTTAAGGTTACTAATAAGTATCTTTCAAATATTTATTAAGGTACTAGTCTAGGCTCTATGTAACAAAACAGAGGCTCTGTCCTCATGAAGTTGATTTTCTGGGAGATTACTGATGGCATCCCAATGGCCATGTTCTAACTAGAAATGGTTGAATTCTCACCAGTTCTGTCCCACCAGGGACAAGCCAATAGTGCCTGGTTGTGAGCTAACCTAGAAGACAGGTAGCCAGGAGCAACGCAATTATAATAGAACCCAGCATGAGCGTGGTCCCAATACTTCTTTCCAACCCTGCCTGACTCATCTCCTTCACTGCCTTATTTTATTAACTCAACTGAATTTGCACCATTTATTCCAGCAAACACTCCCTTTGTTCGGCATTGCATCACTGTCAGAGAAGTCTTCCAGGCAGGCAAACTGGGGCCTTTCCCCCAGTACTGTGTTCTGTGTGTGGCCCTCATAGGTGGCAGCTGAAGAGACAGAGACTAAGAGAAGACTGTCAGGTAAAGCAAAAAGAAAAAGAAAATACACATACACTTGATGAACTTGGTACCATGTCTCCTCCCTGGCCCCCAAAAAGGATTGTTCTTTCTTTCTCTCTTGTGGCTCCCTCTTCTTTCCGTCTCACACTGCAAGTGTGATTTGAAGATTTTTATAAAGTGAATGAAAATAAAAGATCATCACTCATGTCAATCCCACTTTGCCTATTGACTGCATGGCATTTCATGTAGATTGCTTCTCTGTCTCCCTCCTCTCTCTCTCTCTCTCTCTCTCTCACACACACACACACACACACACACAAATGAGATTCTGTGATTTGCTCTTTTAAGGCTAATGTTCACTTAAAAACACACAAACGAAAAAACATTTAAATTTCATCCATATACAAATGTTTCAAGGAGGGACAGTAGGATAAGTGAAGATTAGGATTGGGAGGGGTGGCTGACTACACCACACAAATCCACACTCAGAACCATCCTGTAATTTAACCCATTTCTTCCACTTCTTGGGTTCTGTCTGGGTTCTTCTCATGTCATGGCTTCTGTCCTGTTACCGTGGATCCAGGTTGGACCTAGAGCTTGAGGGCAAAGACAGAGCCTTTCCTTTTTCGGTAATTCCCTGCTAGGAAAACATTGCAGGCCCTCATGCTTTCCGTACACGATTTCCTTTAATTTCACTCTAAGCGCATGCAACCTCCATCCCTTCAACTCCCACAGCTAGGCAAGAATGTGGATTGCACCACTTACAGGCTTGCCACCTCCTATCTCTGGATATTTTTCATTTCTATAGGGAGACAACATAATTGAGGCACAATTTTAGACTTCAGGATTTTAAAGAAGTTTTAAAAAAATTTTTTCTGGGTTGAACTTAGAACTGTGATCATCTTGATTAAAAGAGAGGACTCAGCTGCCCTCTGTGAAAAGTACGCATGCAGATGTTTCAGAGTGATTAATGATTCTGGAGAGCCTTCCCAGGGTCATTTTCTCTGAGTATTATTATAAACTAGATGGGAGAGATTAGCAATAGTACTAAATGCAGATAAGAGAAAAGTCTAGAACAGGGCTGTTCGTTATGGGAGCCACGAACCAGCCCTATGTGGTTATCAAGACTTGAAATTTAGATCTCTTAATTGAGATGTGCTGTAAGTGTAAATTATACAGCAGATTATAAAAAACCCAAGAGAAAAAAATGTAAAATAATCCATCATACATTTTTATAGTAGTTTCATGTTGAAATAATATTTTGGATACATTGGGTTAAAATGTATTGGTAAAATTAAGCTCATTTCTTTTACTTTTAAAAAATGTGGCTATGAGAAAATTAAAATTACGTATATGCTCGCATATATTTTATTGGGTAGTGCTGGTCTAGAAAAGAGGTATCTAGGAATATATGCTCCTAATTAAGTTCACCTTACTTTTTCTGTAACACCTTTGTTTGTATTTTTTCTGGTACTTCTTATATCTACCGTTTAAACTAGCTTAGAATTAAACTGCCACCTTTGCTTTAAAAACATCTGGCATGTAACACCCAGGCATAATTATTTTTCTGCTACAACCGTGTTGCTATAGGAGCAAAGTTATAGTATAATAAAGAACAACTTGAGCTAATAACTTGTATATGAAAATAGTTACATCTTCATTGTGGAAGCCACGAGGCACCCATGCTGTTTCACTGTACACACAAATCCCTTTTATAATGATGCTTTTTCATTCATTTGGCATGCTTTTATTATTATTAATACAACAGCAAAAACTCCATATATATCAGGGTAAAAGCATCTATTTTGGATAATCAAACCTATAAATCTTGTGACTACTCAGATATAGCCAATTAACTCCCCTTCCCCAGAACTGCAGTATACCATATGGTGCAAAAAGGGTGGTCACATACTTCTTGCAGTGCTTTTGACTGAGTGACATAGTCACAAGAACCATGGAAACTAGCAAGGAGGTACACATGTTTTGGTTGCCCAAAACACTCATTTTAAACACTAATAAGAAATGTTTCTATTCTTTAAAATGTTGACGTCTTTATTAACGATGTCAAAAGTGCTCATTAGTACTTTAGCAGAATCCTTCATTGTGCATTAGCAGAGTCCTTCTTTATACCTCTGAGGCTCCATTGTTTGATAACAGAAGAGTTTTAAAAAATAAACCAAGAGGTAATACTTTATAAAGAACTCCAGTCCCTTCATATCTATTCTGGGATATTGTTTTGTTTCTTGCCCTATTGCAGCAAGGCATCATTTTGTTGTTGTGTGGCGTGTGGTGGTGTGTTGGGGGGGGGGTGGGAGAAGAGAGGAGAGAGAGAGAGAGAGAGAGGAGAGAGGAGAGAGAAAGAGGGGAGGGAAAGACAGAGAAGCAATCTACATCAGTGCCACGCAGGTCAATATGCAAAGTGGGATTGACATAAGTGGGAGATCTTTTATTTTTCATTCACTTTATAAAAATCTTCCATATGAAAATTCTGAAAATGTTAAATAGCTTGATTGCTGCTACCTAAATATTTTTTAAATTAACTAGTTATATCACTAAGGCAAAATATAAGCTTTGAAATTTCAAAGGTCAGGAAGTCACATTTCATGATCATGTGAATTCTGGCTTGATTGTGTGTATATCCCTGGAGCACAATCTCTCTTTTGGACATCTGGGATTTTGGTTTTGTTGAATTAAAATTGACCCACAATTCTAATGCTTTTTTTTTTTTTAAACTATGTTTTTAGACAGTGGTTGCTTCTTAATTACTCTGAGCTTAAAACGGCAAACTTACGAAGTGCTTAGATATGGTTTAAAACCTGAACAAAATATACTGAGAAAACTTTCATATTTGTACACTTCTCATTCAATACTGTTTCTTGCCTCCAAATCGCTCCCATAAAATATTGCAGATTTCAATTTCTGTTTGAGTTGTTCATCATTCCTTCAAACTATAGCTGACCTTTCCATAAATTTGTTTTTGGATAAAATACGATGACCTAGAAGATATTTCATCAAGTGAACCCCTGCCAAAACCTGATGAGTAGGGTCCAAAATATCCAATCCTATAAAATGCAAACTCACAATTTTAGGAGGTTGATGGAATGGGGTGGGGGCGAGCCTATTCAGCTAGCTGCCATCGTTCTGGGTTTGTCGGAGGATCCCAGTCAGCCTCCATCCCAGTTGCAGTGTCATGCCACCTGGTGTTGGTTGTCCTTTCTGATTTAAGTGCCATTGACATTGATCCAGCTTCCCAGGGAAGGCTGGGAATTCTAGGACAGCAGCAGCAATTCCATGAATCTCCTGGTTAATTTGTTCCCACTTCATTGGCCTTATTTTGGGGAAACTGAGCCAGGAAAACTCTGGAGACCAGGGACACAGTCCTTTCCCCTGTACCTCCCAAGGAGAGTTTTGTTTCGTATTTTTTGCCGCTTCCACCAAGTTTGCCTTTCCCTTTACATTTCACTTCATGCCTTACCTCCCATATAAAACCTTTAACCCCACCAGATCTGAAAACATGATTAGATAGAAGGAAGGAGTCAATCACACTGTATACAAATTTTGTTTCTGTGAGGTCTGTTTACATGGGGTTTTGCTGCAATTTTGTTGTATTCAACAAAGTATCATTAGAAATGAATTTGGCAAAAACTGTACCCTCCATGAACGTGATTAGTTAGAGATCTTAGTTCCCATATATTTTCAGCTCAGGCCTGTAGATAAGTATTAAATATGTAGATTGTACTTATTTTCAAATTTTGGTTTATTTAGCTGAGGAACGTTAGCTTCGTTACGACATGTAGGTGGTATTTCACTAACATTGGAGAAGACATGCATTTTATTTTTATTTATTGGTTTGTTCCCTAAATTAACTGTTTGAAAAAAAACGTAGCTTTTGATTGATCAGAAAAGGAATCTGAAACAATGTATTTGTAGATCACACATAGAATAATATCTACTTTTCAGATTTATTAGGTAAATCTCATGGGAAAGAGCTCTAGAAATACCTATAGCATTTGATTTGAAGCAATTGTACTGCTTTAGAGTCTCATCTCCCCATGATAATATAAAAATTATCATTATCACAGATTAGTTTATGTCTGCATACCTCACAGTGAACAAGTAGGCATTTAATAAATATTAAAAAAGAAAGAATGTGCATTACACATGTACTTTAAAAATGTTCTGCAAATTAAAACAAAAAAGCCAAGCAAAGCCATTAACAATAATCATAGCTTCTCTGTCTCCTCCAGTCTAAGTGTATAAGCAACTATGTATGTAGGTTGCTAAAACATAATGCACTTGTGCATAGCACACATGCTTTACCAAGGTCCAAAATATTTTTCAACCTCCTTCGTCATTCAACTTATTTTAATATCCCATCTAGGTACTGGAGATTGAAATCAGCTGGTTTCTTGCTTCTGTAAAAGAAATGGCACAGTAGCTACAGACCTGATAAGCTTTCATTCCAGATGAATGATCTTGTCTAGAGAGAGAGCTTTTTCTGAAGACAGGTTCACCCAACTGTCCATAATAAAAACCTCCCATATTCCAACTGGAACTCTGGAAAATTTTCAGGAAAATTCAAACACCTTGAGGTGCTGTGGGAAGGTCACTTTATGTAGCAGGACATTTTAGGTATGGGGGTTATTGTTGCATAGCATGAAACAAAAAACAGGAGGGAGTAACTTTGTTCAGCATTTTTTACCAAAAAGATCTAGGCTTTCGTCACACAGTAGTCAACAAGCAGAATCTTCTCTTAGAGCAAATAAAATTGTCTCTCCATGTCCCAATTGTATGACAGTCATGAATTTAGTTCTGTGCCTGGAGAGTAGTGGAACTTAAGAGTGATGGAATCAATATGCTCTGGGTTGAGCAGAGGGATGCTTTGGGAAGAGTTTAGATGAAAATGTGGCCTGTAAGCCTCGGTCCAGAGATGGACTTCAGAAGATCTCTAAATCCATCCAAATCTCATATACAATTGTGGATTCACATATATGTATTTTTTTTTTTTTTTTTTTGGCAGAGTACACAGCTTTCATTACACCCTTAAAGGTGTTCAAGTCTCCCACAAGAATTAGAACCTCAAATTCACAGTACTCAGAAGTTACATTCTAATGGTTGTTTGAAAAATTTAAGAGACGGTGTCCCTAGGATTTCTTACAGATGATTGTAACAAATGTCAGGTGGATATGTGTGACTAATCTGAACAAAGGTAATGTCAGGACCTTTGTGGAAAGTCATCCTCCTTAGAGTTGTGTGGGGATGACCGTCACATGGAGCCTTAAGGGGCGGATGTGCTAGAGAGTCAAATTGAGTGTGAAGCGACAGGACATTTCAAAGGAGGGTTAACAAAATGGAATCCAGCCAGAGGATCATAAGTAGGATGGCAGTGGGTCTAGAAATTATAGAACAGGATAAACATAAAAAAACTGAGAACATTTAGAGACAAGAGGGCTTTGTCCTGGGGAGGGGCATCCATAACCACCTTTAGATACCATATGGAAGACAAACTAGACTTGTTTTTATTCTGAGTGTCTTGTTTTTAGTATGAGTGTCTAGAGAGAGAACCAGGTAGCACCAGGAGCAGCTCTGGTCTGGTTGGTCATAGCTGTAATGCCAAGGCTCTTAGAGGGCATTCCTCTGAAAGCAGATCTGGAGACAATGGTTTGAGTGAGGAAGTTTATTTAGGAGATAATCCCAGGACACATCATGAGGCAAGAGAGAAAAGTCAACAAAGGGTTGTGGGAAACTAGGGCTCAATTGCACGTGGACCTCTTGAGAGACTGTGTAGTGCAAACTTCAGAGCTCCCCTGAGGGCCGAGGAAGCTGGCATGGTTATCCACTGACTCCTGCCCCTCATTTGCTGGAAGTCACTCTTGGGTGGTCCAGCCTGCGCTGAGTCCAGACTGAGCTTGCTGCCTCAGCCTGAGGACACCCTCAGCTAGGAATGAAGGAAGCTGTAGGCCTGCATGGAGACTGTTTACAGGGGATCTCTGGGGTGGGCTGGGGTCATCTGGGCGTCGACACCCTCCGTGAAACCAGGAAAGAGAGAGCCCCAAATAGTCTGGCACTCACACGTTCACTTGCCTTCTGCTTCTGCATGGATGTGAGGCAGGAGAGCTGTCATTGCAGCTAACAGAGGCAGAATGCATCACAGGGGCATGGCACATTAAGTCTGGCTTTGAACCTCAGGATTTGTGGCAGGTGGGGTGACACCCTCAGGGGATGCCAAAACCAAGATGGTAAATGGAGGCAGCGATTTTTCTTTCAGCTCAGAGCTACCGTACTGCTCACGGGCCCAGCACAGAGCTAGTGGCCAGAGGCTGACTGCCGGGCAATGGTGTCCTGACCTCTCCCATACGTCCCCCTCAAGTTGTGCTTTTGTGACATGGCTCTCCTTCCTTTTTCTGTTGATGTGTCCACGATGTTCCCTTTAACCAGATTCCCTGTGTTATCAGGGAAAGAGGGAACAAAGAATGGGTAGTAAGGATAGAGGCTGTTTCGTGATTTACCACTGGGCCTGTGTCTGCCCTGCTGGGCTTAGCCCTGCTTGTGCTGTGTTCTCTGAATTGGACTGAATTGAATTTTATTCAGGTAGCTCCAGACAAGAAAATAGGCATATGCTCAGCTGGATTCTGGCTTATCCATGCAGCAGGTCAGCTACCGGAGTTTACTCAAGGTCTTTAATAAATTTATACTAACTCTCTTGCTCCCTAAAATTCAGACTAGAAATCAAACTAAAGTAGAGTGAGCATTGTCAGCAATTTTCATTGTATTGGTGTTTTGGGTTAAATGTGTAAGGCAAATCAAATCCATGGAACTGGTTTTGCTGGTTTCAGTTACAATGTTTCATCGTAACCAGCATTTGTACTTCTTCCCTTTTCCCGCTCATTCTGTCTCTCTTCATTCGCTTTCCTTCATTCTGTTCTTAATTTAGTGATTATTTCAAATAACATACTAAGAAAAAGTGCCGAAACATAAAGTTGGAATCCCATGTCTGCCTCTTTTCCCCCACCAAAAAATTAGGCTGTTCAATTCTTTTAAAATATAACTTCTAGCCATTCAGCCTTCAGACATAATAATATAAATCTATTTCTTAACCCAATTTTAATTCAGTTGCACAGTGCATAGTGGAATGAGCTTGGAAACCAGACAAAAATTAGAGTAATAAAAGCAGACAATGCCTTTGCCTATGTATTATGTCTTATAAATTTCAGGTTCTCTGACTGGCTTCATTTTAACTAGCTGAGAAAAATATAATCCGCCAAAGATGGTTACCAGTGTTCAAAGTCAACTGAAACCGAGGCAGTGTTCAGTAATTACAGCCTTACAGTTTCTAGGAGACTCCGTCCCCACCAGACCTGCCGTCTCATGTTCCCATTTGTAACATTGTTCATTATATTCAACCTGCTGCCATCACTCTGGAGCTTTCAAAGGCATTCTGGGGGCTATCTTGCTGTAGGACATGGGTAAT
This sequence comes from Rhinopithecus bieti, assembly GCF_001698545.2. Classification (NCBI taxonomy): domain Eukaryota; kingdom Metazoa; phylum Chordata; class Mammalia; order Primates; family Cercopithecidae; genus Rhinopithecus; species Rhinopithecus bieti. The sequence goes on from NW_016807055.1 coordinate 2,057,610, forward strand.
GAAATAGTTATATGTGACTTGTATTATAATCGTCTCACCTCACCCCCCATTTAGCTTGAAAAGTAGACTTCATAAAAGCAGGAGTGAAAGGCACTTTATGTTTTTAATAAGGAGTCTCATATGGTATTACCTGCTGTTTTTCATTGTGTGTCTCATCTCATGGTTTTCCTTTGAGATACATGACAGAAGAAAGCCAAGCACATCTCTTAATCTTAAAGCACTTTAAGAATCTATTGCAGTAATCTACCAAAATTGATCAATAACTTCAAGCTAACAGGGCTGATTTCCAAAGTACATATGTGTACTTATAGAGACAGGCAGATCTGTTCACTGGCAAGTAAAGGCCGTCTTATGTCCAAGAAACTAGAGGATTCTACTGTATAATAATTTAATGTTCTGTTTGCAAAAGGTAATTATAAAACTCTCATTCCATCTCCTGCTCTGATGGGCTTAGGATGAATATAAAATGGATTAAGAGGAAATGGATAAGACGTTCTGTATTGCTGAACTCTGCCTGGTGTCATGATATGCAAACAGTGAGCAGAGTGCTGAAACTACTAAATACACACTGAAGAGATGACAGGGCTCAAATGCGAGAATGCCTGGATCTGCCAGAGAAAAGGACTCCTAAAAATAGTGCTAACAATTTACGGAAGAGAAAATCTGACTGTGGTGTAAAAATCTTTGAAGGCAGAGCTGCTTGGAGCTGGATGCTATAAACATACCCATGATGATGTGTTCGGAGAGGCATCTATTTTCTATGAGTTAATTCTCAAATGAGGAAGGGAAAGAACATCTATGGACCTGTAATATGTGCTGAAAAAAGACCGGAATAGGAAACGGGAGGCCTTATTTCTAGACGAGGATTTACCACTAATTAGCTCTGTAACCTTTAGTAAGGTGCAATACCTCGTTAAGCCTTCTCTATAAAATAGGTCTGCTAAACTGAGTTTGGCCTCCAGGTGCTAAAAGATCAGGACAGGTTGAATATTCATGATTTCTCCAAATTCTGGCCTGGTTATAATGCAATTTTTTTTTTTTTTTAATTTAGGGACTGCATTAAAAAAATGCCCCTCCCTTTTTTAAGGTTATTAGATATTTTTAAACAAAAAAGTAACGCATGTTCATTACAACAACTCAAATAACACAGAAATATTGAAAAAAAGAAAAGATTCAAAATTAAAAATCTCTCTTCAGTCTTCCTCTAAAACTGTCCGGAATTGGTTCCTTCTGGTGGATTCTTGGTCTCGCTGACATCAAGAATGAAGCTGCGGGCCCTCGCGATGAGTGTTATAGCTCCTAAAGATGGTGTGTCCAGAGTTTGTTCTTTCAGATGTTCAGATGTATCTGGAGTTTCTCTCTTCCGGTGGGTTCGTGGTCTCACTGACTTCAGGAGTGATGCTGCAGACTTTTGCAGTGAGTGTTACAGCTCTTAAAAGTGGCGGGTCCAGAGTTGTTTGTTCCTCCTGGTGGGTTTGTGGTCTCTCTGACTTCAGGAGTGAAGCCACAGACCTTTGCAGTGAGTGTTACAGCTCATAAACGTAGTGCGGGCCCAAAGAGTGAGCAGCACCCAGATTTATTGTGAAAAGCCAAAGAACAAGGCTGCCATAGAGTGGAAGGGGCCCCTAGCAGGTTGCCACTGCTGGCTTGGGTGGCCAGATTTTATTCCCTTATTTGTCCCCGCCCACATCCTGCTGATTGGTCCATTTTACAGAGTGCTGATTGGTCCGTTTTTACAGAGTGCTGATTGGTGCATTTACAAACCTTTAGCTAGACACAGAGCACTGATTTGTGCATTTTTGCAGTGTGCTGATTGGTGCATTTATAAACCTTTAGCTAGACAGAGTGCTGATTGGTGCGTTTTTACAGAATGCTGATTGGTTCATTTACAATCCTCTAGCTAGACAGAAAAGTTCTCCAAGTCCCCACTTGACCCAGGAAGTCCAGCTGGCTTCACCTCTCAAAACCACCCCACCTGAGGTAATCAGCAATGCTATATGTTATTCCATTGTTTTCATTATACTTTTAATATATGGATGTATATATAAATCATTCTTTAAGCAATTTCCTTCATAAAAATGGCATCAGTTTTCATTTAATGAGGTACCATGGATAGGCAAACCATGGTTCATGGGCTGACTCTGGCCATGCTGAATGTATTGTCTATGACTTTTCACATTACAAAGGCAGAGAGTTAAGTAGTTGCAACAGAGACATTTTAGATAAAAACTTCACCATCCTTTCAATATATGTAGCTCTGTCTCATTGTTTTTAAAAAGTTGCATAATATTCCATAGAATGTATATGCGTCATTGATTCAACTCTGTTGGTTCAGGTGGTTGAAAAGCCAAGAGGAATGTAAGTTTCATATACTGCCAGATTCAGAAACAGAAATGATGTTCTCAGGAGCCTGTCTACATTTGATTCTTGGTTCAGTTCAGCATTTGTCTCTGTAAGCTTAGTTCTCAAGCAGTCTTTCCTCTTGGACAAAATAGCCATCATCAGTTCCAGTCTTAAATCTCATTTTACAGTGTTAAGAAAGCTGTTCTTTTCCAGTTGCTTTTTTCTGAGATACTGGGTAGGATTTTTGCTGGCCTGGTTGCCCATCCCTGAACCAGTCACTGTACCAGGGTATCAGCACTCTATCGGCCAAGTTTAGGTCACATACTCCCCTCTGGACTCTGGAGCATGAGGCCACCCTTACCAACACATTTGGATTGAAAGTATGAAAGTGTAATTACCCAAGGATAATTGCTGAGCAGTTATTAAAAGGGGAGACAAGTACTAGGAGCTTGAGACAACTGATGTCTGCCATAAGCTCATATTTTCCTCAAGTAGTTTGATGGGATAGATATTTGTCTTCTTAGAACTTCTGAAAGTATTGTTGGTACACTTCTTAAAAGTTTCTTGTAGTTGATTACAGTTCATCTCATCAGCAACTCTTGAGTATTGAGTTTTCTGTATTGTCACCAGTACTGGTTATTAAAGCAAATTAAAAAAATGGATCTGATATTTGAAAAATATCTTACTGTTTAAATTTGCATTCTAATGACCACCAGTGAGACTGAGTATCTTTTTCATAACTTTATATTTTATTATATGCATTTATTCTTTTTTTTTTTTTTTTTTTTTTTTTGAGACGGAGTCTTGCTCTGTCATCAGGCTGAAGTGCAGTGACGTGATCTTGGCTTACTGCACTCTCTGCCTCCCGGGTTCAAGTGATTCTCCTGCCTTAGCCTTCTAAGTAGCTGGGATTACAGGTACGCGGCCACCACACCCAACTAATTTTTTTTGTATTTTAGTAGAGACGAGGTTTCACCATGTTGGCCAGGATGGTCTCAATCTCCTGACCTCGTGATCCACCCGCCTTGGCCTCCCAAAGTACTGGGATTACAGGTGTGAGCCACCACACCTGGCTGTGCATTTATTCTTATACGAAATATCACAATATCATTTATACATTTTTCTATTGTGTTGCTTATCTTCTTACATTTGTAGGAGCTCTGAGTACATTAAGCCTACTAATCTTTTGTCCAGTTTATATGTTGCAAATCTTTTTTCATCAGTTGTTTAGTTGGCCTTACTTATTATATCATGCTATATTTTTTAAAAGTGTGTGTTAAGCTCTGTGAAGAAGTCCATTCCAAATGTAGAAATACATCACAATCTCACTGATCTGAGAGCACTGAGTGAAAGCATTATTGAAAGTTATGTTCATCTTTATGTTTAAAATGCTCATATTCAGAAATTACATGATTCAGGGTGTGTAAATAGAACACCTCCTGGCTTCTCTACTGACATATGTTGTTCAAGAAGAGGTGGGAGCTCAAACACACACAAACCTAGTCCCCTTCATCCACAAGGCATCATCTGTCACTGAAGCAGCTCAGCTCCACCACTTTGTTCAAACACAGAAACCAATATCCAGCAATCCTACTCCTGGCTATAGATCCAAGCAAACTGAAACTAGGTTCTTGCAGAGATATCAACACCCCCATGTTCATTGTAGCACTATTCATAGTAGCTGAGATATAGGCACTACCCAAATACTCACTGACATATGAATACAGAAAATGCAGTGAGTATATACAGTGGAATATTACCCAGTTTTAAAAAAGAAAGAAATCCATTTATGACAATGTAGATGGAACTGGACAACAGTGTGATAAGTGAAATAATCCTGTCACAAAAGTACAAATACTGCATGATTCCATTTTACATGAGATATCTAAAATAGTCAAGCTCACAAAAGCTGAAAGTAGAGTAATGGTTGCCAGGGGCTCAGTGGGTGTAAAGTTATATTTGTAAAAGATGATTAAGTTCTAGACATCTGTGGTACAACACAGTGCATATCATTAATAATACAGTGGTATGTACTTAAAATTTTGTTAAGAGGTTAGAGCTTGTGTTAAGTGTTCTTACAAATAGGCAAGCTGACAAACATAAAACAAAACCAAAATATGGCCAAGGGACACAAGGAACCTTTTGGAAGTAAAGAATATATTTATTATGCTGATTATGGTCATGGTATCAAGAGGATATGTGTATGTCCAAGCTCATCAAACTCTATAAATTATATACAGATTTTGGTTTTGGTGCATCAATTATACCTCAATAAAGCTGAAAAACAACATAAAGGGTTGTTTTGCTTAAAAAAACCCTGGATACAATAGCTCTTATTAAAATAATCTGTCTACAGAAATTACTTCTAATTATGCAACATTTTTGCTTTATCATAGTATGACACTTTTATTAAACTTATTTCATGTAATTATAAAAAGAAAAATTGTAGTAGAGAATCTTATATGTGTTCATACATATGAGTGGAATGGCTTTAAATAATAATATGAAAGGGAAGAATAAGGCATTTCTATGTGCAGAGTAGTTTGTAGTAAAACATGATTTATTTAAGTCTGGATTGAACAACTGACATAATTGCACAGCAAACTGACAGAAAAAAGGGATTTATTTGTTTTCTCTTTTAAAGTTCTAAATACGAGAATCTTAAAGATGCTTTAATTACACAATATAGTAATTTTGATTATAATCTTTTATTTTAAATTATGATTGCTTAGAGGCGAGGCACCAAATTGAGTGTTTTTTTTAAAAGCAGTGCCTATCTGTAGTTTTAAAATAGATACATCAAAAATTAAGTTTTGCAACGACCTTTCCCAAATCACAAGACAGCAAAGGGGAACACGCAGGTTAGCTAGCCAAAGGTATCTGGATCTGCAGTCAGTTTTTGATTAATTAATTAGTTAGTGGTTTAACTGATTCAGTGATATGTATTATGTATTAAGTGGTTTCTGTTACATAAGGTGATTGGAAATTAATATGTTCTAGGTAATATAGTATTTTATAAAGAAAGAATTATTGTGTAAGATAAATATAGGTCGCGTAGTCTTAAATAATTAGATAACAAAGTTTTAATTTAATTTTTTTGACATTCTTGTTTAGCAGTTTTGTTTTTTAAAAATTTAAAATTTTATTTTAGATACACGGGGTACACGTGCAGGTTTGTTACATGTGTATATTGCCTGATGTTGGGGTTTGAGATACAAATGATCCCATCACCCAAGTAATGAGCATAGTACCCAATAGTTTTTTTTTTTAACCATTGTCCCCTCCCACTCTCTCCTCACTAGTAGTCCCCAGGGTTACTGGTGAGAACATGTGGTGTTTGGTTTTCTGTTCCTGCTTAATTCCCTTAGGGTAGTGGCCTCCAGCTGTATGCATGCAGATGACTAAATTTTAAATTCTCAATATTGGATAAAGGTGAATTCATTTTGCATGATTCATACCTGAGGGTCTCATGATGTCTGCTGCCTCAGTCATCGTAAGCATGAGCATCCACATTTACTATACTTGCTGCAAATGATGATTAATAGAGGATTATGGACATTAGAATGCTGAAACAAGTTTAATTAATCCTCTGCCAAAATATATGCCTCCAACTCACAACTCTTGTGACTGAGGAATAATAATAACAAATATAGGAGAACACACACACATGCACACACATACACGTAACTTAATTCATCAATCATCTCTACTACTCCACTAGGTTAACACTGATTTCCCCCTTTTATACATAAGGAAATGGAAGAACAGATAGGTTAAGTGCCTTGTCTAAGGACAGCAAGCCAGCAAATGGAAGAGCAGGATTCAAACCCAGGCTGCCCAGCTCCAGGGCTATTCTAACTTACACGTCCGACTGCCATACAAGTTATTGACTGCTAGTCTGGAAGTGGGGTCTTGCACTTGGTTCTTTTAGAAATACTTCCTCCCTCCCTCAAGCACTCATTCGTTTTAGTCTCTTGTGGCAGTGACCACATTTGCCTCTACCAATGCCCTACTTTACAGTGTGGATTGGAATATCACAACTGGTTGCTGTACACACTGCTGCTCCTGACTTGCTAAACTGTTGGCAGCCTTCACCCTCATGTTTAGTTCCACCTGTTTTCTCTTATTCTATCCACAGTGGGAATGTAAAGCAGCTGAGATTCTATTTTTGTCTATTAATTGGTCCCATTACTCGGAAGCCTTTTTTAAATAGAGCTCCCTCCTTTTCCAAGTTTAGCAATCTGTTCATTTCTTTCTTAGTACAACCCTTTAACCATCTTCAGCGTTCACTTCCCAACTCCTTCCAGCTTCTCTATATTCCTGTGGAGCTCAGGATGAATGAATATTCAAATAGGGGTCTGACCACATAGAGAATGGGAAAGGATTTCTGGCCCTCATGTACTATGTGATTCTTTGCAGTATCCAGTTTTCCAGTTTACATTCTTTCCCTGCCTCACTCCTCTGCATCTATGACATTTTATTCATCAGCAACCCTTTAATAATGAAATTACGCAAAACGCACTGCCTGGGCAGAGAGGTTGCTCTGCTCCTCTATTCCCTGCACATGCCAAATACAAACAGTGCCCAGATTATATTCTCAATTTTGTTAAGGAGGTTTTCAATGGAACACAATTCAGAACAATTATTGGAACCGTAACTATTCTAAAGTCACAACTGGGATGTTGGTGAATTCAGAGTCTCCGTTAGGATTTTTGACAATTAAAAATTTGAAATAGTTAATTTGAAAAAAATGGCCAAATTAAGGTGATTTTGCATAAATTATTTAGTTTGATAGCCAGTAGCTGTTTAAAAGGACTAAGGTTTAAACTCTTTTCATGATAATAAGATTTTGCTGTTAAGTTACTCAGTTAAGGTTTTGGGTTTTATTTAGTAGAGGATGGTCCATGGTTTTGTGAAGTTGGTAAAACATAAGAATCTATTTTTGTGTATCTAGGACAAAATAATTAGTTTCAAAACCTGTCAGAAACATTCTCACTGCAAATAAATCAATGCTTGTCTTAATGGAGGAGATTGTTAACACTAGAGGAAGTTAAGAGTAGAAATTCTTAGAAATTTAGGAGAGGGTATGTAAAATTCTTATGCCACAGTTAGATCTGTATCTGTGGGTGGCAGAATGTCTTAGTAGAGATCTAAGAGGCTGTGCAAATTAAGGAGTAGGCATCCATCCACATAATTTAATATGATTTCTCATTTATTGTCACTAATTTTTATTAATTATCCTATACTTCATTTAAGAAATGAGAATTATGTATTTTTCTTTTTCTTATAGCCACATCCTTCTTGGTCGAAAGATCTGGAATTTACATCAGGTGTTTTGAGATTAATGAACAGTGCAAAATACATGAATCCTTTAAAAATATTAAAGATAATTTCTTAATAACTACATTAGTTATTTGGCAGCTATTTTATAGATGGCAGAATAGACTGAATTTTTATAGAGGAAAATAATTTAGCATTAAGGATAACTATAATGTTTCACGTCTTTAGGACATTATTTATTTTGAAAATTTTGCCAGTACAGTATGAAGATTTAATTAATTAGATTAAAACAATTAATCAATTGTTTAAGTCCAATTTAAAAATAATGCATTGAAACAAAATTAAAATAATACATAGACATAATTATTTTAAATACGAAATTCTCCCTCTTTACTCTTGTAGTTTTAATTGTCAAAAAGAAAAAACCTCACAAAAAGCAAATTGATAATATCTATTGTAGGAGAAAAGGACTGTACACTGTTGGTGAGAGTTTATGTGGATGAAACTTTTTTGGAGAAGAATTTAGAAAAAAATCATCAAAACTTTATTTGTGTTTACCATTTGACCTAGAAATTTCATTACTATGTCTTCCAGAAAATTTCAAGGATGTTTATATTAGCATCATTTGTAATAAAATAAAACTGGAAATGACTGAAATGCCTATACTAGGAGACTGTTACATGAATTACAATGTATTCTTATTAAGGAGCTATTATCTGACTTTTAAANAAAATCATCAGAACTTTATTTGTGTTTACCATTTGACCTAGAAATTTCATTACTATGTCTTCCAGAAAATTTCAAGGATGTTTATATTAGCATCATTTGTAATAAAATAAAACTGGAAATGACTGAAATGCCTATACTAGGAGACTGTTACATGAATTACAATGTATTCTTATTAAGGAGCTATTATCTGACTTTTAAAATATAGTAGATCTGTATGCACAGATATGACATTTTGTCAAGATACAAAATTCAGAACACTACATTATTCATATAGTATTCTATGATTTTTTTTTCCGTTTTTACACCTTTTTGTTTTTCCTTTCAGTTACTAATTGTCTTGCTCATTTGTTTTCTTAATTCTCTTTGTACTTATTCAACATTGATGTTTCCCTCAGTTGTCTCAGTCTGCTCCCATACGTTGAAACACATCAGATGCTGTATACATTTCATGTTCTTGGGGACATCTTTCCTGGGGCTTACTGACCTCCTTAAATCTCACCTGGTTGCTGTGTGGTTGTTACCTTGGATCTCCATTTACCATTAACCCAAGGGTGCTCTTCATCTGTCTTTTGAATTGCATCCTCTGTTTACTGGCCTTATTGTATCGTATTCTTTTCTAGTTTGCTACATCATTTCCATGAAACAGCTCCTTGAATAACTTAAGGAGAAAGTAAATGTTGTGAGACCTGTAGCAGATGTTGTTGGTGTCCTCTTAGATTCCTTCGATGCTTAAAATTCTGTCTATGTTAATGGACATGACTACATGCACTTCTGACTCCACATGACAGTTTCTCAGGGTTCATATACAGGAGAAGCTCTCAGCCAGTGATGGATCAGTTTTTTCACCCCTTGGCAAAGATAGTTATGATGCGTGTTCTGTTTCCTGCAGTTCTTAAGGAGGATTGAATCCCAGTTGTCCATTGAGGTGACGTATCCAATAAAGCATCCTTTCTTGGGCTCCTTCTCTTCCTGTTCTCAATTCTCCATTCCCCTGCCAGTGCTCCCTGGCAGTTCCCAGATCAACTATTTGCATTAAAGTCCTTGTTTTTGGAGTTGTTTCTGGGGAATCCCAAATTGGAGGCACTTTGCATGTCTGAAGGTCTTTAGAGTTGACCCTCATACTTAACTGCTCATTTAGCTGGATATTGAATTCTGAGTTGGAATTAATCATTTGAAATTTGAAGTCATTGCTCTATTATATTCCATCTTCTTTTGTTTTTTGAAAAATTGAGCATCATTCTGATTCCTGATCCTTTGTATGTAACTTGATGTTTTTTCTCTCTTGAATTTTATATCTTTTCTTCATTCCCAAATTTCATAATTACATGCCGTAGTAAGTCCATTAAAATTATGGTGGGTAACTGAAAAGCTTTTGGAGTCTTAAAACTATCACCCTTCAAGTCTGAGATATTTTATGATTTTAAAATAATATTCTCCTCTCCATTTTCTGGGTTTTTCCGTTGGACTGCCTAAACTATCTTCCAATTTTTTTTAATGCTTCCCACTTATTTTCTATCTCTTTTACTTTAATTTTGGAGATTTTCTCGGTATTCCAATTATCCTATTCAGTTTGTTATTTCTTCTCTCTTATATTTAATTTCAAAATTTTGAACTCTGATTTTTTTCTTTAACAATTTTAAATAATACTTGTTCTCATTTCATGTATGATACTTTACATATCTCACTGATACAGGTGATAGTTTTACTTGGAAGTTTTCTTCTTCTGTAGCCTCTCGCCTCCAAGTAGCTTCCCCCACCTACCTTGTTTTGTGCTCTGCCTTTTACATTAGGACTTTTCCTCGGTTATCTGATTATCCTTGGTTTTCTCCTTAAATTTAAGAGGAAAGCCCTCAAAAGTTGATTGAAAACTTTGTGGGCATGAACAGAGCTGTAAATTGTGTATTTTGCTGTAGAATCACATGGTCATGATGCTATATAATCTTTGTGTTTACCACTTTAATCATTCATAGAGTAAACATAACATAGTTAATAGTATCTTTACTTATTGATGGTTGAGTATACATTTAAAGTTCTGCTACTAGAAATAATTCTTAGATGAATATCTTTTTATATATACTGAATTATTTCTTTAGAAGAGAGTTCATTTTCTGAGTTTGATCAGGATGATGCAGTGGGGCAGGAAATGGCCTATTTGATCCTCTATGATGGTAATATCGTGGTAACGTTCTTGCTTTTTCACAGAATAAAACTCTGTGAGTCCAGGTCAGTGTGAGTGAGTCTAAGTCTCTATAGACTTTCTCAGATGCAAAGTCCAAATTCATCTTCATTTGTCACATTGCAGTATTCTTTTGTTCAGCTTTAGAGAGGAAGATATTTTGCTAGAGATAATACTTAGAATCCCTAAGAATGTCAGTGATAGATAAATTTAAATGTAGAATTCTAGGATTCCATGCTACTGGAATTTAAAAATTTGGTGAATGGTAATGGTCATAAATGATATCGGATGAATAGGCATGTAGACATTCACTAGTCAGTTTCACTGAGACAATCATGGCGGGAGTCTGCAAGAAAATTACTCGTGATATATCTGTCTCTAATGAACCGGACAGGCATTACCAACCCAACCTCTCAGCAAGGAAACTTTGTGACAATGTAGCTCTGATTTGTCTTTGTTTTATCTTGTTAGCTGAGACAGTTGATAGTAAACATGTAAGTGGATGGAAATTAAGCAATTCGTTTGCACTCCCAGAAGGATTATTTTAACTATTGGTGGGGATTGAATTGTTTCTCCCCAAAAAAGATACATTGGAGTCCCAACCTCCAGTATCTAAGAATGTGACCTTATTTGTGGATAAAGGTCTTTACAGAAGTAACCAAATTAAAATAAACCATTAGGGAGGGCCCTAATCTGACTTGTGTCTTTATAAAGATATAAAGGGGAAATTTGACACACAGCTAGACATGCATAGAGGGAAGATGATGTGAAAAGACACAGAGAGAAGATGACCATCCACAAATAAAGAGCAGCAGTCTGGCATAGATTCTCCCCTCCCAGTCCTCAGAAAAAGTCAACTCTGATGACACCTTGATTTTGAGCTTCTAGCTCCCATAATTATAAGACAATACATGTCTTTTCTTTAAGCTATCAAATTAGTGGGTTTCGTTACAGCAGCCCTAGCAAAGTAATGCAAATGTTTCCTCTATTCCATTTTGTTAATCCAGCTGTTCATGCCAGGGCCTCCAAGTGCTTTTTAACCAGAACAAAATCTTAGTTTCAGCGGAATGTCAAGTTGACTTATGCTAAATAGATAATAGCTTTCTAAATTCCCAATACCAAGTATTAAGATATTTTAAAATATAACTGTTGCTTTTTTCTCTCATTATTTCTGAATGTGGAAAAATATAATCTCATTAGAAATATTGTTTTCAAATATGTTAGCAAGCCAATTAAAATATAGGTTTCTGGGTTTTGCCCGGATGATAGTGATAAAATTAATTATGAGCCCAGTGCTCTGCTTTCTGTGAATTTCCTCTTCTCTCAGACCAAGTTGGCAGGTCTGTTATTGTAAAAGAAACCACTGAAGGGTCATCACCAGTATGAGATGAAATCATCGATGAATGTTTGACAGTTTGTAAGGCATAGTGATGTTACTTAGATGTTTTGTTTTCTCCTTGGGTGACATGGGCAGCATAGCAATTATAGCACATTTCAAATCACTGCTTACAGGAAAATGACTCATTTCACAATGCAGTACTTAGTTGGGGCCCTGGCTATGGATAGAGACAAGTATTTTTCTGTTTATGACTTTTCCTGAGTTATGAGCAAACCAGACAGAGGCTCAGGTTCATTAGAAATTTTACAGTGTATTTTTAATTTTAATGAGATGCCTGGGTCAATTCAAAACTAATACTTTACACTGATACCTGGTAGGCACTGACATGTCATTATGTCATACACGTGCTGGTCAGGACTTGTAAAACAAAAACACCAGAGCCATCTCAAGAGTCTCCAAATAGATATGGAGGGAGTATTATGCCTGAATCGGTGGAGCCTCTTTGCTTGTGCACTTGTCGTTTTTTACTGACCTTGTTTGGAATTGAACACTGCTGCAGGCACCCTTACATTGATGCCTTATGACAGGTTCTCAGTTGAGTAGTCAAACAGCCAAATTACTATAAGTTATTTTTCTATTCTTTCTGGCCCATTCGCCCAACTAATAAAAGTTACTGTTTGTTCTTGACTCCACTAGTGACTGAATAGTCACTTTTTAATCTAGTGGGTTTGTTTCAATCAAAATTGTCAGATTTATGGGAAAAAAGATTGTGTGAAGAGAGGAACTTTAGTTTGACATGTATTTTTTGTTATTCATTATAGTCAAAGGCTTATCCTCATTCATATCTTTATAAGTGTTAAACGTGTTGCCAGATTCTCTCATCTTCTCATTTATACCCTATACCCTACAACCCTACATGTAAAAGAAATCCTCTGTGGCTTTGCGTTTCTGGTAGCACAAATGTCTCCTATGAAATACTACAATATACTGGGGCTGATATCTACCATTTTGGGGGGCTGGTCTGCTGCTATAGTTTTCAAGCTGGTCTCCCATTCCCCAGCTTCTTACTTTTCAGTGCTAGCATGTATACATGACAAGCCCTGAAATCTCTTTGTCTTTGAGTGGATCTCCAGCTTCAGAGCTTAGGGTGATTTGCTTCTTGATCATTTCTACCTCCACCCATCAACGTCTTAGATGTAAGACATCCCTCAGGGTTTCCTCTTTCTCTTCTTTTCTTCCTCTATGAGCAATTATCATCCCTTCCCTTGACTCTAATATATGTTGCAACTTTCAGGACCCAACCTCCTCCCTAAGCTCCAGATACATAATTACAACAGACATTGTTAAGTATCTTCTGTGTCTCACAGATATGTCACACTCAACATGTCCAAACCAAATTTGTTGTTTTTCCTGTAACTTCTCCTGGTCTAAAGAATATCTTTCCATTAATGGAATTGCTACTCCTCCAGTCTCCCAAAGTAGAATATCTGGCTCATCTTCAGCACCCCTCTTTTCCTCACCCCATCACATGTAACTATCATAAAAACCCATTGGTTCTCTCCTCTAAATCTTTATTGTTTCCTCCTATTGAATCCCATCATGGCTGCTTAAGTTTATGACCTAATGATCACTTGCCTGGACAATTGAAATAATCTCCTGCTTCATCTTGAGCCATTTTCTCTTTCAATCTTCCATTCACACTTTCTCCAGAGTTATCTTTCTACATGAAATCAGATTACTTCTGTCTTCTGCTCAGAATCTGGCAGGCACTGTCATTCAATTAGCTGCTTTAGCATTGACATAGAAATGCCTTTATAATCTCAATTTAAGTCAAATTTTACTTTTACCTCTCTCCAGGTAGAACTACATTTCTCGTGGTGTTGAGTAAACCTGGTTCCCTACGTATAGATTTGTTTTGAAAAAATTTTTAGTGGTTTTGCAAATTCTTGTTTTCTTTGTCACTGAATGACACTACTGTATGTCTACTTGCCAGGACTAGAAACCAAAATCTTTGCAGGGATCCTCAATTTTCTTTCCCCTCATATGTAACCCAAAGCCAGATGACATCATTACCCTAAATATTTGTCATAAATACACTTAAGACTTTCTGTCTGTACAGTTGCTAACCTGGTAAACTGCCATTATCTTTCTCCTGGGCTCCTATAAGAGCCTGTTATATGGTCTCCTTGTGTCTGGCCCTGATTCTTTTCCACTGTTCTGTCTGTCACACCAGCTGTGTTCTAGAACACACAGTTTACCATGCCCTCCTCTTTAGAATGTCTCAAAGGCTCTCCTAAGATTTCAGGATAGAGTGTAAACTTCTGAAGTTTGTTCCTGCCCTTCTCAGCTGCAAGTCTCTCCTCTCTCTGTCCTCCCTCCTCTAAGCCTCAGTCATATTGAACTCCTTCCAGTTTCTGTGGTATATACCCTCTCCACATCCAAGTCTTCCACAGCTTGGTTCTTCTCACTGAAACTCTCCTCCCCTTCCTCTTCATCTGGCTAACTCCTATTTAACTTTTAAATCTCAACCGAAGGTAACTTCCTTCAGGTAGTCTTGACCATATTAGGTGCCCTTGCTATGTGCTAGTATAGCAACCTACTTTCCCCTGTCAGAGCCCTGATCACAATTTATTTTAATTATTGTTCAATAAAGTATCTCACGTTTCCCCAGCTAGAATGTGAGGAAAGGGAGACTATCTCCCCTACTGTCATATCCTAAGGCTAGCACAGTGCCTGGCAGACAGTGTGTGTTTGATATATACACATTGATTAGTCTTCTTGTGAGACAAAAATACAGAGTCCTTTAAGAAAACACCTATATAAAACATGTTGACCCAATGAATACTGAATAAATACTCTTTTCCCTGACTGAAATGCCTTTTTTCCCCTTTATGATCAACCATCCTTTCTGAAGATTCTGTTCAAATGCCATGTTTTGTTTTAAAATCTCGCCAGATTCTTTCATCTTCTTACTTATACCCTACAACAATCTACATGTGAATTAACTCCTTTCTGACTTTGTGTTTCTGGTAGCACAAATGTCTGGTATGAAATTCTATAATATGTTGGGATTGTTTGTTTATGTGAACCTTACAAAATGATGAGATCTAAGACTAGTGATCACAAAATCACTCATCTTCAGTTTCCAAGCATCTGGCTGGTAGGGTTCCTAGCTTATAATCATTGTTGAATCCATGAATGAATGAATGAGTGAAGAATAAATGAGCTAGTATCAGTGCCTGAACACCTATGTCTGGTCCTTGCAGCCCCCTCCCAACTGCCTTTTCTTCCTTTTCTCAGGTATTTCAATTCTTAGTTCTTTGCTCCACCAAACAAATCAACTGCAGCTTTGCTCATGTGACTTTATTTTTCCCTTTGCACCTTTATATGCAGTGTTTCATGCACACCTCCTATTCCCCATGCCTCTTGTACAATTCAAGTGGAAATTCCTACCCATATTCAACCTGTATATGACTATTACTTATTTAGTCATATTTTCTCCTTTATCTTTTATTTACACATAATTTACAGTATTCATTTGTACTTTCCACTTATTTACATTTTTTGGTGTGTTTTTAAAGCTGTTTTAAAATATCTTTAGAGATTTAAATTTGCCAAGGGTCAGTTGTAGGTTGACTAATACAACTCTCAAGACTCAGTGGTTCAAA
The DNA here is from genome assembly GCF_001698545.2 of Rhinopithecus bieti. NCBI lineage: Eukaryota > Metazoa > Chordata > Mammalia > Primates > Cercopithecidae > Rhinopithecus > Rhinopithecus bieti. Next base: position 2,073,145 of record NW_016807055.1, read on the forward strand.
GCAAAAACTGTTTTTTTGTTTGTTTGTTTGTTTTCGTTTTCTTCTTTTATTATTACTTAACACCATCCACGTAGCATGGGTCAGTCAGGGCTGTTTTCCAGTTTGCCTTACTTTGGGGCCCAAGCAGTTCCTGTTTGGATCACCGCTGAGAAACAGAGAGAAAAGAGTGAAAGGGAGAGCATAGTAAATCATACACTGGCTCTTAAAACTTAACCTGGAAGTGACTCTGCTCATCTGTGAAGCAAGACATTGTGCCACACCTGACTCCCAGGGGTAGAGAAGTGTGACGTTACTGTACATCTGGAAAGCGTAGAAGTCTTTCATCAACGGCACTAATGATCACATCAGACTTCTATTCCCTTTGAAGGTTCCTATCGGTTCTAGTATAGAGCTTTGAACATGGGGGACATCAGTAAATGCTAACTGTTTGCTTGACCTGAGGTATATTCATTCCATAATTCTGCCTTGACTTGATTTTGAGTGGTGGTTCTCTTGGAGATGAAACCCAAGTTCTGCAAGAGCAAGAAAATGAACTGTACCCAAAGTACAAAGACAAAAAACACTTTAAATGCTTCAGCACTTTCTGAACTTGGCAGTGATAAAGACCTCACTAATAGTGTAGATGAACTTGATATTACGGCCCTACTTAAAAAAAAAAGCACTAAATCCTCCCAGCTGGAGATAATTGATGAAATGGCTCTATCTCAAAGTTTCCCTGGCTGCCACTAACAATGTTAAATTAGGTAACTAGCAGCGGCATTTTGAGGAGATGGAAACCATCTGATACCAGAGACTAGAAAATAGAAAGAGATAAAAGCATGAGAATTCTAAAAGCTATTGTGTGAGTTTTCTGAAGTTCAAGCTGCACTACCTTAAGAAGTTGAGTTGCAAAGATAATGAACATGGAAATGTCTGATCAACTGGAATATGTGACATATACTGTATCGTCTTTTCACTGTGCTTCATGTGAGAGGATCAACACAGTATGGCAGAAATTCCTAAAGGTGTAGATCATGTTTTATCCCCTGCTGTGCCCACTAGTACCCAGTAAACTGTGGTGAGGAAATATGGGATGGTATGGGCAATACAGTGTACTGTTGTATTAACACTTTCAATTCCATCATTTCTACAATGGAGAATGTATCTTGAAAAAAGTACCTACCTTATAGGGTTGCTGTGATGATTAAATAAGATAATGAATGCAAAAATTTAGCTCTCTACTCGGCCCTCATTAAATAGCAACTGTTTTGTTTACTGTACAATTTTAACTTATTCTGGTTATTGGTGTTTTTTTTTTGAGAGTGCCATTTGTTCTATTCCAGAGACTGAAGAAAGAGAAATACCAAAGCATAGAGCAATTCCATATTGCCATTTAAAACGTGTTTTCAAACTGCTATTTGTGACCAATTAGTAGGTCATGAAGTCATTTTACTAGACCAGCATACAAAATAGGAGATCAAATAAAAATGTGATCGTGCATTTGATTCCAAAGAATAAATATTTTCTATTAAAATCTTATTTAATATGTGTAGTATGTGCCTTTATTAATGTATACATTTATTAATATATATGTATAATAGGTTAAAATATAAAATGCATTTCTTACTCTGGATTGCGGTCATAAAGTCTGAAAGTCATAATTTTAAATTATGCATAAATGCATATGGGCCTCAACTTGTGAAAGACCCTGTACCCCAAGGTATACTTGAGTTGAGTTTTTCTTGAAGATAATTTTCTAGAAATGTTCTAAACCACATTTAACTTGTAGGGGTACAAAATACTAAAAATGATGACAAATTGTATCGTAAGGTTTCTGGGGTAAAAAAACAATGTGTTAGGGAATTTCCCCCCTGTCCCCTTTCATATTCTCAAGTCTGGTAAGGTTCTTTTTATAACAGTGCAAACTATAACACATTTCAAATACAAAGATGTGAGCATCATTCTGAAATCCTAATGAGATCTGCCTGATTAAGTCCAGCAGTCCAGCTAGTGTGCTGATCTATTTAGCTGTCATCATTTGATGGCCTAATCACTACTGGAACCCCCCACTTCCATTCAAAGAGCTAAGCACTTCCCAAATATAAAATAAAAGCAAGTAAAACGTAAAACGCAATATGTCACAATCGGCCTCTGAAATGCCATTTTCTTTCTTTAGACTTACAAGCCTGGGTGTCTAGCCTTCAAATTTTATAGGGCTTCTCTTCCCCAGAGGACAAAAGAGCTTGAGGAAAGCAGACCCACACGTGTTTTGGACTGTTAGCACTTTTGAACACACTGCTCAGTCTTGGAAAGATCGTGAAGCACCCTTTTACTGAATGCATTCCACCACTTCAAGTCTATTCACGTGAAGAAAACACAACAGTCCATCATTAGCAAAATCTGCTACATTTTCCTAGCTTTCCCTGGGGACGCTGCTTTCCCTCCTAGCCTTGTCATTTGGTGCCTATTTTGTCTCACATTCCTTTTCTACCCTCTTGTGTTTTTATTGGTGTTTGCAAACTATTCTCACCCCGTCCCCGATAAAGGAAAATCGAACTTTGGATCTCATGCTCGACCACCTACGTATTATCTCTTGGAGTTGTGGTTATCTATGGAGCCCTGAATCCTTTGTGTCTGGAGATTTTTAGTACCTGGCTTAATGTCAGTTCTTCAGCATCCGTTTTGTCAACTTTCTTGATGATGTGATTATTCTCATATATAATCCTTTCCTCTTAGGTCCTGGTCTTCTCCTCTTCAACCGTCTTGCCCTCAATGCCATCTAAGTCACTCACCCCAGGCTTATATCATAGGCTCTGTCTTTACTAGTAACTGTGACTCTCCACTGAAATTTTAAAAATAATCCTACTCCCTGGCCCTCACTTTTGATATCTTCTTTATGATATTCATGTTTAAATAATCACTGTTTGATAATGAGTGTTTGTTTTATGTATCTATCAAAGGTGATTTTTTTGTACCTACATACTTCTTCACATAATCAAACTTCTTCTGATGCTCTTTGGTTTGGTTTAATTGATACTGTAATGGCTCGTAATTAAACTGCAAAAGACAGTGAATGTTTTTTGGAATCGCTTTTGCATCACTCTCTCCACTGCTACTGCACCCTCATTTGGTTTGCAGATTCACAAACTATGCCCAACAATTTACACATTTCTAAAATTCCTATATTTGAAATTTTATCTCCATCCATTACTGTCTCTCATCGTTTGATTGGGATCTGTGAATCAGAGGTTGAGGGACCCCTATAACATCTGCTATATTTGAGGACTTATTTGCTTGGTTGATTTACGAGACTTGGGTTTATTACATTAATGGTTTGTTGCAGCATACACATGTAAGCATCACCTGATAAATGCTTCTTTTGTAGCAAATTAGGAATTTACCAATTCATTGTATCATTACATTTTCCTGCATGTTTTGTTCCTTTAAGAAAATGAGAGAATGTTTATATTTTGCAGTCTTTACTATTGCTTTTGCGTTCAATAATAAAACAAATATTGAAAATCACTAACTCAGCTATTATTTGGAATAACCAATTATGGGTTCGTTGTCTTATAGTTATTTTAATAAAAATATAATCAGTTCAAAATACTTGGCTTGATTTTTTCATTGAGAAAGGAGATTATTTTTCACTCTGGTAGCCGCATTAATTTGTCTTTGCTACTAGAATATAATTAAGTAAATTAATTCCTCCAAGACTTTCTCTAACACCTAGTCATGCAAATGAAGGTGCTAAGAAAGCAAAGATGTTTAAACCATGTATCCTGTCCTGCAGCTACTTACAAACTAATTGATGAGATTGGGCTGAGTCAGTGGTTAACCACACTGCAGTTATTTCAGACTTTGGTTAACACTTTAAATAGCATTCTTTGGGACAAAGTGGCTTGTTGTTCACCAAACCTATTTTCCCCATCCCCTTGTGCAGTAAGCTAGATTATATTTCATATTTTCCAGATTCCCTTGCAATTAGGTGTGGACATATGACTAAGTCTCGGCCAGTGGAATGTGGGCAGACTGATGTATCTCACTTTTAGATGTGTTCCATGAAACTTCCCACAATCCTCTATTCTCTCTCTTAAACCATCTGCTGGCTAGATGTCTATGCCTGAGGCTATCTGAGAATCAAATACTGAAGATGGCAGAGGTTCAGTTAGCTTAGTTCCCTGAATAACTGAGTGAAGGTGAAATGGCTGCCCTTTCACCCTCTGTTGAACAAGAAATAAGTCTGTGTATGTTAGGCCAGTGAGATTTCAGGGTTTATCTGTTACAAATTCTAGGGTTATGGTAACTAATATGCTAAAGAACTTAAGGAGTTGATCCCTGTGGTTTTATTATATGAGAAAATAAAGCTAATAGTATACTTGAAATACATTATTATGAAAGCTAAGTATGGACATGGTTGTACAAATGAAGACTGCCTTGAAATCCAGGAATCAAAAATTATTTGCTGCTGTTTACTAAAGAAGCTATGATTTTAAAAAAGTATGAGAAAAAGGGAAAAGAAATGAGATCATGGAAGAGTCTTGGGAGTGGTTGGGAGCATTCGAGGTGCAGTAAATCATATCTGCAATAACATTTCTGGTTCTCCATGTGTTCAAGTACCCATAGCTGGGTCTCCCTAGTGAGTTGGATTTTAAAACATTTTAAAGATTTTAAAATATTTACCTTCTCATCTATACTTTTTCTATGTGCTATATATAAGTCAATTTGAAAAGCTAAATGCCCTTATTATGTACATATCATCTACTGAAGAGCTGAGTAGTTTTACCCCAAAAGAAAAAAAATTATCATCCTGTGTCATTAAATACGTAACATTTAGTGGTGAAAGCTCCAAGCATCAAGAAAAAGTAGTTTGTCTTAAACTCCGTCAATAACTCATAAACTCATAATTTTATTCACACTTAAATGACTTGTTGATAAAGCAGTTTGTTTCCTTTTCTGAATTTCTCCTTCTTTTTTGTTACTGACAGAAGAGACATACGTTTTCATCATGGCATTCTTTTTTTTTACTGAAATACATATGCAAGTAATTGTTTTTTAAGAAAGAGTATATGTGGGAGGTAAGTTTTTAAATTTTTTGCATGTCAGAAAATGTCTAAGTTTTGTTCTTACACTTGATTAATAATTAACTGGTTTTAGAAATGTAGGTTCAAAATCATTTTTCCTAAGAACCTCCAAAGAATTGCGACATTGTTTCAAGCACTTGGAGTTCATGTGTAAAGAAACCTACTCCACCCTCAAATTACCAAACTTTAGATTTTCTTTTCGCATTTGAAGTTTTCAAACTTTGTCAGAAGATTTCTAAGGATGAATATTTACTCTTTGTGCTTGGCACTCAGATTGCATTTTCAATATGAAAAGAGTATGTATTTAAGCTCAGGGACACTGTCTTATTTCAATGACATTTTTCTCCTTATTTATTTATTACCTTGGTTTTCTCTTTTTGCAACTGCTATCAAATAGCTTTTGGAACTTCTAAATTATTCCTCCATAATTCTTTTTTTGAGACAGAGTCTAACTCTGTTGCCCAAGCTGAAGTGCAGTGGCACCATGAGGGCTTACTGCAGCCTTGACCTCCTGGGCTAAATCGATCCTCCCACCTCAGCCTCCTAAGTAGCTGGGACTTAACAGGTGTGCACCACCATGCTCAGCTAATATTTTCATTTTTTGTAGGGATGGAGGTCTTCCTATGTTGCCCAGGGTAGTCTCAAACTCCTGGGCTCAAGAGATCTGCTCACCTTGGCCTCCCAAAGTGCTGGCATTACAGGTATGAGCCACCACACCCAGCCCATAAATCTTAACTTATTTTTTATTCATAATTTCCCACTTCACCTTTTTGTTTAATATTCTGGGAGATTTCCTTGTTTACCTTTTCTATGTCATTCATAACCATTCAATTTAGTAAGCAATTTAGCTTTTAATTTTAGCAAATGTATTTAATTTCTTTTTTCTTTTCCTTTCTCTCTCTCTGTCTCTCTCATTCTCTCTCTCTCTCTCTCTCTCTCTCTCTCTCTCTCTCTCTCTCTCTCCTTCTTTCCTTCTTTCCGTCTTTCTTTTGACAGGGTTTTGCTCTTCTCGCCCAGGCTGGAGTGTAATGGTGCGATCTCCAACCACCGCAAACTAGGCCTCCCGGGTTCAAGCGATTCTTCTGCCTCAGCCTCCTGAGTAGTTGGGATTACAGTCATGCACCACCATGCCCGGCTAATTTTGTATTTTAGTAGAGACAGGGTTTCTCCATGTTGGTCAGGCTGATCTCGAACTCCCGACCTCAGGTGATCCACCTGCCTTGGCCTCCCAAAGTGCTGGGATTACAGGAGTGAGCCACTGTGCCTGGCCGTAAATGTATTTAATTTCTAAGCACCCTTTCTTATTCATGGCTTGCTCCTTTTTTGTAAATTGCTTATTCTTATTTCATTCATGGCAGAGCTTCTTAAATCTTTTTGAGATTAGAATGTCTTCAACACTTTCTTCTGTTATTATGTCATTTCTGTTTCATGTAAGACCGGTGCTTATGTTTGTTCATCTTGAATTTTTTTTTTCATGCCCTTGGTTTTCCATAAAACAAATATTTTAGTTTCTTTATAACTGAATAAAGAACTGTGTTGACTTTACCAAAGGTAGCTGACATGTACTTCTTTTGCTCATTGTAGGTCTTTTTACTCAAAATCTTCCATGAGTGCTATGTCTGCCTGCAGACTCTGGATATGCGGGCGGATTGTGTCAAAAGATAGTAGCCAATGGGGAATGGGTTAAGAAGACAGAAGCCTCCACAACAGCCAGAGGAAAACTTTGCTGTGAGCTCAAATATTTTAGCTCATTCCACTCTCTGGTAGGGGGACCACACGTCCCAGTTTGTTCCTGTTGTTATATCATAATTACTAATAGTGTCCCCTTTTACTCTCTAAAGGAGACTGATTTGGATAATAACTTATGTGAGTCACCGTCTCCGTGAGTGGAGGGGTCTTCTCTTTCCCTTGGTCCAAGTCCATGGTAGAGGCCCAGAGTTACTGCAGTCTCTGCTAATCTCTCTCTATTTTTAGCTCATCTTGTGTCCTTTCTAGATGAAACACACTCTTTTAGAGACTACTTCTGAGGATTCAGCTGGGGCAAACTGCTGCTACCTGCTGTCTTACATACACAGGAAAGGGGTGGGGCTATCTGCCCCAGCTGTTTCAAAGCCCTTTCCCTCTGGCCCCTCCTGATTTCAGCCTCACAGCTCCCTCCTCTTCTATATACTGATTGGTTTCAAATTTGGATCCTTTGTGGGAGTTTTATAGGAAAAATGCTTTATATATTACTGTAGCCATCTTCAGCTCTCTTTCTAGTCTTTGGCTATCTTTATTCTGTTTTTCCTATCAATATAATCTTGCAGACTGTGTTCTTATGTTGGTTTTCTTTTGGTGCATAACAAATTACAAAAGCTTTAGTGTCTTGAAACAATGCGTACTTATGATCATAGTTTTTGTAGGGCATGAATCTGGGTGCTGGGCTAAAGTTAAGGATGAAGTTTAGGTGTTGACCATCTGGAAATTTAGGTGTTCTCATCTCGAAGCTTGACTAGGGAAGAACCCATTTCTGAGCTCATTTAGGTTATTGGCAGGGCCCTGTGGCTGACTGCCCTGGACTGAGGCGCCACTGTCTTCCCGGCTATTGGCTGGGAGTCTCTGTTAGCTCCTAGAGGTGCTTTCATGTCCTAGCTACATGCCTCTCTCACAGCATAGCGACCTGAGAATGTCTCTTTAATGAGGGCTCACCTGATTAGCCCAGGCCCACACAGGGCAATATGCCTTCTTAACCCAAAGTCAACTGACTAGGGATCTTAATTGCCTCTGCAAATTTCTTTACCTTTGCCACATAACATAACCAAATTATGAGAGTAACAGTCCGTCACACTCACAGATTCTCTTAGCACTCAAGGGGAAGGGATGACACAAGATGTGGTTACTAGGTGTCAGAAATCTTGGGGACCATTTTAGAATTCTGCCTACCATAAGTCCCTAGGAAGTTGATTTACTCTAAGATGAGATTCCATGCTAGAAGGTCCTTAGTGAGGGCCATCAAGATGAGCAGTTGTGGCTGAAAGGAAGGACAAAGCCCTGAGTGGAGGCATAAGTTGGGCTACGGAATAGTCACAATAAGGCTTCAGTCAACTCCATGGGTAGCTCATAGCTGGCTGGCCTTTTAGAATTGTACCCAGTTAGGGGAAGAGGATGTGTTTGTATAGGCTGTCTTATGCTAGTCATTAGATGTGAGATCTCCTGGGAAGCTGATCTGTACGGCTGAAAGTTGTTAATTCACAAACTTCACAACAGCTGGGGGAGTGAATTTTTAGTCCTAACACGGAGCCCTGGGCTGTAGAGTACTTCAGTCATAGTATAATCCCACCTGCTGTATTTCACTACTTTGTATCCACATGCCTGTTTTCCAGTGCAATTATTTCCAGTGTTAACCCAAGATCCCAGACATCTGGTAGAAATGGAGACATTCTAAGCCTCACCAATTACTGGGTTGAAGCATGGAGTAGACTAGTTTAGGAATAGATGTCAGCAGAACCTTTTTATGAGAGCAGAGATTTAACATATAAATTGTACCACAGTAAACTAATCTTTTAGAAAATAAGCACAAATGGAGGCTAATTTCTAAAGAGGCTCCCTTCCTTGCTCCACCTTCATGTAATGGAAACACACATTAATAAGACCATCAGTTTGTCAAATTTGCTTGGTGTCTTGCTTCAGAGCTGTAGTAATATTACCACTGTTTCTGCAGGAGCTCATTGATCTAAGTTATTTTAGTCTACTGGTTTTCTCTTATCATAAACAGTTCTGAAACAGTGAGATTGTACTTTCCTGAGTGAAGGGATATCCTGAGCAAATTCTGCAGAATTCAGCCACCAGTGGATTTGCTGTGGCCCAACCATTTTTCATTCATGAAAATCTCAGCTATTTTAAAATTATTATTCCTTTTTTTCCTTCAGAAGTTAAAATAATTCTATAAGAGGTAACGAGAGATTTTGTGTAACACATTTAAATGCAATTTAATGATTTCCTTTTCAGCACACTTTTGCATTTGAGCTAATTATTTAATAGAAGAAATAAATGGCATAAACTGAAAGACACATTTGAGGGGACATATTTGTTTATACAGTAAGTTAATGTGATTGTCGTAGGAAAATATCCAATGTCCCTATCTGTAGTTTTACATTAAGAACATGATTAAGTAGACACTAAATGTGTAGGTAAATATGATTAGCTATTCAGATTCTAGTGACCTTTTAGTTCTATAGTATGTCTTCTCACAGTGTGGAACACGACACAAAATGTTTTTTTTTCCTTAAAAGAGTGGCCTTCGCTTCCTTATTTACTTAGCATTATTACATAAAGAGTAATTCTCATGGAATAATAATAACTTATTCTGGAATCAAATAAAAACTACAAAGATATAGGAAAGCATTAGCAATAAGCCAGGAAATGTAAGATGTAAATGAATTAGTATGTGGAATGTTGAAGTTGATGGAGATTGTAGTGTGAGAATTATCTTATTCACAAGCTCCACATGGAAACAGTGATTCATGATGCAATTTTGGCAAGTATTTAAGCTGGTTCAAACATTGCTCAAAAATGTAGTAAAAGTTGAAAAGGTATTTTGAGGACACACACAGGAAACCTACAATTTTCTATTGGCAATATGATCTGGAAAAATTCCAGGAAACTGTGCAAACATTTTCACATTCTTTAATCTGGAGGTTTAAGAGGTGTTCAGCTTAGCTCTTTCAAATGCTGAGGTTATGCTGTACTTGGCTGTCCAGTCTATTTTCATATCAGCCAATAAGTAAAAAGCTCCAAGTTTTCTAAAAAAGTTTGAAATAATGAAAGGGCTACTGCTTTCTCCTTCAGTTTCTGGGCATCCAGATTTTCATTATATTCCAAGCTAGTTTCTTTGGGTAGCATACAAGAACATTCAGGCCCATGCAGAAGGTCATATGCAATGAGACTGTGCAGTGCCCACGTCCCTGGAAGAGAAATTGCAAATTGTAGCTCCTGAGCAACTACAGGTGGAGAATATTTTATATGGACTTCATATATATTTCAATTAAAGGTTTCATTACATGTTTATTGAACAATTCAACTTTCTGCCCTAATTTCTGCCCTAATTCAGCTACATACCTCTAACGTTTATAGACTGTTACTAAATCTGGACTTATGTCTCTTGGAAATCAGTTCCCATGGTTCTCCATGTGTTTCTTGTGGTAGATAACAGGCCAATACTTTAATGACTCCATTGAGAGAGTATCCGCCTAAAAGACCAAACTCTACCTGTCTTCGGGTGAACTCAAGACATTTCTTTGTGAACAACCATATGAGTTTATGCCCACATCTGTGACAGGCTTTCTACTCTTCTGATGTAGAAGAGGACATTTTCTGATAACAAATCTTTCTGTTACTATAACTTCCCATTTAATGAACACTTCTGCATGGTTGTGGTTCATACCTCAGGGTGTGACCACAGAAAACACATCCTCTTGGTTCCCCACAGGATTGAGTTGGGTCGTATTCAGCCACAGGCCCAGGGGTGAGAAAGTCTGGTTATAGATGTGATGACTGCTAATGCTTGATCTGCTCCTGGCAGCTTAGTTCTTCATTAATACTTGCTGTGGTGTAAATGGCTGAAGAAGCCCAAGTAGCACACATGATGTGCATCACCCTCAAAAGGCAGAATGTCGTAGATCTAAAGAAGCTGTTCCTTTGGAACTTTGATTTATATTTGTGCAGCATATACATTGCTGTTGTGAGAGAAAAAGGCTTAAAAGTTTTTTAAAATAAAAAAAAAGTAAAGTTTAAATTCTATGTTGCTGGCTCAGGCTTTGTTGACAACCAGAATTAGTTTTTTGAGGAGAAAGTGGCTAAAAGACTTTATTTGGATTTATTAAAAATTGAATTATATATGAAGTGATTCACCTTGGAATCAAACTTTATTCCCAGGTCATCCAAACAAGTACCTAAAATTGCCAAAGAAACATGTTGATATAAGTTCCTGGAGACTGGCATTTAGAAAACTGACCAATAAATGAAATGAAATTTTAGGAGTTTGCAGTAGTAATAAGGATATCAATATACTTTAGGTTGTGTAAAATTTTGCCAGGAATTTTTACTGGACAGAAGCCAAAGCTAAGGAAAAAACCTGTTATCAGACAGCACCATGTCTCATAAAGAACGGACTGGCAAGAAAGCAGGACACTGGATAACGTTCCAAATGTCCTCTAAGAACCTCAGTGATCCTAGTGTAGAAGTGTATTCAGGATTTAAGGCAAACATAGGGATTTTTAGCGCATTCTTTTATGGTTTCTGATTGAGTTCCATAGGACATTGAGTTCTGTGCCAGCTGCTCATTCATTCACTCACTTATTTTTTAAATTAAATATCTATTATGTTTTGAGGACTGTGATAGGCCTTAGTGATACATAATCCTGGCAATCAAGAGGTTCAGAGTGTTGAAAAAAAGACACATGAACTATGTTTTTTGTGCATTTTTGAAGTATAAATTACATATAATAACATTCACCAATTTTAAGTGTACAATATAAGTTGGTAAATGTATACTATGTATTAGTATGTTCTCACATTGCTATAAAGAAATACCTGAGAGCGGGTAATTTATAATGAAAAGAGGTTTAATTGGCTCACGATTCTGTAGGCTATACAGGAAACACATTGCTGTTGTCTGCTTGGCTTCTGAGGAGGCCTCAGAAAACTTATAATTAAGTAGAGGGTAAAGGGGGAGGAGGCATGTCACATGGCTGGAGCAGGAGCAAGAGAGGTCGGGGGTGGTGCCACATGCCTTTAAACATAGGGTCTTGCAAGAACTCATTCACTGGCACGAGAACAGCACCAAGTGGGCCGTGCTAAAGCATTCATGAGAAATCTCCTCCATGATCCAACCATCTCCCACCAGGCCCCACCTCCAACATTGGGGATATAATACAACCTGAGGTTTGGATGGGTACACATATCCAAACTGCATCAGTAACTGTTACTTCAGTCGTGATACAGCTACATTTCTGTATCCCCCAAAGATCCCCAGTTCCTTTTTGCAGTTGATCCTCTCTCATCCACTCTATGCCCATGGGAATCACTGTTCAACTTGTTGTCACAAGAGTTTTTTTTTTTTTTTTTTTTTTTCCTGGAATTTCATATAAATGGAATCATGTAGTACATAGTCTCTGTGTTTGGCTTTTGCACTTACCTTGTTTTGAGATGCATCCGTTTTATTGCAAGCGTGAGGACTGTTTTTATCTTATTGAAAAGAAGTATGACTTAAATTGGTTGTGCTAACATTTGTTGATCTGTTCATCAGTTGATGGACATTAGGGTTGTTTCCAGTTTTTGGCTATTATGAATAAAACTACTATAAACATTCAGATATGGGTTTTGTGTGAACCTATGTTTTATTTCTCCTGGGTAAATACCTAGGAGTAGTGATTTCTGGAAATTTAGAATAAGTGTTTAACTTTATAAGAAACTTCCCAACTGTTTTCTAAAGTGGCAATACTGCTTTCTCTTCTCACCAACAATGCATGAGAATTCCAGTTGCTCCCTACTACTGCCATCACCTGATAGTATCACATTCAGTGGATGTGCTTTGGTATCTCACTGTTGCTGTAATCTTCACTTTCCTGCTGACTAATGGGGTTGACCATTTTTTAATGCACTTATTTACCATTGAACATCTTCTTTGTGGAAGGGTCCTTTCAATTCTTTTGCTCAATAAAAAAAGTCAGGTTGTGTGTCTTCTTGTTATTGAGTTGTAGCAGTTCTTTATCCTGGATAAAAGTCCTTTATCAGATATATATTTTGAAAATATATTCCCCCAGTGTATGGCATAAATTTTCACTTTCTTAATTGTATCTTTTGAAGAGCAATTTTTTTTTTTTTTTTTTTTGAGATGGAGTTTTGCTCTTGTTGCCCAGGCTGGAATCCAATGGTATGATCTTAGCCCACTGTTACTTCCACTTCCTGGGTTCAAGCAATTCTCTTGCCTCAGCCTCCCAAGTAACTGGGATTACAGGAATGCACCACCACACCTGGCAAATTTTTTATTTTTTGTAGAGACGGGGTTTCACCATGTTGGTCAGCCTGGTTTCGAACTCTTGACCTCAGGTGATGCACCTGCCTCAGGTTCCCAAAGTGCTGGGATTATAGGCATGAGCCACCATGTCCGGCCTTGAAGAGTAAATGTTTTCATTTTGATGAAATCTATTTTAGCAGTTTTAAAACTGTTTATCTTTTTTGTATCCTATGCAAGAATTTTTTTTCTAAACTTGGTCATAGAGATTTTCTTTTAAGTTGATTTTTAGAAATACTATAGTTTTAGCCCCTACATTTAGGTCTTTTACCCATTTTCAGTTAATTTTTCTTTGGTGTGATATACAATATGGGTCAAGGTTTATTTGTTTTTTTGTTGCACATGAATATCTAATAGTTTTAACATCATTTGTTAAAAAAAAATCCTTCCCCTAGTGAATTACTGTCACCTTTGTCAAAAATTAATTGACCATATATATGTAAATCTATTTCTGGATACTCTATTTGATTTCTTTGCTCTGTATGTCTATCTCTAACACTATTGCACTGTCTTGATTATTATAGTTTCAAATGATGTCTTGAAGTCAAGTAATGTGAATCCTGCGAATTTGTTCTTCTTTTCAAAATTATTTTTGCAATTTTAGATTCTTTGATTTTCCATGTAAGTTTTAGGAAAAACTTCTTAATTTCAACAAAAAGCCTACTGGAATTTTGATTGAGATTCTGTTGAATCTATAGATCAATTTGGAGAGAAATGACATCTTAATATTGAGTTGTTTGATTCACGAGCATGAGTATCACTCTCCTCTTACTTAGGTCTTTTTAATTTCTCACAGCAAAGTTTTATAGTTTTCAGTGTACATTTCTTACACATATTTTGTTAAGTTTACCCCAAAATATTTTATATTTTAAAGCAATTGCAAGTACAGTGTCTTTGTGTTTTTTAAAAAGTCAATTATGTGCTGGTAGTATATAGAAATAAAATAAAATTTTTATAGGGATTTTATATCCTGTGGACTTACTAAAATCTACTTATTTAGTCTATTTGCGAGAACCTTCTACATGGATGGTCATATCACTTATGTAAAAATAAAGTTTTACTTTTCTATTTTAAGCATTTTCTCATTTTTTTTGCCTTTCTACGCTATGCTAAACCTTCAATACAATATAAGTATTACAATACTTATAAGAATATGGGTGCTGAGAATGGCCAAACTTCTCTTGTTCCTAATTATAGAGGGAAATTATTTAGATTTTCACCATTAAGAACAGTGTTACCTGTAGTATTTTTGTAGACACCCTTTATCAAGTGACAGAAATATTTATATAATGCTGAGACTTTTTCTCATGAATTAGTATATGATTTTGTCAAAACTTTTCATGTATCTATTGAGATGATGATGGTATTTGTCTTTTCGTTGGTTAATATGGTGAATGATCTTAACTGATTTTTTAGTGGTAAAATAACTTTGCATTTTTAGGATGAATCCTTCTTGGTCATAATTAATTTGCTAAAGTTATATTGATAATTTTGAATGTATGTTCATGACATATATTTTCTATAGTCCTCCTATAATGTCTCTGTCTAGTTTTGGTATTTATGGTAATATTGGACTCATAAAATGAACTAGATAATATTTTTTCCTACTTCCCAGAAGAGTCTGTGTAAAATGTTTATTTCTTTAATAAATAATTGGTAGATTTCACCAAGGAAGTCATGTGAGCCCAGGTATGTCTCTGTGGGAAGTGTTTTAACTATAAATCTTTAACATATATATACAGTTATATATATATATAACTGAATATATAACATATATAACTGAATATATGACATATATATATATATATATATATATATATATACACAAAACTGAATAGATGACTATTCAGTTAATCTATTTCTTCTTGAGTGAAGTTTACTACATTGTGTTTCTCAAGGCATTTATTCATTTCATCTAAGGTGTTAATTTTTTTTCATTTGTCTTAAGAAGCATTATTTTCGAAAGATAGTTGAGGTAAAGAATTTAGGTTGACCATTTTTTGTTCTTTCTCTTTTTAGTACTATCAAATCTTTCTCAACTATCTCTGTCTTACAAAGTTTCTGATAAGAAGCAAGCTATCATTCTTTTTTACCTTCACTCTACATAATGTATCTGTTCTTCCTTTGCCTGTTTTATGACTTTTAATTTTATTCTATATTTATTTTATCAAGTTTTTAGCAACTTGATGTGTCTTGATGTGATTTTCTTCATGTTTCTTCTGCATTGTTTTTGTTGAGCTACTTGGATCTGTGAGTTTATGGTTTTCAACACATTTGGAAAAATTTAGTGTGTGTTGGAATTGATTATACTATCTCCTGAGTTTCATTTAATCACCATAGTTTTGCCCATGTTTCCTCTCTGTCTTTCTCATCCTTGCCATGTCTGTGTTCTGGGACTCTTGAGACCTCGTCAGAGCAGGTCAGTTCCCCAAATACCTATAACTCTCTCTGTGCAGCCTCTGTGATGTGGCTTCCTTCGTCCCTTTTTCTCAGTCATCACTTCTGCATGCCCTTTCAATATTCATATTCACAAATCAGCTGAAATCTTTTGCCTACTAATTGCCCCTTTTCTATGTTCATAGAGGACTGAACTCAAATGTCACTGCCTCAGAATGCCTTCTCTGACTATTCTAATAAATATTAAACTTTCCTAAGCATTCATGTTTTATGTCTCACCAAACACTGTAGTTCTCCAAATGGTCTTATTTATGTGCTTACTGCTTATCTGTATCTCCCACTAGAACATAAGATTCATGAGGGCAGGAGTGTATTTATTTTGTTGACTTTATGATTGTCAGCACCGAGCATAATTCCTAGCACATAGTAAATACTTTATAAGTATTTTCTGGTGAATCAATGAATGCACGAATCCCGAGCCTGACAACATGCATCATAATTTGGTGTCCCTTAATTTCTCCACTGTGAACACCTGAGTTCCCTTCAAGCTTATCTTCCTATCACACCTTACCATGAATCATGATTTTGAAACTTTGTGTAAGCTCTTTTCTTTCTTAATGCTGAAATTATACTTCTTTTAAGGCCTGCTTCAGATTTCATCTTCTCTATGAAGCTCTTCATGAAGGTCATATTGCTTTTCTTTTTTTTTTCATTCTGTGAACTTTAATGGTATATAGATAGTCTTAGAAACATTTTAATGGTTTATTTTATATTTCTTTATTCTTTAATTATTTCATGATTTAGTTTTGATTCCCTAATACAGCAATCCCCAACCTTTTTGGCATCAAGGACTGGTTTCATGGAAGACAATTTTTCCACAGTGTGGGAGGGATAGGGGGATCTAATACAGATCATCAGGCATTAGATTCTCGTAAAGAGGGCACAACCTAGACCCCTCTCATGTGCAGTTCACAGTAGGGTTTGCACTCCTATGAGAATCTAATGCCAGGCTGTTCTGACAGGAGGTGGAGCTCAGGCCTTAATGCTTACTCGCCTGCTGCTCACCTTCTGCTGTGGCACTGGGTTCCTAACAGACCACTGGTGCTACCAGTCAGTGGCCAGGGACTTGGGGACTCCTGCTCTAATAGAATTATAAATTTCTGAAAGCCAGGGATACCTATTATATCTTCTAAGAAATGTTGGTGTAAACCAGGCATTTAAAAAGATATTAATGATGCTCTGTCTTTATGTAGCTACACAAAGAATATTACTAAGTTTTTAAAATGTATATCTATATACTTAGGAGACTAACAGCATAATTCACTGATTCATTCATTTATTTATTCCATAAGTATTTATTGAGTGCCTTTTATGTGCTGGGCACTGCTTTAGGTGCTGAGGATACATAAAAGTATAAAACTACATTAATAACTAAAATCCCTGCCCCTTTTGAGCCTACATTTTTGGGGGTTGACAGAGAAAAAATAATTTAATAAATAAAATATATTATATGTTAGGAAGTCATATATGTAAAGCAGGACCTTTAAATTTGAAGGAGATAAAAGCCTCAATAGCTTAATTAAAATGTAAGCATTAGCTCCTCAAAATCTTATAAAAGACATTTGCCTTATCTTATGTTTAGATATAGATTCTTTTGTCTGTTTTTAAACAAAGAATAACTATGTGGGGTTGAAAGAGAAAGAAAATTAGTGGATTTGTTTTAACATGAAAGAATTAGCAAACAATGAATTTGGACTTCCTCTAATGTGATTTGAATTATCTATGATTTATTTTGAGCCACAGAGATTGACTTAATGCAACCCTGAAAACTGCCAAAGAGGAAATTTTATTCTTGACTTAAAATTTTTATATCACCAGGAGATAATCTTTGTACCATGAATTGCTTGGGATATATTTGGTTTGATCATTGCTTTCTTGAGTCCTGCTCCCCATTCTCCCATAAATGCTCTACATCTGAAATGTTAAAATAGTCCTCTCACTATACCCTTTTCCCAAAATCCACTCCAGATGGGGCACATATGTGGAGTTCCTTGTGGCAATTTTGTTCAATCTCCTCTCAGGGTCTCTGTCCATAAGGGCTCATTAACAGGCATGTAGTCAGTAGGCATGCAGGTAAAATTTTTGGTCCAGCAGCGATGTTGACTCAAAGTATGTATTTTTGGTTATTTACGTGGCTTAAATGTCCTCTAACTTTCCTAATCCTTTTCCCTGAACAGTTTGCTCTAATTTCTTAGTCTATTTTCGGAAAGTAGCGCTTTGGAGGAAGTTAAAAATGGAGTATTAACAATTGCTTTTTGTAGTGTGGACAAAGAATAAAAGAGTATTATTAGATTAGCAAATGTACTGGTTGTAGAAATATTAATGACTATCAAAATAAATATCCATTCATATAAAATTCTA
>NW_016807055.1:2092995-2111145 GCF_001698545.2 Rhinopithecus bieti
GATTAGCAAATGTACTGGTTGTAGAAATATTAATGACTATCAAAAATAAATATCCATTCATATAAAAATTCTAAATTGTGAAGTAGTAGTAGACTTTAAAGCTAAATATTATATGCACTTTTAAAATGTGTGATGTATATATAGTCTAACAACATTTATAGGATTCATATTTTAAAGATTGGATTAATTTCTATTTGTTTTTCATTTTAATAAATGTCAAAGTATAATGTATTATGAACAATGCAGGGAATAGAATTTTTGAAATTTCCAGGGCATTCATAATTTATCAGGTCTATCTGTCTTTTTACTCAAAACAACTTGGTATTCTTAAAATAAAATTATAAAACCGAATGTATTTAAGATCAAGGTAAAATATTGCTGGGGCTCAGGAAGAGAAGGGAGAAGATTGAGGCTATGTAAGATGTCTCTCTGACTTTTCATCTCACGTTTTGAGCATGATCTCAAGTCCATTTATTCATTCAGCAGATATTTATTGAACATCTGCTATGTGCCAGATACCTTTCTAAGGGCTGATAGAGTAATAGAAAAAATATTCCTGTCTGTGGAGTTTATAGTCTAGAAAAGGAGCTAGACAATGGAAAGAAAATGGTAAAAGAAATTGCTACATTAGATAGCAATATGTAGGAAATAGCTAAGGAAAACAAGCAAAGCAAGGCAGGGGACTGAACTTTTAAATGTGACCAGAGAAGGCTTAATTGAGAAAGTGACTTGAAGTAAAGACTTGAAGGAAAAAGATTCCAAGCTGGGGAAAGGCTGCTTGAGGCTAAGGAAAAAATGAATGTAGGAATCCTGGGTAAGAACACATTTGGCTTGTGAAGGAACCGAAGGAGGCTGCTGTGACTGGAGTGGAGTGACCAAGTCGATGACGGTTTTCATCAATCTCTGCTCAAGCTGCTATAACAAAATACCTAAGACTGAGTAATTTATAAGTAATAGAAATGTATTTCTCACCGGTTTAGAGACTGGGAAGTCAGAGATCAAGGTGCCAGTAGACAGACTCAGTGTCCAATAAGGGCTCACTCTTTACGACACAGGATGGCACTTTGTTGCTACATCGTCTCATGGCAGAGGGCAGAAGGGCAAAGAGGACAAACTTTAGAACTGAAAGGACTTTGTAGATCACCCAGTTCAACTCCCACATTACATTTATGAGATTCATTTTTTCATGCATGTATTTATATATTCACTAATTCAACCAATATTTGCTGAAGACCTATGATGCACCAAACACTCCTTTAGGAACTTGGGGCACAGGAATAAATTAAACAGATGAAAATAAACTAAACAGATTCTCATCTGTTTAGTTTATAAAGGCTATTGATTTACTTGGGTGGTGCAAACTCCATCCCCTGCAATGTACCACTTGAATCACCCTTCTTCATTCTATACATTGTAACATGAAGACAAATCACAGGCAGACCAAGTTCTTGAGCTACCATATCTCAGCACATGTTTGGCCTTTGGTAGGAATTAGTGACTCACTCTGTATACACAAGGTGTCCAAGATATGCAGATTTGTGATATATGGATTTTGCTGTGGTTTGAATGTTTGTGTCACTCCAAAATTCATGTTGAAACTTAATCCCCAATGCAATAGTATTAAGAGATGGGGCCCTCAGGAGGTGACTAGGCCATGAGCACTCTGACCTCCTGAATGGGATTAGTGCCTTTATAAAGAGCTTGAGGGAGTAAGTTTGTCCGTTCTGCCCTTCTGCCCTTCTTCCCTTTTGCCATGAGAGGATGCAGCGACAAGGCACTATCCTGAGTACGAAAGAGTGAACCCTCGCTGGACCCTGAATGTGCCTGCTGGAACCTTATCTCTGACTTCTCAGTTTCTAAAATTGTGAAAAATAAATTTCTATTACTTACAAATAACTCAGTCTTAGGTATTTTGTTATAGAAGCTTGAGCAGATTAAGAGATTTTGATAAGATGAAGATTTCCGACCTGCTTGATGGATTGTCTATGGTCAATGGTATCAGCAGGCCAGTTGGATATCTAAAAGATTCAGTTAAATGGCAGATCCCTGAACATTTGTGTGTTTTTTTTCTCCCTTTTGGGGATGTATGCTACTAAGGCATATCAAATTCTTGCCAGTTTCTGCTCATAAGCATGATTTAATCAATCTAATTGACATTGTGATATTCTGTAAAATGTAAAGATGAGTAAGACCTTTGTGTGCTAGATTGTGTCAGATAGTGACTTAGCCCTGAAACAAGATTGTGAAGGTACATTGGTATCCCTGCTAGGTAAAAACAAATTACTTTTTTGTGGGACTTGCAATCTGATAGAGATGAAAAGGCATTTGCCAGACCAATAGCTACATAACAGAATCTAGAGGCTGTATTAATTTCTCCTTTTAAATATACTATATCTGGTGTAACCACTGCAATTGGGATTGCCACCTGATTAAATTTATAACAACCCCTGATCCTTTTGCCTTTTACACAGGCCAAAAAGAGAATCCTTTTGCCTATTAAACAGGACAAAAAGGAGAATTAAATTGGACTCACCCTTCTGGACGGCTTAGAGAACTATTCCAGAATATAATTTTGGCAGTGTTGAATGAACCTTTGCAAAGACGAAAAACTCTGATCTTATGAGCTTGCTTAGGGCTGAGCTGGGTGAAAAGGTGTGCTTCACCACTGTGGTGATCCATGTCAGATTTCTGCTTATTAAACCTATAGACAGTTCTTCTGATTATAATTATACTGTACATCATAATGATTTAGTAGGTTGCCTACTTGTTTTATTGAAACCTCGTGATCAGTTAGCCACTACTGAAGATACTTGCAGGTCAAACATGATCGCTTATTATGGCAATTATGCTTACCTTGTTTTTGGTGGTTACATGCTGCTATTTGGCCCTTAACATCCCAGAATTCTACCATCTACTTTAAAATCAGGAAGCCCATTTCAATGGTGGCATTTCCCACTACTATCCCTAGCTTACCAAAGACAGCCACCAGCCACGAGGCTCTTCCAGGAGGTTAACACGCCCTCATTAATGCCTTAGCGGAGGGAACGTACTTGGACTCTCTCAAGGAACATGGTGGGGGTGGGTGTTCAGGTTCTCTGAAATGTTCCTATCTTTCTAAGCTTTCGGTCCTTTCTTCTGTTTTATGCCAAGGAAGTTCTGACATCTCATCACGATTGAACTGAGTTACCTTTCAGTCTACATGTCAGATAATCAGCCAGCCTGCTGGAAACCCACATAGTTCCTTTATTCTCTGGTCAGGTAAACCATAATAATACATTTGATTTGATCCAACATTATATTTTATTTTTCTGGGTCTCACACCCATAGAAACAACTCTCACATCTATTTATGTTCTCACCAGACTTCCATTTAAAGAATGTTTAATGCTAAAATAAATTTAGTAGACACAATTAGGAATTTAATGGAAAAAAATAGAAACTAGCAAGTGGGTGGCATTTTTCAATTCCTCTTCTGATTTATAAGCTTCCATCTGGTCTGTCCTTTTCTTTCCTGGCCAAACTGTGAGGAAGGCAGAAGTTGTCTTTGTCTCTGTCTTACTTTTGCTTTTAGGGATTTTCCTTATGTTCCGGCCAATGTATATTTTCAACATCTTGCTTTTCTTTTGGAGTACGAACTCTCTTCCCCTAGCTACGATAGGCCACTTGTCTCTTTGGAGCATGTTGAGATCCGACTGTCATTATAGGTCTTGAGGCAGTGAAGGTAGTGAGGAGAATAGGCACCCTTTGTGAAGGCAGCAACCTTATATGAAGTTATCACAGGATATTCAAGAAAGGGGAAGCTATTCTTTACAACATATTGGGGGCCACTTCTGCTGACAAGTGAGGCACAGGGATATTAGCCTGAAAATACTCAAACTTGACTGAGTCTAACAAAATGTCTTCCTCCCAAGTCTTAGGCACCTATTCCTTCCAAATAATGTCTGAACTTTCACACAGAAACTTAATCCATCTGTAAATTCATCTTATATTGTAATCCTGCAGTTCACATGATTATATTTTGGGTTTGATTTTTAGTCATATCTGCTTTATGACTACAGAAAATAAGAGGTTCTTAACAGTTACCAAAGACATTTTCTGGTACTCTATGACTCATCTCAGTTCTTGTAGTTGTGCTTATTACTGTAACTGTCAAGTTCTTCAGCCACTTTGTCACTCAAAGTCTTGCCTTCAATAGGCAATTCATTCCAAGCAGCGACAGGTAATAACTGAAGTCATCTTGATACAATTGCTTGCTACAGATTAACAGTATCCCAT
Organism: Rhinopithecus bieti; assembly: GCF_001698545.2. Taxonomy (NCBI): domain Eukaryota; kingdom Metazoa; phylum Chordata; class Mammalia; order Primates; family Cercopithecidae; genus Rhinopithecus; species Rhinopithecus bieti. The sequence goes on from NW_016807055.1 coordinate 2,097,270, forward strand.
TTGCCATGAGCAAGCAGATTATAGCTATGTTCAAGGTAAAGAGGTAAGTAACCTAATTACAGAATCCTATCTTTGAGGGTCAGTTTCCTGGGACCATTCATGGTACCAAGTACTCTATCAATCAAGGTCCAGAAACCAACCATGATAGATATTTCAAAGGAGGACTTTAATTGAAGGAATTGGTTACTTGATCTATTATTATCTGTTGTGCTATAACCAATTACCTCAGAATTTAGTGACTTAAAACAATAAACATTTATTATCTCACAGTTCCTGAGGTTCAAGAATCCAGGAGCAGGTTAGAGTCTCTCATCAGGCTGCAGTCAAGCTGTTGGATGGGACTGGAGTCATCTGAAGCATTGGCTAGAGATGGAGGATCTGCTTCCAAGATGGCTCACTCACATGGCTATTGGCAGGAGGTCTCAGTTTCTTGCTGGCAGTTAGCAAAAGCCTTCCAGTCTCTCACCACATGGTCCCCTCCACAGGGCTGTTTGAGTGTCCTTATGATGTAGCAGTTGACTTCCCCCAGAAAGAGTAATCTAAAAGAGAGAGAGATAAGGAGGAAGCTGTGATATCTTTTATGACCAACGCACATACCATCACTTCTATTGTATTCTACTCATTGGAAGCAAGTCACTAAGTCCAACCCACCTTCAAGGAGAGATGAATTAGGGTCCATCTTTTGGAGAGAAAATGTCAAAAATTTTTGATGTATTTAAAACCATCACACACTGGTTTTTGGAGGCTGAAACAGCAGAAAGGGAATGCCACTGTAAGCCCAATGTCAGTACCTGTGGAAAGTAGCTACTACTGGGGATGAATGAATAAAAGGGTGCTGGTGTATCTAGGAGCTCAGGGGATTGATCTGTGTGCCAGTGCTTTGACCTCAGAGTGACAGGCATCCTGCAGCTGTTGGGGGATCTCTAAGGAGGCTGCCATGTGGCTAACGTTCAGACTTCTGATGGAGAGATGATATGAGGCTGGTGTTCTATGAAAAGGGCATGGTGTCACTAGTACTCTGTCACTGAAGAGGCACAGCAGGCTGGCGGTTGTACCTCGAAGGGGTGAAGCATCATTGGTACTGTGGCTGTTTTCTGTGGTTGGAGGGAAAGGTACAGGAACTGTAAATAGAAAGGGAGTTTACTCTTCCCTCCTCCTGTCTTTCAATTTTACACCAGTCCCTTTCATTGACAGAGGCTAACAGGAATCCATTTGGCAAGGGAATATTGAAAATATAGTACAAAGGAATGGAGTATGGATGGGTTGACTTGGCACTGAGAGACAATAGGTAACCAAGTGGTACAACATGATTTTGTTTTATGGGATTTTTTTTTTTTTTTTGTAGACACCACTTTTAAATCATGCTTTTAAATTCTTGCCGTTGAACGAGGAGGGTGATCATACCTGGTCTAGATCCCTGTACTACCTCTTCCCTGTAAGTGGCTAGTCCCTGGTATAAATTGGATATTCTAGTATTTTAAAAGTACCCAAGATATGCAGATTTGTGATTGATGGATTTTAATGGGAAGAAGGCTTGAAAAGTTGAAATCACTTGGGATCATCTACTTTGGACCCCCAGAGACCAGTTGGCTATGTGGGGATGGAGGCTGTACATAGGTTGGATATCTAGAAGTCTCCTTCAGGTCACTGATAATGGTCCATTCTCTCTTTCTACCCCTCTTCCCTGTTTGCTTGACAAATCTGATAAATGTGCTCCAGTTTATAGTTGTTCTATAAGATTTGCTCCAGGCCAGAGCTGAACCAAGTGCCTTCCTAAAGGTTTGCAGCTTTGGAATTGGGTCATCTTAAATTTCTGTAAAAGAATATTGTCATCACATGAGTAGTCCAGAACTCATTTTCCCCCAGATATCCTTTAGGCAAAGATCACCATATGGGCAAGTTCTTCCCACTCCCTCACGAATCATCCATTCAATCCCACCTGTTTTGCACATCCTGGACAGGTTTTGTTCCCAACCTAGACTCTTAGAGCCACCACCAGGAACTCTAAGGGATTGTGAGATTTGGTATCCAGGGAGTGTCTGCAGCCATGTAGGTAGAGCAGCTTAACTAGATTCTGCTTTGTTAGCTTGTACTTGTTTTCTCTTTACATTCTCACCAGACTTCCATTTAAAGAATGTTTAATGCTAAAACAAATTTAGTAGATACAATTGGGAATTTAGTGGGAGACATATTAGCAACTAGCACTTGGGCAGCATTTTTCAATTATCTTCTGATTTATGAGCTTTCATCTGGTCTGCCTTCCTTTTCCTGGCCAAATTGTGAGGAAGGCAGAACTTGTTTTTGTCTCTGTCTCACTTTACCTTTTAGGGATCTTCCTTCTTACCTCCCTAGTGGATGCTATTTTGTACCCCACTCTGATGGTGCTTTTGTGATAAGATAACCTAATGAAATTCAAACTTTTCTGAGTATCCATTTCCTTATCTGCTTATTCGACTGACTAGTCACCTCCTCTCTTTGGATATCTAACAGGTACTTCACATTTAAAATGCCCCAAATTGAGCTCCAGATTATTACCATTCCCCTAAATGTACTCTTTCCTCAGCTTTCCCATTTCAGTTGATGAAAGCACCATCCTTCCAGCTGCTCAGGCTAAAAATCCCCCACAGTTATTCTTCTAATTTTTTTTCTTCCTCTTTTTTCTCATAACCCAACTGCTAGCAAATCCTATTGGCTCTACTGTTAAAATATATCCAGAATCTGCCCACATCTCATCAGCCCTTATGACTAGTTCTCTAATCCAAACCACTGTCACCTCTCGCCTTGATTTATGCCATAACCTCCTTCTGTTTCATCTGCTCCTATCCTCCCCAACTTCAGTCTATTCTCAACATAGCAGCAGAGTGATCCTTTAAGAATGTAAGCAGAGCATGTCACTCTTCTTAAAACCTTCTAATTTCTTCCCATCTCACGGATGGTAAACACCTGTCTTTATGTGGCTAGTGGCTACAAGAGTTCTTTGATGATCTGGTACCCCACTCGTCCTTTGAACCTTAACTCCTATTCTCTTCCCTTTGCCCCATTCTATACTTAACTCACTGTACTCATTGTTTTTTTTTTTTTTTTTACAAATCAGACAAATTCTTGATCATTGTACTTGCTTTTCTCTCTGCTTAGGATATCCCTTCTAGTCTTCTCTCAAATATCACCTTCTCAGTGAGGACTTCCTTGATCACTGATATTAAAACTGCAACCATTTCAACTTCCTTCCTAGCATGTCTTATCCCTCTTCCCTATCATATTTTTATTCATAGCACTAATCACCATTGGCAAACCCAAGCAACCAGGTAAAAAACACATTTTACTTATGTATTGCTGGTTGCATGTCTCTCTCCATTACCATGTAAGCCATATGAAGGGTTGGATTTTCGTATGTTTAGTTTATTACTGTGCTCTAAGTTCATAAAGGAGTGTTTGGTGCATAATAGTTCTTCAGTAAATATTGGTTGAATGAATGAATATACAAATATATGCATGAAAAAATGAAGCTCATAAATGTAATGTAGGAGTTGAACTAGATGATCTATAAAGCTCTTTCAGTTCTAAATCTATGAAGGTGAGGCTCAAGGTGGGGTTCCTTCTGGGCTGTGGCAATAGGCTATATATTTAACATCTGGTAATAAACTAGAACTGAATAATCAAAACCGATGCCAGCCATAAACAACCACCTGGCCTTATTGATCATGTATATAAGCAAGATACCAACCCCACTTCTACCTAGGAGTATTTGCATTTTAAAACGATTCTCTAAAAAATTGAGAAGCCAAAGGTTATCATCTTCGAATAGAAATTTCAGCTTTCTAGCATGCCAGTAGTAGGAAATATTTGACAGTTCATCTCACCTCCAGAAAGTATGTCTGTTTTGCACTCTCATAAGCTGAACCCTGAATTTTATGTAAATCTCAAAGATTTAAACATACTAAAAATAGATTTTGTGTGATGTTTTCTCCCTGGGTTAGTAGAATTTTCTCTGCTTTCGTTTAGTTGTTGTTCAGCAGTTGAGTAAAAAAAAAAAAAAAAAAGCAGTTTTTAGTTTTAAGTCCTTAGAAATATATTTTAGAAGGTTGACACTAAGAAGGAAGCCCCCAAGGAGCTTTCAGTAGTGAAACAATTAGCCAGCAAGGCCGTCTCTTATCTGTGTCAGCCTTTGATAGTGGTGTAATACATACTGACTTAGCCTGCTGTGGGCATTGTTATATTAGAGAAAAAATATATAAAGAAGGATTACATTGAAAACAGTGACCAAATCTTCAGTTCGCTGGCAAAGAATAAAATGACTCATCTATTTATTCATTTGACAAATATCTATTGAGTTCTTACCATATGCCAGACAATAATCTAGGCATTTGTGATACATGAAACTCCTTTTCCTGGAATGGGTTGTGTAATTCATTCAGTCAACATTGATTAAGCACCAGATGTGTGCCAGATACTGTGCTAGGTTCTGGATATGTGAAATAAAGTGGTATGGTCTTTGTCGTTAAGGAACTTTCTCTCCAGGAGGAGGAAAACAGGTTTTAGATATCTGGACAAAGTGCAGGAGGAGAACACAAAGGATGTTCAGTTTTGTCTCTGGAGTCTGATAAAATAAATAAAGAATTCCTAGGGAAAAGGGTGTCTGGAATGAGTGTAGGTAAATGAGTAGGTATTTGTTAGGATAGGAGGTCGGGGATAGGAGGTCGGCTTTTCAGACAAAGGGATCCACTAAGAGAAAAGCCAGGAAGTTATGAAACCACATGGTAGAGTCAGAGAGTTGTAAAAATTTTGAGGTCAAGACAACTGCTAGGCTAGATAATTTAGGGTCTTCTATGTCATTTTAAGAATTTTGCTCTTTTCTCTGTGAACTATGGAAAACCTTTGAAGGATTTTAAGAAGGAGGGTTACATGATCTCTCTTGGATTTTAAAGATCACTGTCACTTCGGTAGCATTTGGAAAATGACTTAGAGGAAGTGAGATGAGAGCTTAAGAGACAGTTGGGTGACTATTTCCAAGTTTAGATAAAAGGTGAATGCAGGCTGAACTCTGGTGATCAAAGGAGGAAGGAGAGGAGGGTGTAGGTATAAGAAATGGTAAGGATATGAAATTGAAAAGCCTTAGTTAATGGGTCTGGGAGACAGAAGGAGGTAAGATAAAGGGGGGATTAAAGAATGACTTTTTGCTTTCTGACTTTAGTAAAGGAGTAGGTGATGGTGTCTTCAACAGAGAGAAGGAAAGGTAGGAGGAGAGCAGATTTCCAGTTTTGGAAATGAGTTTGGCTTCAGAGTTGACTGTGTGGACTGGCTAGAGCTCCATAGGTAGTTAGCCCACATAAGTGGTCAGTAGTTAACCTCATAGGCATTGGTAAGCTCAAGTAGAAGGTGTTTATGAATGAGAAGAGTTTGGAGATCACCAGCATATGAGTGAGATGATAAGTCTGCTCAGATACCTTCCCTGAAGGACTTCCCAAACCTTTACACTAGAAACTGGTTCATCATCTGAAGTGAGTTATTTTTTCAGTTGGTATGTTTGAATCAAGATCCAAAAAATGTAGCCGAAGAAAGGGGAATGGTGTAAATGACTTAAGGTACTTCCAACCAGTCAAGTCCATGATTAAAAGCCAGGGGAGTCTGCCTTAGCTGAAGTGACCATCTCCATATGACTTGAAGGTGCGGGACAAGAGCCGAATAGGACTTGGTAGTCCTCATTCACTTCCCTTCTTTCCTGGTTGAGACTTAAAATTCAAGCATAAGAATTTCATTCCTTAAGCTTCAGAATTTGACTACAGTTAATATCTATATTCCCTTATTAAGTGATAGGGCTTAATATTTTACCAATTATATATATTTTTAATAATAACACAATTTCCATGATTTGCCTCCAAAATAATTACTTCCATATCTGTGGCCCCATAACACTTGATTAATACCTCTGTTATGGTTCTAATCTAACGCTATTCATATTATTCTTTCCATGACATTCTCTATCAGATTATGTCTGCAAGGTCAGAGACCTCATTTTATTCATCACTGTATCAACATCAAAATAGTAGATGTTCAATTAAATTTTTGAGTGAATTAATAATTTATGAAAGTAGTACCTGACTGACCTTTTAATTTTCAAAATACTTTATTTTGTAACAGTAACATGGGCATCCTCCTTAGGAGGTAAATCTCTTTATTATCCCTATTTAACACATAAGGAATATGAGCTGACAAGATTTCATGGCTCTAACAAGTTTACACAGCCATTAAGGGACAGAAGTTGTGTTTTTTCAAACCAGTTCCTTCCCTTTTCTCTCTGTATTGGTGAGCCTCCCCTTCATCCACCCCGTAAAAAGGCTCTAAAAGGGGAGAAGACTGAGAGCACTGGGCCCTTCTGAGAAGTATGGAGTAAATGAGGTTTTGTCTCAGAGCATGGAAGCTGGGAATAGAGGTCAAAAACTACATCCACTGCCAATTTTGTCTAGAGTAGCCTTGAAAGCTAATATCTTATAGAGACACTACTGAGCTCAGACTTCCACAGAGGACAGGTCAGCAGTAATCCTGGCATTATGTGCTCTCAGGCCTGTGACCACAACATAAATGCCAGCGAAAGAAATCTTACAGTCAGTTTGTGAACTCCATTTGAAAATGCAGGTGTGGTTGTAAAGATCCAGGAATACAAGGAATTTGAGTTACAGTGGCAGATGTTAAATATGCATCTTAAGAAAGGATCATTGGGGTTTATAATAGTATTGACCACATTCCAGTTTTATTTTCTCAATTCAAAAAAAAAGGCTTCTGTTGCCATAAACTCCAAGTGTACATTTAAAAAAATATTATTCATAGTGGCAGAATTCAGTAGGCTTTAATAATGGGCCAGGTAAAGTGAATTCTTGGAAAATAAGTGCTTTGAGGGTTAAATGATTCTAACTGAGGGTGGGTCCTCTACCATTTTGGGGGCAAGAGCTCTTTCACTTAGGCTCTGTGGGGTAGAGTATAAAGGTAGGGTTAAACAAAAAGAAGGAAGAAGAAAGAATATAGTAAGGACAAGATTTCTGATTTCTAATATATTTATAAATTTAGCTCTCCCTCTCCCAACCATGTGATGCCATGTCAGTTGGCTGATCCCTTTGGATTAGTCTTCCTGGCTCTCTGATATGCTGGTGTACGTTGCATACCATAGCCAAGGTGGTAAGCTGCCTGTGAGTAAATGTTAATGCCTTCTTCTCTTACAAAATCGAAAGAATTGGAATTTGCCACTGTGCTTCCTGGTGTTTATGTGTGCATGGGGGTCTCTGACAGGGTCTCTGAGACATCTCTATTTGTGTGTATAACAGCTTGTAAAATCTTTGCATTCAGTTGTTCAGCTGAATCTCCCAGGACTTTCAAAGATCTTTGGGAAAGGGAATGCCATTATGTGCAGTCATTATCCCCATAAAAGAAGTCACCAAACAGTGTCACCTCATTTCTTCTTCTTACCACCCTTGCTTCACCTTCCTGACAAGGGTTTCTAGGCACACACCTCCATTCTGTTCTTGCTTCTGTTGGTTTCTCCTTCATCACTCATCAATAAGAAACAACACAAAACTCAGGCATTTGGGCCAAATGACCTTTCCACTCGTCTTATCTTTCTGTCTGATTCCATTCTATGATGACAGAATGGAAAATCCTTGAAGGCAGGTGCTATACTTATTCATAATTTATATTCAAGACCAGGCATCTTTTAGATGTTTATTAAATTTTATATAAAAAGCATTAAAAAACTTTGATGGAATGACCCTAGAAATACTTTATCTTCTCTTTTTATTTTCTTCTTCTCTTTTAGTGGCTGGTAGAAATAGGAAAAGGTGGGGGGTAAGTCATTTAGATGGGGAAAGACATTTCTCTAAATGTCAATACTTATGAAACGCCATTTTAAACCTTTATAAATGATTATCTTCCTCAGTACTGATGAGGCAGTTTCACATTGCTGCTCAATTTATTTACTCAGGAGACCAATTTATTTCACTACCTCTGTACTAACTGTTTGCATTGACATCTAGGTCTGCTTTGAGCAAGCAACTGTGACAAGTTGTTTATTGAACTGTAAACAGGTATTGTCTGAAGCTAAACAATGGCTTTATCTAATTAGGAGACCCTGGGTATCATCTTAGCCCCATGTGGCTATCCTAACCCAGCCTAACATCTCCTGCAGACTTCCCATGCCTTTTAAAATCTTCTTGCTCACAGTAAAACCCTTCATCACAAAATGAAGAATAATCCTTATTTTGTCCTGTAACTGTACATACTGGTGTTTTGTGCAAAAAAAGGACTGACTGCAATAAACTGTGTAAGTGCGGCCCGATTTAGAATGGTTGAATAAGAAAAGGAAGACATGAATGAGATATAAAAAGAAAAGGATGAATAAAGATGAACTGGGTCTGTTGCCTAGGCTGTATAAAGGCCTTGTATAAATTAGAAAACATTTTCCTACCAAAAGGGAACTTAGTGAAATGATGGCGATATGAGTTTTCAAAACAAAAATACAGGTATGATTATGGAAAGCATAATAGCAGAGCTGAGAGAGGAACAGTGAAGTTTCTGAACTCAGATTGAAATGGAGCAGGTACAAAAGCACTTGGGAGGCCTCATCTTAGCCGCCATCGCTGTGTGTCTGAAGATGCTAATTGAGCACAGCAATCAATGTCTTTTGTTTTTAGCTGTCAGCACTTTCCTGAAGGGCTTTGCCCAATGCTAGAGGGAGAAACTCTTAACGAAGCTTTGAAGCTTCGCTTTTCAGTAGCTATTATTATTACAGTTTCCTCTTGGAAGGAAAGAATTAATTGCTATTAAAAAAAAAAAAAGCCACTGCAGTGAAGTTTTCAAATGTGTGGCCAAACGTAGATCACTTTCTTTCAGTCACAATATAGACATTATGTTTATTTTATCATAAAGCCAGATTTTCACATTCCTTTTGTCTCTCCCCAGGCATTGAGAGTTGCTTTCTTGGTTGCTTCCTTAACGATTTGTGTAATTGGTTTCACTCACTGAGGCCCAATTGGTGGGTTCATTGTGAGTGTCTCATGAAATATGAATCTATTTAAAAATTAATAGAAAATCAATATTAATTCAATAAAATATTTTAATCTGAGGTATAAATATTTTATACCCTCACACAGACATGCAGATTTCAAAAGCCGTTTTCATGTTTCTGACAGGCTGTCCAGTTTTGCCACGACGACATTGAAATTATTCCTCCTCGTACCGTGTGCCAGCTCTGGGCTCTCTCAGGAAGAGCTGCCCAGGTCAATGGTTATGTTTATTCAAACTGCTGAAGGAATGCAAATGAGATGCTTGCTGCAGAGGAACACAGGAAAGTTTACCTTGTTTAATCGAGTTTATAGTTTCTCATGTCCCTGCCTGAAATAGACTGAAAGGGAGTCTCATGCAGTCTTAGAGGTTAATCCTTGTTCACACCAGGTTTGACTCATATCAACCCTGGCACACTGTGGCACCTGAAGCCTTCCCTGACAAGGGGCTCTAAGGAGATGGACTGCCACCGATCTAGCTGAAATGAGCCAGTTGCACCTAGCTGATAAAACCAGAGATTTACTGGAGCAGACAGGCCAGAGCTTAAACAGGCTTCTCTCTCTATTGAAACCCCTTCTGTCACTTGAATCAGTCATCTTCCCTGTCAGGCAGCATCAGCTAAAACAATAGAGTGGCGTCTGAGTTTAGCTGAAAAGAAGGAGATGTCAGATAACAGATAGGAGTGTGTTATTCTGATCCGTGGGGTTTGGTCCACTTGCAGTTCTCTGCCTGAATTCTGAGAGGGTGTTTCCTACTCCAGGTGCAGAATAAAGCCATAAAGACTTTAGAGCTAAGGTAATGATAATGAATTAGGAGGCGAAAAATGGTGTCAGTACTGATTCAATACAAGAAGTGCTAGGTAGTGGCTAAAACAATAATTTTCCTCCTGTTGGGGTTTCTACCTTCATTTGTCTTTAATATGTCTGTGCTACCTGATGCCTAAGCTATATTGGTAGACAGAAATAAGCTCCCAAAGAAGAAAATGGAAGCTTGAACGCATTAAAAATTCATTGGCTATGGTTTCTTCTTCAGGGAGTGATGGTAAATGAAGCAATTGAATGACTGAATGTTTTCTGTGCATAGCCCAAGCCCTGGAGAACAAGTCTACACAGGTTAGAATAGCCCCAAACTAGGAAGCGAATGTTATAAACACAGTAGGGAATTTAAATAAGATGCCTAACAGACAAGACTTGAGCCCTTTACATCTCTGTGGGTCCCCAGAGCCCTGCATAGAGTCTTGCATTTAGTAGGCCTTCAACATACATTTTGCTCAAGGGATGAATATTTATATATTCATTTTTGGCAGTTACTTAATTTGCCTTTGCAGTGTTCTCTGCACACAAAGTAGGTGTATTTCAAAATCGTGCCCTAGAATGATATATATGCTTAACTTCTCAGAAATTTATTGTTGTATTTTCATTTTAGAAGAGAAGTTTGCAACTTCGTAGAAACGTATTGCTGCTGCTTATTGAAGCTAAGGGAATGTCGCTGCATCAATCAGGCCTCATGGCAGGGCTCTCTTTTCTGTGTGTGGGAGGGCACCAGGAACAAATGTTTCTTTAAAGTGTCCCCTGGCACTGATAGCACTCTCCTCTTCCATTTTCCTTTATCTGGTAAGCTGCTTTATTTCTGAATGTATCTGAGTGAGTTCTCTGGTCTTCTTTCATAAACCTATTGAGTGGGAGGTGTGGATCAGTATATGTGGAAAGGGCCTGAGTCTGTTGTTAAATCAAGAGGGGGTCTTGATAGGTTGACCAACTGTTCTGTTTTGCCCAGGAACTGTACTAATTTTGGTAGTGAAGTTTCCATGTCCTTGGAGATCCCTGAGTTCTAAGCAGAAATATCAAGTTGGCACTTGATATTTCAGGTCTTGGACTTTTATGTTGTTCTGGGTTTCAGGTAAAAGCTGAACTCCTGGAAGTTACATGGGTTTGAAGATTGAGAAGGACTGATATGTTTCTGATTTTTCTAAGAATAATGTGTAAAATGACAGTTCTATAGTTTAGAGATCTCCCACCTGGTTGTCTTTGCAAGCTCCATTCAGATTCACAAACCACATTTAGAGTCCATGTACAGGAAGGATCTGGCTTAGGAACCACAGCTTGACTGGCAGAGTGGGGCTGGCAGTTCTCTTTTGTCAGAGGACAAGACATCTTAGTGGTAAAGCCAGGTTTCAAATCCAATGTCCTTGCCTTGCTTCTAACCACTCTGCTGAGGGGTATTCTGCAGTTAACAGTGATGGTGGTGATTAAAGTGTGCTCACTTTTATTGGAGTTGTTTATTCGTGTTTTCCCAGTCAATCATAGCTCCCTTAGAGGCAAGAATCTGGCCTTATTCAACCTTGCATTCTCCCTGGGACCTAGTGGCTTTTGTGGTGTAGGGCAGTCTTTTGGCTTCTTGGGGGGTTGCCTAGCCTCCTGGCAGTGGGTGTTGGTATATAAGAGCCTCAAAGTTGCAGCGCCTTCCTCCTCACTTCCGCCTCATCTCCGTCTTCATTTTCCTATCACCCCCATTGGAGTTTACTCTGTCTGTCTCCCATGGAAAGTGGGTGGAGGAAACCTTATTATTTACATGGGGATAAAAAATCAGGTCTTCCTAATTCTTGCTGTGTGGGTGTCTAGGTGTGTGTGCACACTTTTGTATATAGAAAAGACGAGGGAGACATAAAGCCTTATTCAGATTTATGTATCCTTTTATGTAGACAGATTTTTAATACTCAGGAACTTGTCTATTTCTTCCAAACCACCCATATTTACTGGGAGGACAAAAAATTTATTGCCCTGTTGCCTAAAAGCAGCTGTTCCAGATGTGTGAAGAGAGGCCATATGCAAATATCCCAAAGGTATGACACTTCAAAGGATGACACTTTATTTAATTGTAAATGTTTAGATTTATAAGAATTTAATTTCTTTCAAAGTAGAAAGCAATATGGCATATCAGGAAAACCAGAATGGTGTAAATTCTAGTATTCTGTGATCTTAGCCAGAAAATTAAGCTTCTTGAGCTTTATATTCTTCAACTAGGAAGTGGCACAATGTCTACCTTCTAGGGTTTTTGTGAGGTCTGGGTAGAAGTATTGTTTCAAGTAACAGTTTCTGGTACATCATGATGACTCTAGAAATGGTAGAGTCAGAACTTAGTTTAGCTTAAGAAAGTGCTTTCAAGTATTAGTACTGCCTAGCAATGAAATGGGCTTCACATCATTGAAGGCGTTGAAAACAAGGCCAAATCATTATCTCTCTGGGATGCAGTAGAGGGAAATTCTATGCAATGTAGAGATTTCCATTATTTAATAGATCATACGAGGGATTGAGAAATTCTCGCCTAAACTTCTCCATGAAAATACTGAAATTAAACACTTTTTTGACAGTTTTTATGGTAGATATATGAAATTGGTGGGACTCAAAGAAGAATCTCGTTCCCAGAGTGGGGAGACTAGCTGTGATTCTCCTTTTAGAATGATACTTAGTATTCGCCCTGTCCAGGCATTGTTGGAAGGAATTGGTGAAAAGAGAATAAGGAACCTGGGTGTCTTTCTTCCACTTTGTCATGGCCCCCTTACTTCTTCTGTTCTAGCCCTAGGATTTCTTCTGCTTTCAGAGGAACAGGGAAGGACGTTCACAGTGCCTCGTCATTTAGCTAACATCGTAGGAAGCACTTTTTGAAGGGAGTGGTTATTCGGGAAAGGCTGGGAGAGTGGGTAAAAATTGTCTTCAATGCAATCTGTGTGTTTGTTGCCTTAGCATTATTATGACGGTAATTGATGGGACTTCCAATAGTTTTCCCCTTACACAGGGCTCAAGAGAAATCCAGTTTTGATGACTTTTGGGTGTTTGTATATGGTAAGTAAACAAGTGGCCCCTTCATTAAAGTTAGTTTAAGGAACACAGTTTACCTAATTTTAGTACTGTACATTCCCTAGACCAAGCTTGTTAATCCATGGCCTGCGAGCTTCATGTGGCTCAGGAAGCCTTTGAATGCGGCTCAGCGTAAACCTATAAACTTTCTTAAAACATTATGAGATTTTTTTTTGCAAATTGTTTTCAGCTTATCAGCTATCGTTAGTGTATTTTACTTATGGCCCAAGACAATTCTTCTTCTGGTGTGGCTCAGGGGAGCCAAAAGATGGGACACCCCTGCCCTGCACTATAACCTACAGGGCTGTTGGCTTACTGCTAGCAGCACTTTTTTCTTGTGGTTGTAATACTAGAAAATATAACTTCCTTTTAAAAGATGATGCTTTAAAGATCATCAATGAAGTTAAGACCTCAAGTTATCTAAAGAAAAGCTTATTATGATTATTATTTTTGCTGCAAACTCCTTTTTTAAAATAAATTAAGCCTTTATTCATAAGGTAGAAGTACCTCAAAAGCTGTCTGATTAAAAACACATTTCTACTGATGTTGTTTGATATGGTTTCTATGCACACAGAAATGGAGCTCACAATTAACATGATGCATTAATTATGTCCATCTCAATAGCAAGTAAATTTTTTTTAAAAATTACAAATTAATATTTCTTATAAATGTATACACAATAATTCTCAACAAAGCATAGGCATATTATATACTGCAATATAGAAAAAGAATAATACATTTTTGGTTGAACATTAAAGTCAAACAATGTAATTTACAGGTTAATTTAAAGAGAAAAATATATGACAGTTCAACAGGTGCAGAAAAAGTGTTGATCAAAATTCAACTTCAATTAATGATAAGAATTCCGCAAAATAAAAAGAAGGACAAATTTTCAGTCTAACAAAAGGCACTTACAAAAATTCTAGTGCTTATATTATTCTTAATGGTGAAATACCAAATGTACTTCCTCA